>NC_133418.1:60799318-61119545 GCF_049350105.2 Macaca mulatta | reverse complement strand
AGACCTGTCAGTGTGCAGTATTCAGGAGACGACCTCACGTGCAAAGACACATACAGTCTCAAAATAAAGGGATGGAGGAATATTTACCAAGCAAATGGAAAGCAGAAAAAAAAAAAAAGCAGGGGTTGCAATCCTAGTCTCTGTAAAACAGACTTTAAACCAACAAAGATAAAAAAAGACAAGAATATTACATTATTGTAAAGGGATCAATGCAACAAGAAGAGTTAACTATCCTAAATATATATGCACCCAATACAGGAGTACCGAGATTCATAAAGCAAGTTCTTAGAGACCTACAAAGAGACTTAGACTCCCACACAATAATAGTGGGAGTCTTTAACACCCCACTGTCAATTTTAGACAGATCAACGAGACAGAAAATTAACAAGGATATTCAGGACTTGAACTCAGCTCTGGACCAAGCGGACCCAATAGACATGTACAGAACTCTCCACCCCAAATCAACAGAATATACATTCTTCTCAGCACCACATCACACTTATTCCAAAATTGACCACATAATTGGAAGTAAAACATTCCTCAGCAAATGCAAAAGAACGGAAATCATAACGAACAGTCTCTCAGACCACAGTGCAATCAAATTAGAACTCAGGAATAAGAAACTCACTCAAAATTGCACAACTACATGGACACTGAACAACCTGCTCCTGAATGACTACTGGGTAAATAACAAAATTAAGGCAGAAATAAATAAATTCTCTGAAACCAATGAGAACAAAGACACAATATGCCAGAATCTCTGGGGCACTGCTAAAGTAGTGTTTAGAGGGAAATTTATAGCACTAAATGCCCACAGGAGAAAGTGGGAAAGATCTAAAATTAACACCCTAACATCACAATTAAAAGAACTAGAGAAGCAAGAGCAAACAAATTCAAAAGCTAGCAGAAGACAAGAAATAAACTAAGATTAGGGCAGAATTAAAGGAGATAGAGACACGAAAAACCCTTCAAGGAATCAATGAATCCAGGAGCTGGTTTTTTGAAAAAATTAACAAAATAGATAGACCTCTAGCCAGACTAATATAGAAGAAAAGAGAGAAGAATCAAATAGACACAATAAAAAAAGATAAAGGGGATATCACCGCTTATCCCACAGAAATACAAACTACCCTCAGAGAATACTATAAACATCTCTATGCAAATAAACTAGAAAATCTAGAAGAAATGGATGCATTCCTGCACATATACACCATCCCAAGACTAAACCAGGAAGAAGTCGAACCCTGAATAGACCAATAATAAATTCTGAAATTGAGGCAGTAATTAATAGCCTACCAACCAAGCCCAGGACCAGATGGATTCACAGCCAAATTCTACCAGAGGTACAAAGAGGAATGGATACCATTCCTTCTGAAACTATTCCAAACAATAGAAAAAGAGGGAATCTTCCCTAACTCATTTTATGAGGCCAGCATCATCCTGATACCAAAACCTGGCAGAGACAGAACAAAAAAAGAAAATTTCATGCCAATATCCCTGATGAACATTGATGTGAAAATCCTCAAAAAAAATACTAGCAAACCAAATCCAGCAGCACATCAAAAAGCTTATCCACCACAATCAAGTGAGCTTCATCCCTGGGACACAAGGCTGGCTCAACATATACAAATCAATAAACGAAATCCATCACATAAACAGAACCAATGACAAAAACCACATGAATATCTCAATAGATACAGAAAAGGCCTTTGATAAAATTCAACACCACTTCATGCTAAAAACTCTCAATAATCTAGGTATTGATGGAACGTATCTCAAAATAATAAGTGCTATTTATGACAAACCCACAGTCAGTATTATACTGAATGGGGAAAAGCTGGAAGCATTCCCTTTGAAAACCGGCACAAAAGAAGGATGCCGTCTCTCACCACTCCTATTCAACATAGTATTGGAAGTTCTGGCCAGGGCTATCAGGCAAGAGAAAGAAATAAAGCGTATTCAAATAGGAAGAAAGGAAGTCAAATTGTCTCTGTTTGAAGATAACATCATTGTATATTTAGAAAACCCCATCGTCTGAGCCCAAAAGCTCCTTAAGCTGATAAGCAACTTCAGCAAAGTCTCAGGATACAAAATCAATGTGCAAAAATCGCAAGCATTCTTATACACCAATAATAGACAAACAGAGAGCCAAATCATGAGTGAAATCCTATTCACAATTGCTACAAAGAGAATAAAATGTCTAGGAATACAACTTACAAGGGATGTGATGAGGGATGTGGAGGACCTCTTCAAGCAGAACTACAAACCATGCTCAAGGAAATAAGGGAGGACACAAACAAATGGAAAAGCATTCCATGCTCACAGATAGGAAGAATCAATATCATGAAAACGGCCATACTGCCTAAAGTAATTTATAGATTCAATGCTATCCCCATCAAGCTACCATTGACTTTCTTCACAGAATTAGAAAAAAGTACTTTAAATTTCATATGCAACCAAAAAAGAGCCCGTATAGCCAAGGCAATCCTAAGCAAAAAGAACAAAGCTGGAGGCATCATGCTACCTGACTTCAAACTATACTACAAGGCTACAGTAACCAAAACAGCATGGTACTGGTACCAAAACAGATATATACACCTACAGAATAGAACAGGGCCTCAGAAATAAGGCCACACATCTACAACCATCTGATCTTTGACAAACCTGAAAAAAACAAGCAAAGGGGAAAGGATTCCCTGTTTAATAAATGGTGCTGGGAAAATTGGCTAGCCATATGCAGAAAACTGAAACTGGACCCCTTCCTTACACCTTATACAAAAATTAACTCAAGATGTATTAAAGACTTAAATGTAAGACCTAAAACCATAAAAACCCTGGAAGAAAACCTAGGCAATACCATTCAGGACATAGGCATGGGCAAAGACTTCATGACCAAAACACCAAAAGCAATGGCAACAAAAGCTAAAATTGACAAATGTGATCTAATGAAACTAAAGAGCCTCTGCACAGCAAAAGAAACTATCATTAGAGTGAACAGGCAATCTACAGAATGGGAGAAAATGTTTGCAATCTATCCATCTGACAGAGGGCTAATATTCAGAATCTACAAAGAACTTAAACAAATTTACAAGAAAAAATAAACAACCCCATCAAAAAAGGATATGAACAGACACTTGTCAAAAGAAGACATTTATGAGGCCAACAAACATATCAAAAAAAAAAACTCATCATCACTGGCCATTAGAGAAATGCAAATCAAAACCACGTTGAGATACCATCTCATGACAGAATGGCAGTCATTAAAAAGTCAGGAAACAACAGATACTGGAGAGGATGTGGAGAAATATACACTGTTGTTGGGAGTGTAAATTAGTTCAACCATTATAGCAGACAGTGTGGCAATTCCTCTAGGATCTAGAACCAGAAATATAATACATCACATGCTGGGGTCTGCCATGGGGTGCAAGGATAGGGGAGGGATAGCATTAGGAAAAATATCTAATGTAGATGACGGGTTGATGGGTGCAGCAAACCACCGTGGCACATGTCATGCTAGGTAACAAACCTGCACGTTCTGCACATGTATCCCAGAACTTAAAGTGTAATTAAAAAAAAAAAAGACAAACCCCAAGAGAATAAAATATATAAACAAACAAACAAACAAAAAAATTCAAGGATTAAATGACACATTTGGTGACTACTTCCATTAAAAAGTAATTTTTCTGCTTTGACCTTAGTTATTTTGTTTTCTAAAACATTAATCTCTTTTTTTTTTTTTGAGACAGAGCCTTGCTCTGTCGCCCAGACTAGAGTGCAGTGGCATATTCTCAGCTCACTGCAACCTCCACCTCCCTGGTTCAAGCAATTCTCCTGTCTCAGCCTCCCTAGTAGCTGGGATTACAGGCATGCACCACCGCGCCCGGATACTTTTTGTATTTTTAGTAGAGACAGGGTTTCTCCATCTTGGCCTGGCTGGCCTCGAACTCCTGACCTCATGATCCACCCACCTCAGCCTCCCACTGCTGGAATTACAGGCGTGAGCCACTGTGCCCAGCCCGACATTAATCTCAAATGCTATAATTTTTGTTCTCAGTTTTCCAATAACAGGATTACTAGGAGACAACATTTAGTTGAAAAGACAAAGCTCATGTATTGTCAACCTCCCCCAAGATTGTCATGATCTGGAGTTATAATATTCAAGGAGTATTTAACTGACATTTTTTACACCCTAGTCAGTGACTAGACTAGAGAGACACAGAGATTAGAGAGACATAGAGAAACTTATTTTCGTTCTTTAAAAATATTGAAAATCAGGCCGGGCGCGGTGGCTCAAGCCTGTAATCCCAGCACTTTGGGAGGCTGAGACGGGCGGATCACGAAGTCAGGAGATCGAGACCATCCTGGCTAACCCGGTGAAACCCCGTCTCTACTAAAAAATACAAAAAAAAAAACTAGCCGGGCGAGGTGGCGGGCGCCTGTAGTCCCAGCTACTCAGGAGGCTGAGGCAGGAGAATGGCGTAAACCCGGGAGGCGGAGCTTGCAGTGAGCTGAGATCCGGCCACTGCACTCCAGCCTGGGTGACAGAGCGAGACTCCGTCTCAAAAAAAAAAAAAAAAAATATATATATATATATACATATATATTGAAAATCATGTCTGTAATGATAGAGACAGGAGGCAGAGAAATTCTAGGTAGAAAAGGGTGGGTTCCCTTGTGAAGCTCCACTTTCAAGCCTGGAACCACAGCCCAAAGTAAGAACATGCATTCCCATTTTCCCACTCCAACATTGCCTTTTTCAAAACCACCCATGGCCCGACCTGCCCTCCTTCTTGTACCCATAAAAACCCCAGGCTCCACTGAAAGAGAGCAGAGAAGGGGAAAAGAGAAGGAGTAGTTGAACATTGGAGAGAAGCAGCTTGACTTCAATGGGATGGCTTGACAGCGGAACTTTGGAGCAGAGTCCCTCCAGAGACTGCCAGACTTCAAGGGAAGAATACCTTCCTGTTCCACTCCCTTTCCAGCTGAGCACCACTTCCATCGGCAATAAAATCCTCTGCATTCACCACCCTTCAATTTGTTCATGGGACCTGATTTTTCCTGGACACCGAACAAGAGCTTGGGTGCCATGGCTGCAGATGATAAAGGCTGTCACACTGACCCTCTGCCCTCCTGGTGAAGAGCAACTGCCTCATGCAAAAACGCAGAGGTCCCACTGAGCTGTTTAACACTTGAGCTGTCCTCGGATAGCAAAGCTAAAAGAGCGTACTGTAACGCACACCCTCTGGGGCTTTAGGGGTCATGGGTACCCCCGGACTAGATCCTGCTGCCACGACTCCTGGCACCCACTCACCTGCGTGCTCCCCTTCCTGCTAGGGGTTGAGAGCTGTGGGCTGAGTAAGCGAGGCACCCTTGTCGCTGAGGCCCACAAAGGGGTCAGGGAAAATCTCCTGTTTCAGTAATGTTATACATAGTCTATATACCAGCTTTCTGCTCTACAAAACAGGATGATGGTAACTACTATTATTCTATTTTATAACGATAAAAATTGTTTTTTTCTCAATTAAAAAACATGCCACTTTCCCCTTTTTAACTTTCAAAACAAAATGAATATCATAAAGATAATTACATTCACTCAGTGAGAGAGGAAAATAATATATACAGATATCATCTTCTTTGTATAATATCAAATATAATATAAAATATTTTGCTAATGAACATACCTTCTGACAATTCTATTTATGACTTTATAAACAGAAACCACGACAGAGCTTGTCTTAAAATAATCTATTTAAAAAGCATAAGTTTCAACGGAGGAAAAACTAAGAGTGATCTTAAAATAGAGAGGGTTCAGTTTAAGATTCAAAACAGACAATTTTGCAAGCTTCTGTTCTATGAGGAAATTCACAGTTGTGAGTTTAGATACCATCTGGTTTAGGAGGCCTCAGTTTTTCCATACAGAGGACCAGCTCCCAATATGACATCCTGGTATGTGGCCTAAGGGAATTGGTAACAACATCCTTTACAGCAGCTGCTCAACTTTTTAATAGAAAATCACAGGGGTCTGAGAGAAGGGTACATCCTATGGCAACTGGCTTAGCAACCAGTTGACCTAATGCCTGCAAGGTTCCTCCTAAAGAACCCAGATCCAGGACCACAATACAGAAAACCAACTTGGAGCTGGAATGGGCTTCACAGTTACCTAGTCTAGTGGTCCCACACTTGGACTCAACAATGAGTTTCCAAAACAAAACAACAACAACCCAACAAAACAAAAAGTTTCACACGGCTTTAGCTTCTAGAAAGGTAGAGTAGATATTCTTTCATCTGTTCTTTCCTCTAAGTATAACTAAAGGAATAACATGGCGGTGAGTTCTCTGGGCTTTATTTTTACTTTGTATAGATCCCAGAAGCCAGCAAACTGGAAACACCAACAGGCATAGACAAAGAAAAAAGCCCATTATAAGCCTGCTCTCTCTAGCCAAAGGACCAAGAAAGGGGGCAGTTTTGCAAGAGAAAAAACTTCTAGGCAATAATTGCTCTACTCCACCACAGAAAAGAACTGTAACCCCACCCTACCTATACTAGCAAACGTCAAATGGGGAGCCCAAAATTCCCTTCAGGCCATGCTGTATAAAGGCATCCTAACCCCACCACTGGGGAAGTATCAGAGAAGGCCAAGTAGAATTTTATGACTTTCATCCCACTGGGAAATTTGAGAAATTTTATAGTATCAGTGGAGACTACATGGGAAGTCTGGATTTCCACTGTACTCAGTATTAATGAGGCAATCCTCTCCTACCTACATGCTATGTGGTGTCAGAGGAGAGCCAGTGGACAGTAAGGACTTATATCAGCAAAGAAGGCCACCTCCCTCCTGGTGGCAGTAGAGGCCATGTGGGAAGCAATGATGACACACTCCTACTCCTCTCAGTCAGGCAGTATCAGTAAAGGCTTAGTGGAGAGTTGGAACTTCCACTCCCACCCGGCAGTAACAAGGAGGCCTCAACCCCACTTGGGTATCAGTGGAGATTGAGTGAGGGACCTAAATGTCTACCCTCAGCTGGCAATAAAGAGGTGGTACCCACCCCCCCTCCTGCCATAGTAGTGTCAGAGAAAGCCATGTAAAACAAAACATGTAACTAAGATCTGGAGTTTCATAATGTAATACTCAAAATGTCCAGATTTCCATTGAAAATTACTTGTCACACCATGAACTAAAAAATTTCAAACTGAATGAAAATAGACAATGAATAGATGCCAATACTGAGATGACAGCAACATTAGGATTTAAATCCAACAAGAATTTAAAGGCAGCTATTATATATGCTTCAATGAGAAATTACGAACATGCTTGGAACAAATGAAAAATCAGAAAATCTAAGCATAAATGATGTGCAAAATCATAGCAACCATGAAAAAATTATAAGGAAAAGATATACTCAAAAAACCATATCTAAATAAATAGAATTCACCAACATATTCGAGTAACCCACAAGAAGTAAGGAAAAAGAAAATGGAAACAAAACTCAGAGGAAACAAATAGAAAGCAAAAATGAAGTGACAAATACAAACTCTAATACATCAATAATTACTTTATATGAAAATGGCCTAAAGGCATCCATTAAAAGACAGATTGACAGAAGGGATTTGAAAAGATGACCTAATTACATGCTGTCTAAAAGAAACTTACTTCAAGTATGATGATAGAAACAGGGTTGAAAGTAAAAGAATGAAAAAAGATATGATGCAAACATTAATCAAAAAGAAAGCAAGTGTGTCTACACTAATATCGGATAAAGAGAAAAAAACTACCAGGGACAGAGAGGGCCTTTAACATAATGACAAAATGATCACTCCACCAAAAAGACATAGCAATCCCACATATGTATGCACCAAACAACAGAGATGGAAAATATGTGAAGCAAAAACTGACAGGATTAATGACATAGACAAATACACAATTATAGTTGGAGATGTGAGCACGTCTCTCTCAACAATGGATAGATCAATGAGACAGAAAGATCTGCAAGCTATAGAAGAACTCAACAACATCAAACAACAGAATTCTACCCCCAAACAGCAGAGTATATATTCTTTTCAAGTTTTCCTGAATACGTACCAAGATAGACCTTATTCTAGGCCATAAAACAAACCTCAACAAATGTAAAAGAACTGAAATAATACAGAGTAAGTTGTCTGAACACAATGAAATCAAATTAGAAATCAACAATGGAAAGACAATAGGAAAATCACTAAACACTTGGAAAGTAAACAAGTAATGAAAATATAATGTATCAAAATTGTGGGCGGGGCACAGTGGCTCACACCTATAATCTCAGCACTTTGGGAGGCCTAAGTGGATGGAACACCTGAGGTCAGGAGTTCGAGACCAGCCTGGCCAACATGGTGAAACCCCATCTCTACTAAAAATACAAAAAATCAGCTGGGTGTGGCAGTGCACACCTGTAATCCCAGCTACTAAGGAGGCTGAAGCAAGAGAATCACTTGAACCCAAGAGGCAGAGGTTGCAGTGAGTGATATTGTGCCACTGCACTCCAGTCTGGGCAACAGAGTGAGACTCCATCTCAAAATAAATTAAAGAAAAATTGTGAGACACAGCTGAAGCAGTCCTGAGAAAATAATTCATATCACTAAATGAATACATTAGAAAAGAAGAGTTTCAAATTAATGATCTAAGTTTCCACCTAAGGAAGCTAGAAAAAGGAGAGAAAAAAGCAAGCAGAAGGGAAAAATGAACATGAAAGTGGAACCAATAAAACTGAAAATAGAAAAACAATAGGGAGAGGAGTGATGTCAGCAAGATGGAGTAGTAAGAGATAGCAGCCTCCCTCCTCTAACAAAAAATAATAATTAAACAGCTATCCAAGGATAAAAATAGCCCTGAGAGGACTCAAATGTCCATTTAAAAACTACAACAACACAGTGGAGCAAAAAAAGATAATAACCATACAGAAAAGATTGCTAACAAGATTGGCTAATTAGAGACATCTGGAGATGGCTGGGAGTAAAGGCAAGGCATGGGGGCTATCTTTATCAGCCATGCAGCAGGTGCCATTGTAACTCCAAGTGGCCTGCCCAATGGAGGACTCCGGCAACCTTCTTCTTTGCTGCTCAGGACCTCAATAGCCCTGATGACAGCCACAGACTGTGCAGCTTTCACTGTGGAGAACCCTGTAGTGTTCATTGGTGCCAACCCCAGAATCCTGCTCTGCAGAGGACACTGGCATCTTTCATTACTGAGATAATGAACAGTCATTGTTGCCACAGACTCCCCAGAGAGAGAGGTACTGCTGAGCACCCCCAGAAAAGGATAGGCTGTTGTGCATGTTGAGGACCCCTGCAATCCTTACTGATGATGACCTCAGCTGACGGAGCTGCACAGATATTACAACACTGTTCCTTCTATAGAGCTGAAACTATCACCTAATTCTTCCAGTGCCCTTGCACCAGCCCAGCACCACCTTGCTGAAGGTCTTTCCCCACAAAAATCAGTTTGTAAAATCTGGAAGAAAGGCTTGCTCCATAAAATACACAGACATCAACATGGGAACCAAAAAAAAAAAAAAAAAAGCAATAGAGGAAACATACACAGACATCAACATGAGAACAAAAAAAAAAATAGAGGCAACACAATATCACCAGAGGAACACAATAATTTTACAATAACCAACCCCAAGGAAATAAAGATCTACAAACTGCTGAACATAGAATACAAAATACTTGTTTAAAAGAAGTTCAGTAAGCTATAACAGAACAAAAGAATACAAAATACTTGCTTAAAAGAAGTTCAGTAAGCTATAACAGAACACAGATAGACAACTCAATGCAATCAGGAAAAAAATACACGAGCAAAATGAGAAGCTCAACAGACAGGAATTTAAAAAAAGAAAAAAAGAAACAAGTACTGGAGTTGAAGAATACAATGAATAAAATGCAAAATGAAATAGAGAGCATCAACAGCAGACTTGAACAAGTGGAGGGGAAAAACTATAAACTCAACGACCACTCATTTGAAATTATCCAGTTAGACAGGGAAATAGAAAAAGGAAATTTTTTAAAGTGAAGAAAATATATGTGAATTATAGGACACCAAAAAGCAGCCCAATGTATACATTATGGGAGTTTCAGAAGAAGAGAGAGAGAGCAAAGCAGGCAGAAAGCTTATTGAAAGAAACAATGTTGGAAAACTTCCCACATCTGGGGATATGTATGGATATCTAGGAATATGAAGCTCACAGATCCCCATACAGATGCAATCCAAAGAGGACTTCACCAAAACGAATTGTAATAAAACTGTCAAAAATCAAAGACAAAATTTTCAAAGTAGCATGAGAAAAGAAACTCATCTCATACAAGGGAGTCTTCATAAGGCTACCCGCAGACTTCTCAGCAGAAACCCTATAGGCCAGGAGAGAGTAAGATATATTCAAAGTCCTGAAAAAAAATATGACAACCAAAACTATTTTACCCAGCAAAGCTGTCCTTCAGCAATGAATGAGAGAGAAAGACATTCCCAGACAAACAAAAGCTGAGGGAGTTCATTACCACTAGACCTTCCATATAAGAAATACAGAAGGGAGTTATTCAAGCTAAAATGAGAAGACACTAATAGAAAACATATGAAAGTATGAAACTCACTGGTAAAGGTAAATATATAATCAAATTCAGAGTGCACTAATTACTGTAATAGTATAAAAGTTTAAAGACAAAAGCATTAAAAATAACTATAGCTACAATAATTTGTTCATTGATACATAATATAAAAAGAAAACTGCAAATTATGACATCAAAATATAAAATGGAGTTGAGTAAAAGAGTAGAGTTTTTGTATGCAGTTGAAGTTCAGTTAATATCAACTTAAAATAGATTGTTATAATTATAAAATATTTTATGGAAGCCTAATGGTAACAACAAAGTACAAACTATAGTAGATACACAAAAGATAAATAGAAAAAAATCAAAGCATACCACTATGGAAAACCATCAAATCACAAAGGAAGACAGGAAAGAAGGAAGAAAGGAACAAAGGAACTAAAAACAGCCAGGAAACAATTAATGAGATGGTAATAGTAAGTCCTTACCTATAAACAATTATTTTTTATTTAAATGGGTTAAATTCAGTTAGATGCAGTGGCTCATGCCTGAAATCCCAGCACTTTGGGAGGCCAAGGCAGGTGGATCACTTGTGTTAAGGAGTTCCAGACCAGCCTGGCCAACATGGTGAAACCCTGTCTCTACCAAAAATACAAAAATTAGCCAGATGTGGTGGTGCATGCCTGTAATCCCAGCTACTCGGGAAGCTGAGGCAGGAGAATTGCTTGAACCTGGGAGGTGGAGGTTGCAGTGAGCTGAGATCACACCACTGCACTCTGGCAACAAAGTGAGATTCCATCTCCAAAAAAGGGGGAGTTAAATCCCCCAATCAACAAACAAACATAGAGTGCCTGAATAGACAAAAACAAAAACAAAAAAGATACAACTATACGCTACCTACAAGAGCCTCACTTCAACTTTAAGAAAACACACAGGCTGAAAGTGAAGGAATTGAAAAAGATAGTCCATGCAAATGGAAACCAAAAGAGAGCAGGGATAGCTATACTTATATCAAACAAAATAAACTATAAGTCAAAATAATGATAAAGGGGTCAATTCATCAAAAGGATATAGCAATTGGAAATATGCACCCAGTATTGGAACCCACAAATATATTAAGCCAATATTAAAGGCCTAAAAGGAGAAATCTATAGCAATACAATAATAGTAGAAACTTTAACATCTCATTTTCAAAATGGACAGTCATCCAAGCAGAAAATCCATAAGGAAATATTGTACTTGAACTACAATTTAGATCAAATGGACCTAACAGACATATCCAGAACATTTAATCCAATAGCAGCAGAATATACATTCATCTCAAGTACACATGGAACATTCTCCAGGATAGATCATATGTTTGGCTACAAAACAAGTCTTAACAAATTTAAGAAGCTGGAAAATTTACAAATATGTTAAAATTAAACAACATACTCCAGAACAATCAATGGATGAAGGAAGAAATCAAAAGGGAAATTAAAAAATATCTTGAGACAAATAAAACTGAAAACACAACATACCAAAACTTATGGAATGTAACAAAATAAATAACCTAATGTTATACCTTAAGGAACTAAAAAAGGATAACTAAGTGCAAAGTTATCAGAAGAAAGGAAATAACAAGATCAGAGCAGAAACAAGTGAAATAGAGAGTAGAAAAGATCAATGAAACTAAGAGCTGGTTTCTTGAGAAGATAAAACTGACACACATTTAGCCAAATTAAGTAAGAAAAACAGAGAAGACTTGAATAAAGAAAATCATAAGCAGGGGACATTACAACTGCAACTCCATAAATACAAAGGGTCATAGACAACTACTATACATAATTATACACCAGTAAATTAGATAACCTAGAAGAAATGTATACATTCCTAGAAACATACAACCTACCAAGACTGAAACATGAAGAAACAGAAAATCTGAATAGATTTATAACTAATAAGAACTAATAAGAACATTGAATCAGATCAAAAATCTCCCAAAAAAGAAAAGACCAGGAACATATGGCTTTACTGGCAAATTCTACCAAATATTGAAAGAAGAATTAATGCCAATCTTTCTCAAACTCTTCCAGAAAATTGAAGAGGAGAGAACACTTCCAACCCCATTTTATGAAGCCAGCATTACCTTGATACCTAAACCAGATGAGGATACTGTAAGAAAAGAAACTTAGAGGTTAATATCCCTGATGAACATAGATGCAAAAATTCTCAACAAAATACTAGCAAATTGAATTCAATAGCACGTTAAAAGAATCAAACACCATAATCAAGTGAGATGCAAGGATGGTTCAATAGACACAAAACAATAAAGATGACACACCAGATTAACAGAATAAAGGATAAAAATTATATGATCATCTCAATAGATGCAGAAAAAGCATTTTAAAAAATCAACATGTTTCATGATAAAAACTCTTAACAAATTAGGCATAGAAGTAATTTATTTCAACATAATAAAGCCGTATATGACAAGCTCCCAGCTAACATCATATCAATGGTGAAAAGCTGAAAGGTTTTCCTCTAAGAATCAGAACAAGACAGACAAGGATGTCCTCTCTTGCCTCTTCTATGTAACATAGTACTGGAAGTCCTAGCCAGAGCAATTAGGGAAGAAAAAGAGATCAAAGGAATCTACATTGAAAAGGAAGAAGTAAAATTACTGTTTGCAGATGATATGGTCTTGTACATATAAAATCCTAAAGACTTCACCTAAAATTGGTTAGAAGTAATCAACAAATTAAATATAATACCAGGATAGAAAATCAACATATTAATATCAGTTGTATCAGTTTCTACATTTCAACAAGGAACTATCCAAAAAACAAATCAAGAGAACAACCTCATTTAAAATAGCATCAAAAAAATTAACGTATTTGGGAATAAATTAAACTATGGAGGTAAAAGGTCTGTATACTGAAAACTACAAAACATTGGTGATGAAATTGAAGACATAAACAAATGGAAAGATATCACATGTTCATGGATTGGAAGAATATTGTTAAAATGTCCATACTATGCAAAGTGATCAATAGATTCAACATAATCTTTGTCAAAATTATATCATCATTTTTCATAGAAATAGTAAAAACAATACTAAAGTGTGGATAGAATCACAAAGGACCCCAAACACCCAAAGCAATCATGAGAAAAAACAAGGCTGGTGGCATCACCCTTCCTTCATTTTGTTGAGACAGATTCTCACTCTGTCACCCAGGCTGGAGTGCAATATGCAATGGTGCAATCATGGCTCACTGCAGCCTCAATCTCTGTGCTCAAGACATCCTCCTATCTCAGCCTCCCATGTATCTGGGACTACAGGTACATACTACATGCCTGGCTAATCTTTTTTCACTTTTTGTAGATACAGGGTCTCAATATGTCGTCCAGGCTGGCATCACACTTCTTAATTTCAAATTACATTGCAAATAAATAGTAATAAAACAGTATGACACTGGCCTAAAAACAGACACACTAAGCAATTGAACAGAATACAGAGCCCAGAAATAAACCCACACATGCACAGTCAACCAGTCTTTGACAAGGGCTTCAAGAATACACAATGAAGAAAGGTGATATCTTCAAAAAAACAGTGTTGGGAAACTGGATATCCACATGCAAGGAAATGAAACTGTATCCCCACTTTACATCACTTCCAAAAATTAACCCAAATTGAATTTAAGATGTAAGTGTAAAACTCGAAATTGTAAAACTCCTAGAAGAAAGAGAAAAGCTCCTTGACATTAGTCTTGGTGGTGATATTTTGGCTATGACACGAAAGGCACAGGCAATAAAAGCAAAAACAAACAAGAGTGGTGGCTGGGTGCGGTGGCTCATGCCTGTAATCCCAGCACTTTGGGAGGTTGAGAAGGGTGGATCATGAGGTCAGGAGTTCAAGACCAGTCTGGCCAACATGGTGAAACCCCATCTCTACTAAAAATACAAAAAATTAGCTGGGCATGATGGCGCATGCCCATAATCCCAGCTACCCAGGAGGCTGAGGCAGAGAATTGCTTAAAGCTGAGAGATGGAGGTTGCAGTGAACCGAGATCATGCCACTGCACTCCAGTCTGGGTGACAGAGCAAGACTCCATCTCAAAAAAAAAAAAAAAAGAAAAGAGAAAACAAAAACAAAGAAACAAACAAAAAAAGGGGCTACATTGGAAAAAAAAAAAAGCTTTTGCACAGCAAACTAAACAATCAACAAAGTAGAAAGGCAACCTACAGAATGGGAGAAAATATATCTGATGTAAGGGGCTAACAACTAGAATGTATAAGGAACTAATACAGCTCAATAGCAAAACAAACAAACAAAAAACAACAACAAAACACAAATAATCTGGTTTCAAAATGGGCGAAAGACCTGAATGGATACTTTTCCAAAGAAGATACACAAATGGCCAGCAGATACAGGAAAGGGTACTATACATCACTAACCATCATGGAAATGCAAATCAAAACCACAATTAGAGATAATCTCACATCTGTAATAAAAAATATCAAAAGATACCAAGTGTTGGCAATAATGTGGATAAATGAAAACCATCTCAAACTTTTGGTGGGAATGTAAATTGGTATAACTACTATAGAAAACAGTATGGAGGTTCCTTACAAAATTAAAAATAAAACTTTTATATAATCCAGCAACCCCAAGTCTGGGTATATCTCTGAAGTCACGGAAATCAGTATCTTAAAGAGATATCTACACTCCCATGTTCATTGGATGGATGAACATTGGATTGGATTTTATCAATGGATAAAAAATGTGTTATGTATGTATAATAGAATATTATTGAGCCATAAAATGAAGGAAATACTGCCATTGTGATCTCATAGAAACAGAGAGTAGAATGGTGGTTCCCACGGACTGGGGCTGTGGGAAAATGAAGAGATGGTGGGCAAAGGGTACAAGCCCTCAATAGTAAGATGAATACAATTTGAGGTTCTAATGTACAGTGTGAGAATTATACTTTAAAATATTGTTCTGTATACTTGAAATTTGCTATGAGAGTACATCTTAAGCATTCTCTATCTCTCTCATTCTCTCTCTCTCTCCCACATACACACACACACACATTAGCTGGCCAAGGTATCTGTGTGCGGTGATGATTGTGTTAATTTACTTGATTGTGGTAATCAGTTCACAATCTATACATATATCAAATCATCATCTTGTACACTTTAAATATATACAGTTTTATCAATTATACTTCAATAAAGCTTTTAGAAAATGAAAAAATAGGCCGGGCGCGGTGGCTCAAGCCTGTAATCCCAGCACTTTGGGAGGCCGAGACGGGCGGATCACGAGGTCAGGAGATCGAGACCATCCTGGCTAACCCAGTGAAACCCCGTCTCTACTAAAAAAAATACAAAAAAACTAGCCGGGTGAGGTGGCGGGCGCCTATAGTCCCAGCTACTCGGGAGGCTGAGGCAAGAGAATGGCGTGAACCCAGGAGGCGGAGCTTGCAGTGAGCTGAGATCCGGCCACTGCACTCCAGCCTGGGCGACAGAGCGAGACTCCGTCTCAAAAAAAAAAAAAAAAAAAGGCCGGGCGCGGTGGCTCACGCCTGTAATCCCAGCACTTTGGGAGGCCGAGGCGGGCGGATCACAAGGTCAGGAGATCGAGACCATGGTGAAACCCCGTCTCTACTAAAAATACAAAAAATTAGCCGGGCGCGGTGGCGGGCGCCTGTAGTCCCAGCTACTCAGGAGGCTGAGGCAGGAGAATGGCGTAAACCCAGGAGGCGGAGCTTGCAGTGAGCCGAGATCGCGCCACTGCACTCCAGCCTGGGCGACAGAGCGAGACTCCGTCTCAAAAAAAAAAAAAAAAAAAGAAAATGAAAAAATGGGCTGGGTGCAGTGACTCTCAGTTGTAATCCCAACACTTTGGAAGGCAGAGGCAGGAGGATTGCTTGAGGCCAGGATTATGAGACTAGTCTGGGCAACATAGTGAGACTCTGTCTCTATAAAATTTTTAAAAATTGACTAGGTATGGTTGTACATGCCTGTAGTCCTAGCCACTCAGGAGGTTGAGGTGGGAGGATCACTTGAGCCCAGGAGTTTGAGGTTACAGTGAGCTGTGATTATACCATTACACTATAGCCGGGGTGACAGAGGGAGCTTCTGTCTCGGAAAAAAAAGGAAAAAATCAATGAAACAAAGAACTGTTTCCTTGAAAACATCAATAATGTTGACAAACCTCTAGCATGGCTGAAAAGCAAAAACAGAGAGAAGACACAAATTACTAATATCAAGAAGAAAACAGGGATATCATTATAGAACCTGCATATGCTAAAAGAATAATAAGGGAATATGAAGAAAAATTCTATGTTCAGAAATTTGGCAACTTAGGTGAAATGAATCAAGTTCTTAAAAAGCACAATTCATCCAATATGAAATAGAGAATGTGAAACATTGTACAGGTACTAAGTAAACTGAATTCATAATTCAACATCCTGTCTTGCCCAGGCTGGAGTGCAGTGGAGTGAACCTAGGAGGCGGAGGTTGCACTGAGCTGAGATTGCACTACTGCACTCCAGCTTGGGTGACAGAATGAGACTCCATCTCAAAAAAAAAGAGATCCTCCTGTTTCAGCCTTTCAAGTAGCTATGATTACAAATACGCGCCATCATGCTTGGCTAATTTAAAAAATACTTTTGTAGACAGGGTCTACTATGTTGCCCAGTCTGATCTATCAAACTCTGGACCTCAAGCAACTCTCCTGCCTCAGCCTCCCAAAGTGCTGGGATTACAGGTGTGAGCAACCTAACCTGGCCTAGAAATTTATTTCTTATAGTTCTAGAGGCTGGGGAGTCTAAGATCAAGGTAAGAGGGGCACACTGAGAGTCAAACTGGCTTTTATAACAGACCCATTCTTATGTTAACTAACCCACTACCATGGTAACCCATTAATCCATGGCAAGTTCTCATTTCTTAATACTGTTACATTGGGGATTAAATTTCAACATGAGTTTCACAGGACAAAAACATTTAAATCATAGCAGAAGATATGCAGGTGTCAAGTAAGAACATATAAAGATATTTAACATCATTAGCCATTAGAGATACAAATTAAAACCATGATGAGCTATTACTACAAACGTAACAAAATGGCTTAAATAAGAAATAGTGACAAAACCAGATGCTGTCAAAAATGTGGAGAAACTAGATCACTCACACATTGCTGGGAGGAAAGTAAAATGGTACAGTCATTATGGAAAACATTATGGAAACAATATTGCAGTTTCTTGAAAAATTAAACATGCAACTACCATATAACCCTGAAGTTGCATTCTTGGGTGCTTATTCCAGAGAGATCAAGATTTAATGTTAATATACAAACTTGCACATGAAAAATTAGCTGCATGTAGCAGTGTTTCCCTGTACTCCCAGCTATTCAGGAGGCAGTGGCAGGAGGATTGCTTAACCCTGGCGGGTTGAAGCAGCAGTGAGCTGTGATCACATCACTGCACTCCACCCTGGGCAAAAGAATGAGACTCTCTGAAAAACACAAAACAAAACCAAACAAAACCCTGCAAATGAGTGTTTATATATTTTTATTTATAATGGTCTAAAACTTGAACAAACTTAGATGTCCTTCACCCGGTGAATAATCGGTTAAACATATTGTGGCACATCCATGCCATGGAATACTACTTGACAATAAAAAGAAAAAAATATTTTTTTTTGTGGGTTCATAGTAAGTGTATATATTCATAAGGACCATGAGATGTTTTGATACAGGAATGCAATGTGTAATAATCACATCATGGAGAGTACAGTATCCATCCCCTCAAGGATTCATTCTTTGTGTTATAAACAATCCAATTATACTTTTTTAGTTATTTTTAGATGTACAATTAAATTATTATTGACTATTGTCAACCTGCTGTGCAATCAAATGCTAGGTCTTATTCATGCTTTTGAACTATTTTTTGTACCCATTAACCATCCCCATCTTCCTCCTAACCTCCCACTAACCTTCCCAGCCCCTAGTAACCATCTTTCTACTCTATCTCCATGAATTCAGTTGATTTGATTTTTAGATCCCACAAATAAATGAGAGCATGGGATGGTTGTCTTTCCATGCCTGCCTTTTTTCGCTTAACATAATGATCTTTGGTTCCATCCATGTTGTTACAAATGATAGGATTTCATTTTTTATAGCTAAATAGTACTCCATTGTGTATATGTACCACGTTTTATTTATCCATTCATCTGTTGAGGGACACTCAGGTTGCTTCCAAATCTTGGCTATTGTGAACAGTGCTACAATAAACATGAGAGTGCAGATAACTCTTCAATATGCTGATTTCCTTTCTTTTGAGTATATACCCAGCTCTATATTTAGATTTTTGAGGAACCTCCAAACTGTTCTCCATAGTGGTTGTACTAATTTCATTTTCATCAACAGTGTATGAGGGTTCCATTTTCTCTACATCCTTGCCAGCATTTCTTATTGCCTGTCTTTTGGATATAAACCATTTTAACTGGGGTGAGATGATATCTCATTGTAGTTTTGATTTGCATTTTGCTGATGATCAATGATACTGGGCACTTTTTCATATGCCTGTTTGTTGTTTGCATGTCTTCTTTTGAGAAATGTCTGCACATCTTTTGCCCATTTTTTGGATTGGATTATTAGATTTTTCCCTATAGAGTTGTTTGAGCTCCTTACATATTCTGGTTATTAATCCCTTGTCAGATGGGCAGCTTGCAAATATTCTCTCCCATTCTGGTAGTTTTCTCTTCACTTTGTTGATTGTTTCCATTTCTGTGCAAAGTCTTTTTAACTTGACGTGATCCCATTTGTCCATTTTTACTTTGGTTGCCTGTGCTTGTGGGGTATTACTCAAGAAATTTTTGCCTACACCAATGTCCTGGAAACTTTCCCCAATTTTTTTTAGTAGTTTCATAGTTTGAGATCTTAGATTTAAGTATTTAAATCAATTTTTATTTGATTTTTGTTTATGGCAAGAGATGGGGGTCTAGTTTCTTTCTTCTGCATATGGATATCCATTTTTCCCAGCACCATTTATTGAAGAGACTTTTACCCAGTATATATTCTTGGTACCTTTGTTGAAAATCAGTTCATTGTAGGTATGGGGATTTGTTTCTGGACTCTCTATTCTGTTCCACTGGTTTATATGTCTGTTTTTATGCCAGTCCCATGCTGTTTTGTTTACTATAGCGCTGTAGTATAATTTTTTTTCTTACCCTATCTTGATGTAGTATAATTTGAAGTCAGGTAATGTAATTCCTCCAGTTTTGTTATTTTTGCTTGGGATAGATTTGATTACTCTGGGTTTTTTTGTGGTTTATATACGTTTTAGAATTGTTGTTTCTATTTCTGTGAAGAATGCCATTAGTATTTTGATAGACATTGCATTGAATTTGTAGATTACTTTGGGTAGTATGGACATTTAACAATACTGATTCTTCCAATCCATGAACATGATACATCTTTTCTTTTCTTTTTCTTTTTTTTTTTTTTTTTTTTGGTGTCATCACTATTTTAGAATTTTCATTATAGAGATCTTTCACTTCTTTGGATAATTCCCAGGTATTTTATTTTATTTGTGGCTATTGTAAGTGAGATTACTATTTTGATTTATTTTTCAGATTGCTGTTAACATACAATAATGCTACTGATTTTTGTATGTTGATTTTTGTATCCTTCAACTTTCCTGAGTTTCTTTATCTTCTAATAGTTTGTGTGTGTGTGTGTCTCTGTGTGTGTGGAGTCTTTCGATTTTTCCAAATATAGAATCGTATCATCTTCAAACAATGATAATTTTACTTCTTCCTTTCCAATTTGGAGGCCCTTTATTTCTTTCTCTTCTCTGACTGCTCTAGCTAGGACTTCCAGTAATATGTTTATTAACAGTGACAAAAGTGGGCATCCTTGTTGTGCTCCAGATCTTAGAAAAAAGGCTTTCAGTTTTTCCCCATTCGGTATGATACTAGCTGTGGGTCTGTTATATATGGCTTTTATTATGTTGAGGTTATGTTCCTTCTATACCCAGTTTTTTGGGGTTTTTCTTTTATCGAAGGGATGTTGACTTTTATCAAATCCTTTTTTTGGCATCAGTTGAAATGATCATATGGTTTTAGTCTTTCATTCTGTTGGTATGATGTATCATATTCATAGACTTGTGTATGTTCAACAATCCTTGCATTCCTGGGATAAATCCCACTTGTTCATGATGAATGATCTTTTCTTCATGCTATATTATCTTTAATTAAGTACAAAAAGCTTTCTAACATGTCTCTAAAGACCATTTCACCTACTTCTCCGTTTGGCTGCCAGTCTCTCGTCTCTCTCTTCAGTAATGGAGAGGCAGATACCCTTTCCTCAGGGAAGAGAAATTCACGGTTTGTTGCCCTTGCGAATAACAAAAATGTTGGAAAGGTGGGTGACAAATCTGTTGCCATTGGCATCTTTCACATGAACCACATCAAAAGATCCAGGATCTCTCTCTCTGTTGGTGACTACACACATTCTTCCCAGATTAGCACACCCCCCCCGGCCCCTAGTCACCATACACAGGTTATCAGTGTTGAACTTGATAAAATCAGGAATCTTGCCAGTCTCCAAATCAATCTGAATCTGTTATTCACCTTGATGAGGGGATCAGGGCAGTGGATGGTATGAACATCATGAATCACCAGATGAGGAATTCCTTTTGTACCCACAAAGATTTTTCTCACTTGGCACAACTTGTATTTAGCCTCCTCAGATTAATACGATGAACAGCAGAGTGAGCCTTGGTGTCATAGATCAGATGGAAATTCTCTCCAGTCTTGTCAATGCTGATGACATCCATGAATCCAAGCAGGGTAGATTACATCAGTTTGGACCTTGCCATCGATCTTAATAAACCACTGCATGCAAATCTTCTTTACTTCATCTCCTGTCAAGGCATACTTAAGTCTGTTCCTTAGGAAAATGATGACAGGGAGGTACTTTCTCAACTTGTGGGGACCGGTGGATGGATGAGGAGCAAACACACCAATTAATTTATCCAGCATACAATGCTTTGGAGCTGGTACTTGCTTCAGATGCTTCTTGACCACAAGCCATGGCTCTGCTAGGCACAGAAAGAGTGATGAATGATCTTTTTAATCTGATTTGTCAGTATTTTGTTGAGAATTTTTGCATCAATGTTCATCAGAGATATTGGCCTATAGTTTTATTTTTTGATATATCTTTGTCTGGTTTTGGTATCAGGGTAATGCTGGCTTCACAGAATGAGTTTGTAAGTATTCCCTTCTCCTCTATTTTTTAGGATAGTTTTAGGAGGATTGGTATTCATTTTTCATGAAATCTTTGCTAGAATTAAGCATTGCAGCCATTGGGACCTGGGCTTTTCTTTACTGTGAGACTTTTTATTATGACTTCAATCTTGTTACTTGTTATTGGTCTGTTTGGGTTTTGGATTTTTTCATGGTTCAATCTTGGTATGTTGTATGTATCTAGAAATTTGTCCATTTCTTCTAGATTTTCCAATTTATTGGCATATAGTTGCTCATATAGCTACTAACGATTTTTTAAGTTTCTGCAGTATCAGCTGTAATGTGTCCTTTTTCATTTCTGTTTTTATTATTTGGATCTCCTCTGTTTTTTCTTAGTTGGCTAAAGGTTTATCAATTTTGTTTATCTTTTCAAGAAACCAACTTTTCCTTCCATTAATCATTTGTATTGTTGTCTTCCTTTCAATTTCACTTATTTCTGCCCTGATCTTTATTATTTTTCTTCTACTAATTTTGAGCTTGCTTTGCTCTTGCTTTTTTAGTTATTTAAGATGCATTGGTAGGTTGTCTACTTGAAGTTTTTTTTCTTTTTTGATGTAATCACTTACAGCTATGAATTTCCCTCTCAGTAATGTTTTTGCTGTATCACAAAGGTTTTGGTATGTTGTGTTGCCATTATAATTTGTCTCAAGAAATGTTTTATTTTCTTCCTAATTTCTTCATTCACACACTCATCACTCAGGAGCATATTGTTTAATTTCCATGTATTTGCATAGTTTCCAAAATTCCTCATTATTAGTTTTTAGTTGTATTCCATTGTGATCAGAAAAGATGCTGGATAGTATTTCATTCTTCTTTTTTTTGCATGGTTTCAGGCTTGTTTTATGACCTAACATACAGTCTACCCTTGAGAATGATCCAAGTACTGAAAAAAAGAATGCGTATTCTGCAGCCATTGGATGAAATGTTCTGAAATATCTATTCGGTCCGTTTGGTTTATAGTGCAGATTAAGTCTGGTATAACTTTGTTAATTTTCTCTCTGGAAGATCTGTCCAATGTTGAAAGTAGAGAGTTGAAGTCTCCACCTATTATTATATTGGAGTTTATCTCTCTCTTTAGCTCTAATAATATTTGCTTTATATACCTGGGTGCTCCAGTGTTGAGCACATATATATTTACAATTGTTATATTCTTTTGCTGAATTAACTCCTTTAGCATTATTTAGTGACCTTTGTCTCGTCTTGTAGTTTTTGTCTTAAAATCTATTTTGTCTGATATAAGTATAGCTACTCCTGCTCTTTTTTGGTTTCCATTAGCATAGACTATCATTTTCCATCCCTTTACATTCAGTCTATGTGTGTCTTTATAGGTGACGTGTGTTTCTTGTAGGCAAGAGACACTGGTTCTTGTTTTTTATCCATTCAGTCATGTCTTTTGATTGGAGAGTTTAGTTCATTTACATTCATTGTTATTACTGATAAGAACTTACTCCTACCATTTTGTTATTTGTTTTCTGGATGTTTAGCAGTTTTCTCTTCCTTCTTTCTTCCCTTTCTGTCTTCCTGTTAGTGAAGATAATTTTCTCTGATGATATGATCTAGTTTCTTGCTTTTTATATTTTGTGTATTCATTGTATGGTTTATGGTTTGTGTTTACCATGAAGTTTGCAAATACTATCTTATAATTTATTATTTTAAGCTGATAACAACTCTGCATAAACAAACAAATGAGCAAAAAGAAAACTAATAAAATTTCTATGCCTTAACTTCACCCTTCCTCCAATGCTTTTTAACGTTCTGTTGTTTCCATTTGTATCTTACTGTACTCTCTATGTCTTGAAAAGTTGTCCTAGTTATTATTTTTTATTGATTTATCATTTAATGCTTTTACTTAAGAGTAGTTTACACACCACAGTTACATTATTATAATATTCTGTGTTTTTCTGTGTACTTACTGTTACCAGCAAGTTTATACCTTGAGGTGATTACCTACTGCTTGTTCACATTTTTGTTCTTTCTGATTTAAGTCCTTCCATTAGCATTTCTTGTAGGACAGGTCTGATGTTAACGAAATCCCTCAGCTTTTGTTTGCTTGGTAAAGTTTTTATTTCTCCTTCATGTTTGAAGGATGTTTTCACCAGATATACTATTCTAAAGTAAAACTTTGTTTTTCCTTCAGCATTTTAAATATATCACGCCTCTCTCTCCTGCCTGTAAGGTTTCCACTGAAAAGTCTACTTCCAGACATATTGGAGCTCTGTTGCATGCTATTTGTTTCTTTTCTTTTGCTGCTTTTAGGATCCTTTCTTTATTCTTGATTTTTGGGAGTTTGATTATTAAATGCCTTGAGGTAGTCTTCGTCGGGTTAAATCTGCTTGGTGTTCTATAATCTTCTTGTACTTGGATATTGATATCTTTCTCTAGGTTTGGGAACTTCTCTTATTATACCTTTGAATAAACTTTCTACTCCTATCTCTTCCTCTACCCCCTCTTTAAGGCCATTAATTCTGAGATTTGCCCTTTTGAGACTATCTTCTATATCCTGTAGTTGTGTTTCATTGTTTTTTCTTCTTTTTTCTTTCATCTCCTCTGATCATGCATTTTGTTGTTGTTGTTGTTGTTGTTGTTGTTGTTGTTTTGAGATGGAGTCTCGCCCTGTCACCCAGGCTGGAGTGCAATGGCACAATCGTGACCTACTGAAACCTCCACCTTCTGGGTTCAAATGATTCTCCTGCCTCAGCCTCCTGAGTAGCTGGGATTACAGGTGCCCACCACCACGCCCAGCTAATTTTTGTATTTTTAGTAGAGACGGGGTTTCATCATTTGGCCAGGTTGGTCTCAAACTCCTGACCTCATGATCCACCTGCTTCAGCCTCCCAAAGTGCTGGGATTACAGGCGTGAGCCACCACGCCCGGCCTGTGCATTTTCAAATAGCCTGTCTTGATGTATGCAGCAACCTGGATGAATTTCCAGAGAATTATGCTGAGTGAAAAAAAGCCAGTCCCCAAAGATTATATACTGTATGATTCCATTTATATAACATTTTTAAAATGATGAAATTATAGACATGGAGTACAAGCTAGTGGTTTCCAGAGTGGGTGAGAGTGAAAGGAAAGTGGGAGTGCCTATAAAAGGACAACTTCAGGTGACGGAAACCTTTTTTTATTTTGTCTGTATAAATGTCAATATCTTGGTTTTGATATTGTACTATATTTTTGCAAGATGTAACCACTGGGCAAAACTGGGTAAAGGATACAAGACCCTCTCTGTATTATTATTATTATTGTTTTTAAACTGCATGTGAATTTATAATTATCTCAAAATAAAAAGTTTAATTTTTAAAAAATCTTGGTTCTTGGGCCCCATCTGAAACCTGACCAATCAGGAACTCCAGAAATGGGGCTCAAGAATCTATATCTCTAACAACTTCCTTAGCTCTGCATACTACCATTTGAGAATGAATGATGTAACCCCCCTTCTTACTGATACATGAATTCCTTTCAAAAACACCACCCTAGAGGTGCCCCGGATAGCTCCTTGAATATTTTTAGGAAAATAGACACTCTTCTGGTTAAGACAGCCCATCTGCCTATAGGAGAATATCATAGAACACTCTTTGGTTTTTGAGCCAAAATTTGCCTCTCTGTATGATCTAGGGCTTCCCTGTGGGTCAGTCTGTCCAGCACATGACAATTCTTTAGTCTTATACCCCTAAGTTTTCTCATGGTTTCAAACTCCTCAGTATCTAGCCACTCTAACTCCAATTTATCTGAGGCTGAGGGGTGTCCCAGGGATGTGGGATGTTCACGTGCTAAAATTGAGAAAGTACTGGCCAAATATGGACTCATTAGTCACTCTAAAATTCATTAGCGTTCTTTTTTTGAAGTATTATTTATATACAATAAAATTAATCCTTTTAAAGTGTATGTCATTCAGTGAATTGGGAAATGTATAGTTGTGTAATTATTACCACCACAATCAAGGTATTTACATCACCCCAAAATATGGTGCCCCTAGTCAGTCAATTCCATCCTCTGACAATCTGCAACCCCTGATATGATTTGGCTAACTATAGTTTTGTCTTTTTCAGAATGTCATATAAATGGAAACCAAAAAATGTACAGACTTTTGTGTCTGGCTTTTTTCATTAGTATAATTCTTTTGAGATTCATCTATTTTGTTGCATGAATAAGTAGTTAATCTCCTTTTATTGCTGAATTTTGTCAACATTCTTAAATGTCCATAACTGAATCCAAGACCTTAGAAATGGTCCACTCTGGTGAACATAGCAGAAAGAATGACTACCTTCTTCCTTAACTGGAACACTGTCAATTGCAATCAAAGATCAACTTAGTGTTCTCAGTAGTCAGATTGCAAAATTACCTCGTTTAGGCTCCAGTGAACTAAAAATCGCACGTTATTTCACATGGATTGCTGTTCAGTAATTGCTAGGACTCATGATGTTTTGGGCCCAAGTACAATACTTAACACAACTTTTTTTTCTTTTATAGCATTTAAAAATTGAGATATATACTTCATATAACATAGAATTCACCATTTTGTATGTACACTTCAGTATATTGACTATGGTGAGCAACTATCATCACTACCTACTTCTAGAACATTCCCATCACCCCAGAAAGAAGCCCCATACCTATTAGCACCTAGTCCCTATTCTCCCCTTCCCCATCCCTTGGTAACTACTAAACTACTTTCTGTATCTATTTGTGTATTCTGGACATTTCATTTAAATGGAATCATACAATATGTGGTCTTTTGTGTTTGGTTTCTTTCACTTAGCATGCTTTCAAGGTTCATTTATGTGGTAACATGTAACAACTGCACTTCTTTTATAACTGAATAATATTTCGTTGTATGTATATGCCACATTTTTGTTTACTCATTCATTAGTTGATAGTCACTTAGATTTTTTCCCCACCTTTTGGTTATTGTGAATAGTGATGCTATAAACACATTTGTGTACAAGATTTTGTGGGAATGTGTTTTCAAACACCTTGGGTATATATAGCTATGGCAAAATTATTAGGTCATAAGATAACTGTTTAATTTTCTAAGGAACTGAATAACTGTTTTCCATAGAAATATCTAATATTTGTCGTTCTAACATTTTATCATTCAACAAATATCATTACCCTGCTCAGCCAGCCTATTAACTTGTTTTGTTTTTTTAAAGGAAAAAATTAATTTGGTACTCTGACTCCTTTTCCCAGAAAGAGGGGCTTGCGGGGAGGGGTCTGGAGTAAAGCAGAAATGATCGATGGCTACAGGACTTGGAGTAAACGGGAAACAGATACATGATCCAAGGGAAAGGTTTGTTCAGAAACCAAAGAGACAGACCGGATAAAGCAACAGATACAGTATTTGGCCAGAGAGGCTTAAACCAAGTCTGACAGACAACCTCTGGGATCGGGAATGAGAACCAAAGGCAGTAAGAGAAGACCGGTTGATGTGTTACAGAAAGATCCCCTGAGACAGTGTTGTGTACAGCCAAGAATCCAGCAGAGGCTGTGCCTTCTTCTCTGGGTCTGGAATGAGATAATGGCATAACCAGTTTGGATGTTACGTCCAAGACCTTTGCTCAAGACGGAATGACATGAAGTTTCCCAAGATTTGTTCAGTATAGTAGTTTTCAAACTTTAGCTTAAGTCAGTCACCTTGAGGGCTTATTAAAACAGATTGCTGGACCCCACTCCCTGAGTTTATGACTCAAACTCAGGACACTGTTGGGGCCTGAGAATTGGTATTTCTAGTAAGCTCCCCAATGATGCTTATGCTGCTGATCTAGGGACCACGCATACTTTGAGAACTTCTGCCTTAGTGAATGACTTTATCCCACTGAAAAACATTTTGAAGGGAGGTGGTCTCCACTATCACTCCTTCAGGACTTGCCCCACCCAGTGACTTTAGTACTGGAGTTTGCCATGGCTTCTTTACTTGTCTTATATGATCCATATGTTCACCCTACTTAAGTTTCTTTTAGGGAGATAACTGGGATAAAGAAGAAAAAATATGTTCTTAGTATGACTCAGGAAGCTGTGAGTAAAAATTGGAGGAAGGTAAGTGAAGTGAAAAGGATCCTGAATTGATGCTGTTACTTCTTACAGTGATCCTTGGGCAATCTGAGGTTTCCTGGAGGTCCTTCTTGGTAACCATCAGGTAGTTTTCTTAGTAACTGACCAGCTGGCATGGACTTCATGGTGTTGGAAGGTGAGAGAATAGAACAGGAGCCATCATTCACACGCAATGAGAGGTGCAATGCATTGGGGTTGGCAAAGTCTGTGGTGGAAAGACATGATTACAATTGTAGTATTGTTAGTAGGAGGTAAAACAACATAAGTACTTTTAAAATACTTTGCCAGATGCCTTGCCAAGAAGGCTGAAAGATGGAGTGTGGGGAACTGGCAGTAGCCCAGTGGACTTGGATGTGCAGACTTTGGAAATTTGTCTCCCTCAAATACAAAGAGACAAACTTGAGACCATCATCAAATAAAGATAACACCCGTGGAGGTAATAGAACAACAATATTGTTCCTAGGTTGCTTTCTGACCATGTAGAGCAGAGCCACCCTGTCAGCCTGGACTGCTCATCCTCTGGAATGTTTAGAGAGGAAAATTCTATTTTTTTAAAAGCCACTATACTTTTGAATTTCTTAATTATAGCAGTTTAGTCTGTCCTTTAACAAGTATGGGTATATTATAAATACACACTATAAATATTTGGGGATAGAAGACATGAAATTATAAAAATAAAGGTAGTGTACAGTTAAGTGCTAAGTCAGAAGAAGGGGAAATCACTCTGGTCTAGAGATGTCAGAAAAGGCTTCTGTTTCAATTAGGGTTTTCCAGAGAAACAAACTCTATTTTATATGTGTGTACAACACACACACACACACACACACACACACACACACACACACACACACACACGAGTCAGAGACTTATTTTAAGGAATAAGAAATTGGCTCATGCAATGTGCAATGTGGGGGCTGGCAAGTCTGAAATCCATTGGGTAGGCAGGCAGGCAGGCTGGAAACTCAGGAGGAGTTAATGTTGCAGGTTTGAGACAGAATTTCTTCTTGGGTAAACCTCAGTTTTTGCTCTTAAGGCCTTCAACTGATTTGATGAGGTCTACCGGCCTAACTGAGGGTAATCTTTGCTTAAAGTCAACTGATTGCAGATGTTAACCACATCTACAAAATACCTTCACAGCAACATCTAGATTAGTGCTCAATCTAAGCACTCAGTACTACAGCCTAACTCAGCTGACATGCAAAACTACACATCCCAACTTCTCATAAAAAGTGGTATTTGATCTTAACCCTGAAGAATGAATAAAATTTCAATAAGCACATGACTTATATCAGGCTGATTTTTGCATGCTTCTTATCTGGCCATGTGTTCCTGGAGCTATAATAACTTTCCTCAAGGATATAAACAGCCTAATTTAAGCCGTGGCTCCATATGGAGAAAAAGATTAATTTAAACCCACAGTCTGGTTCAATCAGTGAGTTAAATGCTGCAATTCTGAAAGGCCATTTGTTCAGATAATGCAATATTGAATGATGCAAGTGGCCCTGATGGTTCCACACATGGACACTGGCATGATGCATTTGCAGAAGGCTTCTGTGAAGCTCTGGCAAAAAGAGAACATTAGCCCAGTATAAGTTCCCTGGCCACCCACACAGACGCAGACACAATGTCCAGTTAACTTTGGAGGCTTGCATATGGTTTCCAGCAACTTGGATGGCACAACCTGTAGGTGAAGGTGGGTCACAACACTCACAAATTTTTGTGAAATTCAAGTACTTGAACTTATTGCTGAGAAACAGGAAAGCCCTCGGCTGAAGCAGATCTCAACGCAAGCAAAGGTGTGTTTTTATTTGAGAAGAGAAAGAAAGAATTCACTTGCTTGAAATCAGGACTGCCACTGGGTCTACAAGTAGGCAACTGTGTGGAAGGATCCCACCAGATGGCTTCCTCGCCTGCCACAAAGTCTCTACCATCTGCTGCAATGTATCAGCACTGGAGCTTCATTTTCTTCTGCTAAGGCTTGATCACTTCTAAAATGTTTTGGGCTTTCTGAGGAAAGATTTGATAGAAAGAATAGAGACTGCAGGAACCTGAGGATAAAAGGATTCAGAAATGAAATGCAGTTGGCTCTGAAGATAAAATTTGCCAAATTTACTACAAGTTAAACTGCTCTTAGTACCTGGTTGGAAAACTTAAGTCCAACTCAGTGTGGGCTATTGATCTTGGTCCTATTTGTTCTCAGCAAAAGTGTAAAGCATATAGATGGATATAATCCCTGAAAAGGGAGTTTAAATGTAAGACTGTGGCCCTTAAGGGGTAACTACTAAAAGTTTGCACTCTTCCCCAACTGCCAGTAAAAAACCTAGATAACTAGACAAAAAAGAAATAACCATTCTCGGATATTGGATAATAGGCAGGGCAGCACAATAATGGTCAAGAGAAAAGAGTAAAATAAGACGAATCCTTCAATTGCTCTGGCTTTCTTCCTGGAAGCAACTTCCTGGCAGTAGCTCAGGAAGAGGGAAACCAAATAGAGCCTGGTGATCTTGCTGAGTGGAGACAGAGATCATAAACAGTGGACAGAAGAGAGCTTTACAGTGAAAAAGGATCCAGAAATCTATATAGAGGTCTTTTTGAGACTCTGACTGACTATCAATTTGTACATGCAAAGGATGAAACTTTATGAGGTGGAACAAAGAGCTGAGAAAGGGTAATTACTGGGACACTATAAGCCAAATAACTCTCAAAGCTTGCACTGGATTGGGACTGAATCAGGTTCCCACAAACCAGAGTGAAGAGACTTTACTGAATACATGGAGAATTCAGTAGACACCCCAGATAGGTCAAACTTTAATAGAGAGACTAAACTAGATCTAGAGTAAGGCTACTCCAGATAAACTCCCTGACAAAAAATCTTAAAAGCAAGTCTGGAAAATATTAGCTAATCTGCAAAAAACTTTCTGCTAGAGTAAAGATAATCTTTAAAGGAATACAATAATATCCAGCACTCAACAAAGTAAAATTTAAGTCCAATATCCAATAAAAATTACTAGAGGCCAGGTATGTTGGCTCATGCCTGTAATCCCAGCACTTTGGGAAGCTGAGGTGGGCAGATCATTTGAAGTCAGGAGTTTGGGACCAGCCTAGCACATGGCGAAACCCCGTCTCTACTAAAAATACAAAAATTAGCCACGTGTTAATGGCAGGTGGCTGTAATCCCAGTTATTCAGGAGGCTGAGGCACGAGAATCATTTGAAGCCGGAAGACAAAGGTTGCAGTGAGCTGAGATAGTGCCACTGCACTCCAGACTGTGCAACAGAGCAAGACTCCATCTCAAAAAAAAAAAAAAAAAAAAAAAAAAAATTACCAGACATGCAAAGACACAAGCAAGTGTGGCTCATAACCCAGAGAAAAATCAGTTGATAGAAACAGACCCCAAAATGACAGATGATGAAATTAGTTAGACAAGAACTTTAAAAGACTTATCAGAAATAATATAAATAAGCTCAAGGATTTAAAAGAATATAAGAGCACAATAAAGAGATAAATGGAAGACATAGAAACCTTGGGGTAAAAAAAAAAAAAATTTTTAGAGATGAAAAATAAAATATCTGAAGTGAAAATTTTACTGGACAGAATTAAATAGCCAGGTTATATATTGCAAAAGAATAAACCATGAAGCTAAAGAGATGACAATAAAAATAATCTAAATCGAGGCACAGAGAGAGAAAAGATTATAAGATTATGGTACAAGCAGTGGCAGAATAGAGGTTCTTGGGGCTAAAATAGTTAAAATTATTTCTCTCCACTTAAAAAATGACTGTAGGTCTAGATGGGCAAGGCATTTGTCACTAATTGGAAGATGAAAATGTGGACAATCAGGCTGAGATGTCCACTGATCAGAGGATGTATTTTTTCATGTTGCTGAATATTTGGATGCCTTCTTCCTTCCTCACTCTCTTGTCTGTTCCTTTCAGAGGAAAAGCTTGATGTGAAAGGACAAACTTTTCACAATAAGGAACATGTTCTTTAGCCACATATGCACAGTTGTCCCTCGGTATCTGTGGGAGGTTGGTTCCATGACCCCAGGGATAGCAGAATCTATGGATGGTTGAGGCCCTTATATAAAATGTTGTAATACTTACATATAACTTATGCAAATTCCCCTACATACTTTAAATCATCTCTGGATTACCTATAATACTTAGTACAAGGTAAATGCCATGCAAATAATTGTTATACTGTATTGGTCTTACATTTTATATATATATTTTTAATTTTTTTTCAAATATTTTCAATCCATGGTTGGTTGAATCTATGAATGTGGACCAACAGACACGGAGGACTGACTGTACTGGGATTAGGCTTTGCCTTTGCTCTCAGCTCCTCCTGCCTGAGCCCACTCATCTCCCACAGAATATTCAGCCCCTTTCTAGTAACCAGAACAAGCCAGAGGTTAGAGATTAGAGAATCACTCATAGACTTTCACCATCTCAGCTCAGAAATGGCACATATCATTTGTACTCACGTTTCATTGGCCAAAACCATGCATGTGAGTCTGCCCAATTGCAAAAGGGCCAGGAAATGTTAAGAAGCAAATGGGGGATACAAAGAAAGTGTGGCTCATAACCCAGAGAAAGTGTGGCTCATAACTCACACTTTCACACGTTTTGGCTCATCACCAAATGAGAACTTGGTGAGCATTGCTGTCTCTTCATATTATCCCTTCCCTTTCTCCAGCCGTCTGGTTTACTTTTCCAGAAGGAAGCCCATTACCAGTGTCTTCTGCCACAGAAATTCTAGTATTACAAACACATATATACATGCTACATATGTGTATATACATGTGTGTATATATATACACATATGTATACATATTTAAATAACACCTTGCTATACACTCTTCTATACTTTTTTCACTTAATCTTATGTCTTAGAAATCTTTCCATATCAGTACATGATAATTTTCTTATTTTTCATTTTTAAGAGGGGTTAATTTTTATATTTTAATACATTCACATGATTCAAAAGAGAAACTACTTCTGTCCTCTATCTGTTCACATACCTCCCTCTTAGGTGATCACTGTTATTAGCTTTTGTGCATCCTTCCAGAGGTTCTTGATGCACATAAAAGCAAAATCTATATATGTCCTTGTTTACTACCTTTTTACACAAAAGGTATCATACTATATATGCTATTCTAAACTTTTTTTAAAGTTTAACAATATATCTTGAAGATATTTCCCCATTAATACATGGAGAACTTTCTCATTCTTTCTTTACAGTTATATAGTATTCCATTGTATGTATGTACCATATCATTTATTTCCCCAGTTCCTTATGAACTACAATGTGTAACCTTGTATATACATCAATTCACATGGTGCAGATGACTCTGTAGGATGTATTCTCAGAAACGGGATTTCCTACCCATTAATATAAATTAATCTCATGAAGGAGGGGGGATTATTGTGCTCGTTCTGCTGAAAAGAACCTCTTTGCAAGCCCTGTGGGGAACTGGCTGGCATCACAGCTCCTATTTCTCTGAACTTAGAATGTGGATGCTTAGTGCCTTTTGTTCTCAACTGTGAGTTCCAGTTGCCAGTTCTGGGAAAACAGGAAGATCCCAAGTAGCACTTTTGACTATTGTGTATCAGTATCTTAAGATCTTGCTCCAACAACCTGTCTACTTTCCCAACTCCAGTGAAGAGGGAGACCACACCCTGCTTGCCTCCCTGCCTCAGACCTAGAGCCCTACAGTGGGTCAGGCTTACTTGGCCCCAGATGCAGACTGGATTGGTGGCTTGGAAGTCACAGAGATTCACAATTCTTGAGATTCATGGAGAATGACTGGCATTAGCATCAGGGAGTGCCAAAGCCAAATACCTGGGCAACAAGAGGGTTGAGAGGGCCATGGAACCTGACTGGAAGCCAGGAATGGGCCAAAGCCAAGGAGACACACAAACATTGGGATATAGTTCACGAGCTAAGAGCAGCTAGCCAGAAATTACTCAGGAGCCATGTATAGAATGGACACTGAGAAAACAAAGTCAAGATTAAAAGCCGACTTGAACAACTAAAACAACAACCTCAAAAACAATGTCCTGAGTACCTACTATGCGCCAAGCACTATTCAAGGTGCTGAAGATACAGCAATAAATGAAACAGACTGTGACTGTCCTCATGAGCTTACACTCAATGTAGGGACAGACAATAAAATAATAAACAAAGGCTATCAAGGTAGTAAAGTTCAATGAAGGAAAGTGAAGCATAGTAAGGGGGTTGAGGAATGAAAGGTGTCTGCTTTTTAAGACAGAGAAGTCAGGAAAGCCTTCTACAAGAAGATGGCATTTGGTGAAATGAACAAAGTGGGGGAAACAGCCATGAGGCTATTTAGGGAAGGGAATTCCAAGTAAGTGCCAAAGACCTGAAGTTGAAGCATGCTTCACAAAGTAAGGGAAAAGCTGGAAGTCCTGGCTGGCTGGAGTGGAGTTAGTGACAGAGTGCTAAGAGCTGAAGCTGGGGAGGTTGGCAAGGGCCAGGTTGTGTGAGACTTGCAAGCCATGGTAAGGGCTACTTTATTTTAATTATGGCTGTGAATTATTGGAGAGGGTTTTGAGTACAGATGAGACTGGTTCTGAGTGATATTTTTAAAAAGTCGCTCTGGTTGTTCTGTGAAGAGACTGGGGCAGAGGAATATTTAAAGGCAACTGCAATCATCTAGGCAAGAAATGATGACAGACTAAAATGTAGGTGGTGCAGGTGGTGATAAGCGGGCAGATTTGAGATATACTGACATTTCCCACTTACTGTCATTAATTTGTTCCTGAAAACATTCTGCGCAAAAACACCAAGTGTATTTCCCATTGTTTGTAAATAGAAAAAAGTTATAAAAGTATTGTGAAGATAGCTACTTTCAGAACTCACAGGCCCATCCTTACAGTAGAGTCCCTCAGTCTGGTTCCCTGTCCAGCCGGCCTCTGCTTGGCAGGGACCTGTCCACCCCTCACCACCTACAATACCCAGGCATCTCTAGGTTTGTGGAGCACAAACTTTGCTTTGTATGTGCTTAATTTAAAAGGTTCCATCAAAGTTGCCTTCCTAACTGGTTTTCCTCCAAGACAAATTCTAGTTTCCTTCTAGAAGATAAAGGACAATCTATAATTTTTTAAATGGCATCTTTTTTAGCTTCAAAAAACTGAAGTTCCACCCTCTATGGACATCACATTGTTCTCTATGGGTCTGAGTAGTGTTCTACAACTCCATTGCCCTAATCTTGCTTCACATTACAACTTTGATTCTGATTCTTGGTTTTAAGAAAAGTCCCAGTGTGTGTTTTATATGGCTTGAATACAGTTGCTTCACATATACTCTGACACAGTGAAAGGAGAGTACACAAGGTCCAGATAACCTCTGCCCTGGGTGATCTCTGTCTAATGTCAAAATGCATCCCTGGAAAAAGACAGAGTAAAATGGTTTCAGAAAGTCTTTATGGGGATGTGATAGCTGTTTTTCAGCCAGGTGCTTTTCCTCTCCATTTCTGTGATGGGGTAATCAGACCTATGTACCAACTATGCAGAAAGGTCAGTAGTTAGTGAAAATAGCTGTATAGGACAAACAGCAGAGAATACCAAAGAAGAAACCACTCAAAAAAGCACTGAGTGTGGTATTTTGATCAAACAAGACCCCCAAATTTATGTTTATTCTTATTTATCAGAAAATCAAAACATTATGGAAAATTTAGGAAATACATATAACTTAGCAATTCCCAAGGTCAGGAGCTATCCTGGCCTTTAACGCTCAAATAACAATAGTTTGCACCCCCATCCTGTGTAATGGCAGGAAGTCCCGTGATTTATTGGGTTGCTGGATCCAAGTGTTTCTGGGAATCCCTGAGAAATGCTGACATGTTCCACAAACATGAGCCACTTTTTGTTGATCATCTCAGCTGGCCGACAGGCTCTGATCCACTGCTTTTGTTTCCTCAGGTCTCCTCTCACTAACTTGACCTTGACCTTGAATCCTAACTTAGAGCTATAGCTGTCATCATACTGCTGGAGAAAAGAGGCTATATTCACCTTTGGAAACCAGAACTCTTGTTTTGTAAATAATACTTTAGTGGATCTTTGGCTGTGAAAAAGTAAATCTAACAAAAGGTATGGGTAAATATAGTGTATAGCATATTATTTAAAAGCTAAATTATGGCTAGAAAGGAGCTAAAAGAGTTAAGTGAGCTCTTCTGTCAAAATAAGACTAGGTCGAACCACGTTTAACCAGAAGTTTCAGGATGTCAGAAAGAATTTATAATAATGGTGGAGAGAAAAACATTAAAACTAGATATTGTGAGCTGCACAGTGGTCCCCTAAATGACACATCCTAATCCCTGAAACTTGTGATGCTACCTTATTTGGAAAAGAGGACTTTATTGATGTGATTTTAAGTTAAGGATCTTAAAAGGAGAAGTTTATCCTGGATCAGCCAGGTGGGCCCTAAATGCAATTGCGTGTATCCTTATAAAAAAGAGGGATATTATATCAAAAAAGCACAGGAGACAGACACACAAATAAGAGGAGGAGGCAATGTGACCATGAAGGCAGAGGTTAGAGTATTGCAGCCACAAGCCAAAGAAGGCCTGTACCCACTAGAAGCTGGAAGAGGCAAGCTACGGATTCTCCTCTAGAGCCTTGGGAGGGAGGACACCTTGATTTTGGACTTCTGGCCTCCAGATTGTGAGAGAATGCATTTCTGTTGTTTTAAGTCATCTAGTGTGTGGCAATTTGTTAGAGTAGCCCTAGAGGAACTAATACAGTAGACACAACTATATATGAGGCCGTGAGCTTCCACAGAGTATCCTCTAATGGCCACCTCCATCCTTAGCCCCTGGTCTGTGGCAAGGTTGTAGGACCAGCTTGCTCTGTCATGTTCTAGGATCCCAACTTGTCTTTTACTCTGAAGAACAGAGAAAACTTTTCATTTTAATAATCTAATCATTTTAATAATCTTTGCAAAGATGCAACTCTGGCCACAATTTGGCTTTTAAATAATATGCTATATATTATTTTATCCTTATCTCTTTTTAGATTATTTTTTCACAGTCAAAGATCCACTAAAGTATTTTTCAAAAAACCAAGAATTCTAGTTCCCAAAGGTAAATATAGCCTTTTATCTTTGGCAATATAATGATAAGCTGTAACTTAGACATTTTGGAGTTGATTTGTTTACTTTTCTTTCTTTCTTTTTTTTTTTTTTTTTAATTCATTATTAATTAATTTACCAGGACTACAATCCCTAGATCAATTTCTAAGTTGGGACTCAAGGTCAAAGTCCCTGGGATGCCCCTACTTCCACACTGGTAAATCTAAGCTCCACCCTTAAAATTCACAAATCAAGGAGAAAGAAAAAATTCCTTTCCCAGTTTCAAGGCAAAGAATTCCAGGGAATAACTCTGATAAGCCTTGCTTGAATTGTAATTGGTAGTTGCAGCAAAATTAGAGGGAGTAGGAGAAGAGCAGTTGTCCTAAGAACATGGATGTAAGAAAGGGATGGGCTACAGGCCGATGAAAACAAGAGTCCATTCCAACAGGCTTCCTGCCTCCCAGTCCAATCTCTCTCCTCTGCTCTATGTCGTTATTCTGTTACCTCAAAACTAAAGCTCCATGTCACAAACCTATGCATGTACCCCCACCCTGTATCTAAAATAAAAGTTGAAATATAAAAAAACTACAGCTTCTTGAATAGTCCCAAAATAAAATATCGAATTCTAAACTATCCTTAATTTTTGTGTTTAAGTAACATGTTTGTATTATCAGACAATGTAAGTTTCAGGGACACAGAAGTATGGTTAATTTTGAATAACATTTTAGTAACAGTATTATTTTCAAAAGATTTAGTAGTAGAGTTTAGTGAGAACTCTTCATGTAAGAGTTAAAGTATAAATTATTATTGCAAATATTTTTTCCATATCACTAAACACGACCATTTAATTACATTATTTGATAAAGTTTAACTCCCTTTAGTGGAGATCTAAACCTAAATTTAAGTTAGGAAATCCTGTTATAATCTCTCATTCCATTCTTTACTTTTGTTTCATAGCACTTAACATCATCTGTGGTTCATTTGTGTGAATGTTTGAGTTATTTATTGCTGTGCAACAAATCTCCCCAAAACTTAGTGGCTTAAAACAACAATTATTATCTCACAATTTCTACAGGTTCTGTGAGTACAGCTTAGCTGGGTCTTTTGCTTTAGGATCTCTCACAAGGCTGCAATGAAAGTGTCATCTGGGAACATCTCATTTAAAGACTCAACTAGGGAGGATTTACTTCTAAGCCTACTCAAATAGTTGTTGGTAGTATTCACTTCCTCTCAGACTACAGAATTGAGGCTTCAATTCCTTATAAGCTATTGGGTTCTTGCCACATGCTGTTTCCTTAGTGAGTATTAAGTTAATGTCTGTCCTCCATACCCTACTCATTAGACTGTAAACTTTTTGAAGGCTAGGACCACATCTATTTTTCATGACAACGTTCTTATCACCTAGTACAATGCATGGCAAAAAGTGGGACTTAATACATGCTTGTCAAAATAATGATAGAATGAACATACTTGCTATAATTATTGATGCTTGAACAAGACAAAAGGATATTTAAGTATCATTCATGACATGTATTGCTTGAATCATCTTTGATACACACACAATTTCTGTTACAATGTTCTGTTGTCAATCTATGGAGATAAATAGCTATACACTGACATTGTGTTTTGAAGTTATCTATGAAACAAATAAAATAGTAGGTGACATAATAGATGCTAAACACAATACAAGGCAAATGGATATTGCAGACAGTGGCTGCTATGGGGAGAGCCATCACCAAGTCTGTCTCAATGATTCCTGTCCCTTGATTGATGAACAGGACCTTGATGAGTGAAAGTCAGTAAGGGGAGCTTCCGGATGGCAAAAATCACTGGGACAAAGATGTGAAGGCAGAGGTGTATATGTTGTGCATAGGGATCCATAATAGAACGGCTGGCAAGAAAGAAATTGCCTCTAGGGAGAACTTAGATACAAGGTAAGAGGGGAAGCATAAAATCTTAAAATGATGAAATTGGAATGGATCATGGTAGTCACATAATCTAATCTTTTCATGTTAAATACAGGGAAAATGAGGCACAAAGAGGTCAAATGACTTGCCCTATGTGCCACAACAAGCCAGTACAGAGTAGAAACTACTAGAGCATAAACAGCACATACTTTGGTGATAAATAGCTGGATTTGAAACATAGCTCTGCCACCTATCAGATTGACCTTAGGCAAACAGCTACCTCCCTGAACTTTGGTTTCCTCATCTGTAAATGGTAATAATAGTTTACACCACTTGCAGGGTTTTTTGAGGATTAAATTAGATAGTACTAGGTTTGCCACATGGTCTGTTTGTGTATGTATGTATATGTATGTATGCATACACACACAAATTCATATTTCTGACAGAAAACATGAGATCTCTGGATCAGAGAATATACCATTCATTTTTCACACAGTATCTTAGCACTGGCTCCCCAAGCCCTGCAGAGCAACATGGTAAGAGCTTACCATGTTAAGCCCATGATAAGAGCCAGGGTTGCAGCACAGGAGAGGAACACCAAAGTCATGAGACTTGGAGCTTATATACGGGCTGCTGATGTTTCTGCCCATCATCTCTTCCAGAGAGAGAGAGAGAGAGAGAGAGAGAGAAAGAGAAAGAGAGAGAGAGGGAGAGAGAGAGAGTTTATCTTTGCTCTGGAATTTAAGCAAATGTCTCCTGGAGAGAGGGGTAGGTGGCTCCAGGAAAGAGAAGCCTCTAAATCTCTCCAGAACAGTACTATATCTCTAATTTCCTAGGTATGTTTGCCATTCAATCATTCTTTAACCGAGTTTGCCATTATTCTTTGTTCAGAAAGCCCAAATGGTGCAGAAATGTGAAAATATTCATGGAGAATTGCATCCCAACAGTAGGTAGTCAGTAAAGGTTATCTCCTTTCATGAGTCCAAAAACAGTGCTCTTTACTTTCAAACCTTTCCCCACAGATGCCACTGTTGTTGAGAGACCAAAAGCTCACCAGCCATGAGATATCTCAAGGTGAACAGCCTGACCACATTATGTCATGCCTGCTTCCAATTGGTCATTTCCTGCCTTACAACTCAATAATCTGTTGGCTTTTTGGGGCTTCTTTCACACATACAATTCTGTAGACTAGAGATTCTGGAGAGTATCTTGTGTTTGGAGGGCTAACCATTTTAACTACTAATTGGTAGCTTCCCTGTACCCTGCCCCTTATCCTCTGTTACTGTTGGCAGCTACAATGCAGGATGACTATTATTTTGGGAAATTTTATTATAAGGGAACTGGAGAACAAAGAGGCCAACTTCTTCAAGATCTCTGGTTCACACTTGAAGCACATATTTGGAACTTTATAAAACCAGTTGCATAATGTACTCCTTCTCTATCTTAGGACTAGATACAGATAAATAGAAGGAAACATGAGAGAGGAGAGCAATCGTGAACGTTGGTGTGGGTTGGCTCCCAGGCTGGCTCAGTCTGAGTAGAGAGAGAGGAAGCAGAGATGGAAACTCCTATAAAGTGGCAATTGCAGATTATAGATGAGATAGGATCATTTGAACCCTGGCAATAGAAATGAAGAAAGGACACAGGAGGATTTAAGATTTTGTAGGTGTGATTTATGAAACTGTATTTATGACTCTATACAGTTTGAGAAAGAGGGCAGAGTTCATGGTGAATTCAGTTTCTAAGCTGAGTATTGTGTGACTAAAACATTTGGACGGAGGTTATAGATTAATTGGATGTTGTAATGTTGTGCTTTCACTATTTAGATAAAAATACTTGATCATGCTATCATGGAACAACTAGAATGGGAATTTTAAAATTTGATAATTGATGTTCATTTCATGTATTTGTGGATTTTTAAAAAATGTTTTCAATAGAAACATACGTCACAGTTTGAGAAGTCAAGAGGACATTTTCCCTCATACATCAACAACCACCCCACCTTTAACCCAGGCAGTACTGAAGGGCATTTGAGCATCTAGCAATTTCATTAAATTGAGAAAATACAGTTTAGGGAAATTTGAGATAATTTTTCTTTTGGTTATGCACATGTTTGTCTCAAGGTCATTTTTAGAACATGCAGATAGAGAGGCCCAGATGGAATTCCAAGTGGGAAGTAGAAGCTGACAATCTCAGTTTAGGCATTATCTGTACATAAGTGGTCATTAAAACCAAAGTTGTGACCATCAGCGTTCTTGGTTTCAAACAACAGAAACCAACCCTGATTAGTTTAAGTAGGAAAATAATTTATTAGTGAAAATGGGTGGCTGGAAGAATGTCCAGGAAGATAGAGATCCAAGATTAGACTATATGACAAGAAACAATTCTCAAATCACATTGCAGGGCTGGGCTCTGTCTCTGCAGCTGGTACCATTGACACTGCCAATATGTGGGATTGGACACTACCATCAGCTCTGCTGCAACTGCCCCTGGGTACTGGAGGTGCTGCTTCCATCCCTGGCAAAAGAGCTCCATGAGGGACTCCTTCTTTCTGCACGGGCTCCCAACTCAGTTTATTGTGGGTGCAACTGAAATGCTTGCATCATAGCTGCATATTGTGGGTGCAACTGAAATGCTTGCATCATAGCTGCAAGTGAGGCTGGAAACATGACTAGCAATCTGTCCTCTATTATAGGAGGCAGAAGCTGTTAATGCAGGGAAAGGGGTGAAATGTGTAGTGTAGCCAAAAGATATAACAAATGTCCACTACCAGAATAGAAGCCAAGATTATGAGAAAGAAAATGTGAAAATAAGAAGAGAAGATAATAATTATAGCAAGTTCGCTAAGCACGTATATATTCAGCACTATATATATATATATATAAATAGTTTATTTCTTAGAATAACCCTTTCAAGTAGGAATTATTTGTTTGCATGTAGAGACACTGAATCAACAGAGTGATCAAACACATTGCCCAAGGTCACCCAACAAGATCTGACTCCAGAACTTATGCTCTTACCACAACACTACACTGCCTCTGCATGGAGAGGATGAAAATGGCATTCTAGGAAACACACATTTAGGGAGCAGATAGAGAAAATGAGATGGACTGAGAAGAAATAAATGATTGTAGAGCTGGATGGAATCTCTTAATGGAATCTCTTAGGAGAGTGTTCTCTCTATCAGAAGCCTAGCACAAGAGAATTTAAAGGAATGATGGTTCTATTAGCTCACTAGGGCTGCTGTAACCAACTATCACAAACTGGGTGGCTTTACAACACAAATGTGTTGTCTCATGGTTCTCAAGGTTAGAAGTCCAACATCAAGGTGTTAGTAGGGTTGGTTTCTTCTGAGGGCTACGAGGGAAGAATCTGTTCTAAGCTTCTTTCCTAGCTTCTGGTCGTTTGTTGGCAATCTGATGTTCCTTGGCCTGTAAATGCATCATCCCAAACTCTGCCTTCACATGGCATCCTCCCTGTGCCTCTTCACACGATCTTCACTCTGTGTATGTCTGTCTCAAAATTTCTCCTTTTTATAAGGACTCCAGTCATATTGAATTGGGGGTCCACCCTATTCCAGTATGACCTCATCATAACTAATTACATCTATTATACAATGATCCTGCTTCCAAATAAGATCACACACTGAAATACTAGGAGTCAGGACTTCAACATATGAATTTTGGGGGACCCAATTCAACCCACAGCAGGGGTCAACTACACAAATGTGACAAAAAAGGTCAAAGGATATTGGCTGCAAATAAACTATTGAATTTGACAACTAGGAGGTGGCTAGAGATTTGGCAAGAACAATTTCAGTAGCATGGTGCTGGTACACATATATTATAGAAGTTGACATGGAGGAAGGGCTTAGGGGAGGACATGAGGGAATAAGCATAGACAATTCTCTATAGGAGTTTGATGTGTCAAGAAAGGTTGACTTTCCCTACACGGGAAGGCAGATCCCTGCATAGCCTTTACCAAGACACTTGATACTATAAACAGAAATTTTATGGTTTGGTGGTGTCATTTCCTATGTGTGAATCCAAATTTTTAGGAATTGTGATTTAAAGTCAACGACTGATTTTGGGCAGACATCTGCATAACATGTGGTGGTGTTGCCATAGTGATTCATAATGAGGAATTCAGGGTAGGATATTTACACTGAAGCTTCTGTGTTCCAAAATGAAGACATAATTTTAGATACTAAGGACCTTTACATATATTCCTCCTGAATGTTAATGTTATTTAAATGAGTAATAGAACACTTCAGACATTTTTTCATTCCTTGAAAATGAAATGCCTTTCATTTCCTGAAAATGAAACAGGTCCTCTACCTGGAGATACTCTTCTGAAATGCAAGAGCTCAAATAGAGCAAATTCAAATAGTTTTTGAGCTGTACTGCTAGCAGGAAGGAGTTAGGATTTAGAAGGCTGATTTCAGTGCTTGCTGTGTGTTTCCATTTCTCTTTGCTAGGGCCAGTTGCTGTATTTCAGAAACAGAGAATCTCTGAAAGCAAAGATGTGTGACTGAGAATTTTGGTTCTCCATGTATGTTTAAAACTCCAGTTTGAAAGAATACTTTATTCCTTTTCAAACTTTCCTACTGTTTTGGTGAATTCATTTCGCACATGATCCTGCTGAACTGAATCTTGTGCAGCAGCCTTCAGGCTGGAAACAATTTAGTACTGTGTGCTGATGACTGATTCTCCCAGAGTGTGACCACCTGGCTGCCAGGATCTTCTGAAGTTCCTGCGATGGCCAAGCTTTCTCAGGGCTGGGCATTTTTCACTTCCTTGTTTTTCTACCCTACCATTTTCATCTGCTTAACATGGCGAGCTGCAATCCTGAACGTGTCGGAACCTCACCACAAATCCTACCCCATGTCAGTATGTCCACACCACACTCTTAATTCCACAGACATTTTTTGCTGGAGAATCAAGGAAATCAGCATTGGAACCTTGTCAAATTTCCCACCAATATAGCCCAACAGACCCATAAAAAGAGCAGCTTAGGTAATCACAATGCAGATGCTTTTTGTTAAATATTTTTGGGGAAGTTTATTTCACCTAATGAGATACTTGGCTAAATGGAACCATCTCCTGGAAACACCCATAAATGTTTTTTAAAGTGGTGGGCCCCCATCTTGGTTGTAGTGATGATTTCAGGGGTGCATACATTAAAACTTAAATTGTATGCATTAAATAAGTGCAGTTTATGTCAAGTGTACGCCAAGAAAACTGTTATGAAAATGTGTGGGCCCCTGAACAAACTTGTCTGTTATTTTTGTGTGTGGTCTCTCACTGACATGGTTGTATTTCAGAATTTGGCAAGTGATGTTCACACACCCATTTATTCACCATGGGGTGAGGCTGGCATGGGCTTGGGCTTGTCCTCTAGGGCAGAACAGGGCTGGCAGAGATCTTGGGGATAGGTATGAACTTCACACCACACGCAAAGTCATTGCAAAAACCTGAACAAGTAATCCAGTGACTTCTGGATGGAACTCTGAAATGATGTTTTGCTAGCGTTTTAACAGTAATAGCTAATTGCTTGTGGATTTAGTTGTCTTGTTGCCAGTTTTTGTTTGTTCAGTTTTTTTTGGCTACTTTTCAAGGTGGAGTTATGTTATGCACATTCAAAAGCAGTTCAGAACATTTCTGGTGTTTTTCTCCCTGTTATCATGTTTTCTTCTCTCTCCTTCTTCTTCTAGAGCTACATTAACTCTAGAGAGCCTCTGTGGGTCTCTTTTGCAGGGTAGGTTGGAGAATGCAGAGGAACAGGGAACATATGGGGATAGGGTCCCATGATACCCCAGGAAGAAGAGCTGCTGGCTTTAGCTAATATTTGCTGCACCCTCTGGATTCGGGCTAGGGAAACCCAAGTAGTCTTCATGTTATCCAGGTTTCCTTCCTTTAATATTCAAAAAAAGTAACTCAAGCCCCATGCTCCAGTCCCTTCTCATATGTTTCCTAGGGCTGCCAGGGAATGTTCACACACTCTGGACTCCTTCCTACTCCCCACTTTTCTCTATCTGATTAGTGCTTCTCCAGGATGCTGGGCCCTTTCTCCAGTTCTCTTTGTTCTAAAACTTGAATTCTCTAAGGTAATGAGTGTTAATCCAAATCTCATACTAAATTGTGATGATTGGCTGGGCACGGTGGCTCAAGCCTGTAATCCCAGCACTTTGGGAGGCCCAGACGGGCGGATTACGAGGTCAGGAGATCGAGACCATCCTGGCTAACACACTGAAACCCTGTCTCTACTAAAAAATACAAAAAACTAGCCAGGCGAGGTGGCGGGTGCCTGTAGTCCCAGCTACTCGGGAGGCTGAGGCAGGAGAATGGCGTAAACCCGGGAGGCGGAGCTTGCAGTGAGCCGAGATCCGGCCGCTGCACTCCAGCCTGGGCGACAGAGCGAGACTCCGTCTCAAAAAAAATAATAAATAAATAAAATAAATAAATTGTGATGATTAACAAAAACCTTTTAAAGGGTTTTGGTGGGTGGAATGGCAACAGATAGGTGGCCACTATACGGGCAGAACAGGACACAAAGTGCGATGTCAGATATCTCTGTTCCTAGAGCCCACTGGCTACCTTCCTTTGTAGGAGTCCCTGGCTGTCCCTGGCCATCTCTCCCTGGCTGGGGTCATCTCTCACTCTCTCCTGCATCCCCTCTCCCACCACTCCCCAAGCCTCAAAACTGCAGCTTCAATGTTCCCAGAAAATTGGAGAAGACAACACAAAAAGATTCCACCAAAATAAGCCAATTGTTTTACAATAACCAGCAGGAAAGTTTTAGCTCACATTGTTCTATACCTGTTTTTTTCTGGATTAGGTTTTAGCATAACTAAAGAACCATTCAGAGTATTCCTAACCCAACCCCAATAGAACTGTCTACCCCAAAAGAAAATCCAGATCTGTACTTTTAGTAAAACAGGGTACTGACCAAAACTGTGAAATTATACTTTTTATTTATAATGTAAATATATATTCATGGGCAAGACACAAGACCAAGGTCTGTGCTTCCCTCCCATGCTGGCAATCCCACAAATGCGGTGAGAATAGGATGGTAGATTTATCACCCACCCTACTCCCTGCCCCCACTTTCCAGGGTAAACTGAAGACTTTGGTTCTTTCCTCTTCTGTTTCTACACGTCTTTCTCCCTCTCTCCCCTCCTCCTTTCTGTACACTCCTGTTTCTCTTCTAGGTTTATATCTTTTCTTATTTTATGGCAGATTCTAATAGGCAGGAATTAGATCTAAATCTGATTTTGGCATATCACCTATAAATTAGTGCTTGGTGTAATTTTAGGGACACTAAATTGCTTTCTAGAATAACCCTCCTTTCCCAGGAGAGAAAGCACAGGCTTTGGGAACTGCTGCCAGCATGCTTTTGGCTAGACCCTGGTCAACAGCGCCGAGTTACACAAAACACTCCAAACTTAGCATTGCTAGGTAAACTGCTGAATGCTTAGGTCAGTAACACATCTGTTCTTTTCTGATATGAAGTACTTAGTGATGTCCCAAGATCCATACTCAGGCAAAACATTAGGGAGAAAGAGTCGTCATTAGCTTCTCTGAACTCTACCCATTTTCTTTAGAAATCCAGAAGGTAAAACTATGAAATCTGGCAGGATATAAATAGCAGCTAAAGTCTGCAGAGTACAAAGTAGTAAAATGTCTAAGCACAACATGGATATGTGCTTAAATGCAATCTAAGCAACCTGATTCTTCTATAATGTCTAAGTTTTAGTTTAATTTAATTTAATTTAATTTTTTTGAGACAAAGTCTCGCTCTGTCACCTAGGCTGGAGTGCAGTGGTGCAATTTTGGCTCACTGCAACTTCCGCCTCCTGGGTTCAAGCGATTCTTGTGCCTCAGCCTCCCGAGTAGATGGGACTACAGGCACACGCCACCATGCCCAGCTAATTTTTATATTTTTAGTAGAGATGGGGTTTTGCCATGATGGCCAGGCTGGTCTTGAACTCCTGACCTCAGGTGATCCACCTGTCTCAGCCTCTCAAAGTGCTAGGATTACAAGTGTGAGCAACCGTGCCCAGCCTAATTTTTAATTTAAAGAGTATATCTCTTGTTAGATACATTTAAAAAACTCTTCTCTTGTTACATGCATTTTCTCAAAACCCCAGTGTTGTGCTTAAGCATTCTTGCTTGGTCAGGGCTGCTGCACTATACAACTCCAAGAAGCACCATTCACATCATGGTCTGTGAATAGCAACCCCAGGAGTTGTCCAGTGCACAGCTTGCAGGACAGTACGTGAAGCTCCTGGTTTGAGTCCTGGTCTGCTACTTACCAGCTGTGTGAACTCAGGGACGTTCTTTATTTTCTATAAGCCTCATATTCTTCAACTGTAGAAAGAGTGTAATAATGGTATCTACCCCTTAGGATTGCTGTGAGGATTAAATGAGGTAGTTAAGAATATGGTAATAATTGTTAGGTATTATTGACAAAAATAACAAATAAGCTTCCCATTTCTCTGATATCTCAGCCACATAGAGCACAATCTGTAATGTTGATAAAATGGAACATGTGCATAGGGCAGGAGAGCTTTTCAAAGGCTCTAACGTGATATAATTTTACGAATCTTGACTTCCAGAGAGCTCTCTCAAGGTGCCAGGCTTTTATATTACCAGGTCTTCCCTCAGTTCTGCTGCAGTCCTGGCATTGCTACATAGCCAGTGCTGTCTGGTATACTTTGGCTCTGGCTACATGGCCCCTTTTCCTCTGTTCTCCCAGCGCAGTGACTGCCCGCCATAGAGAATTTATATGCATCTTGAACAGAGTTAGAACCTAAGGAAAGTGTGATCCTGGGATCTAGTGTAGGGAGCTACAAGTACCAGGACTAAGTACACTGGGAAAGGTGGCTTCTGGATTTTTAAATTTCTTGCCCTTGGATGCCAGGTCTGGGACCATGAGGGAAAATTATAGAGAGAGCAAAATAGCAATGCAGCAGGAAGATTATGGGAATGTGAGTGCCCAAGGGTGAGTATGTGTAGAGGTAGAGTGGATATGGTATAAAAAAGAGGGAAGAAGAGAGAAAATGAGATGGAGGAAAGTGGTGATGACAGCCAACAGTTACTGGAGACCATGTTCCCATCTGCCCTTTGTCAACTTGCCTCAAGGTCTGGGACCTGGTCAGAAATGGCATCTGAGGTTATTAATCACACTCACGTTTGGACCAAGTTAACATCATAAATAACAAGGGTAGCAATCTCTTATTACCTTGGGGTAGTGGGAGCACATCTAAGGCACAAATATGAAATGAAAGAGAGGCAAAAAGAAGTAGAAAAAAAATTAGAGAAAAGGAAAGGGAAAAGGGAAGGCTAAATAAAAAGTTCGGCTTTTGGAGAACCAGTAACATGCACAGTTGCCACTGCTACACATAAAGTATTGTGCAGAGAAAGGAATGAAAGAGGGGAATCCCACTGCACAGTTCGAACCTTTAATTCTGTCCCTACTCAGGTTCAGCTTTGAGATTTTTAGAGAGACTAGAGTAATTCCTAGACTGCCCAGGAGGGTAGCTGGGGCCCTCTTTCTTCTGCTCTCATGATTCTCTCCTATCTCAATGACTTCCATGAGTATGTGCCTACTAGACCTCCAACTACATAGAGTGTAATTGATTAAGGGTCCAGTTCCTGACTCTGAAATCCATCATCACATTTGTTCCCAGGCCATGCTTCCCATAGGCTGCTCCTAGCCGATGACAAAGTGCAGGAGGGATACTAACAGTCCCATATCTCAGAGGCACAGGAGTCTTCTGATGGCTACTTTGGCTTAGGGACTCCCAAACAGCCTAACTGAAGTTTTCTTAGACTCCAGCAGTGTAGGATGCTTCTACTCAACCTACCTACTCTCTCTCCTTCACCTAGTGTCAGACTTCCTTCATTAGCTGATGCTCACCCAGCCTTGTCTGGCTCCCTCTTCATTTTCTTTCACAAATGGTGAAAGAAATATAACCTTTGCATTTTTTTTTTTGAGACAGAGTCCCACTCTGTCACCCAGGCTCTGGAGTGCAGTGGCGCAATCTCAGCTCACTGCAACCTCCGCCTCCCAGGTTCAAGCAATTCTCGTGCCTCAGCCTCCCTAGTAGCTGGGATTACAGGTGCATGCCACCATAACCCACCAATCTTTGCATATTTAATCCCAAATTGGCACCTGCTTTTCAGACTAATATAATAACCAAGAACTAGCAGAAACATAAAATCCCAGCTCTCAATACTCATCATATACAACGCAAGGCCCTAAATGAGTGCTTGCTCAATTATACTAAGAGACTGTTACCATGCTCTGAGTGTGATGTAAACACTTCAGTGACTTGGCTAGTCACTCCCATGCTCAAATAAACCCAGTTTTCTGGCTTTGTCAGTGGGCACTCTCTCAGTCCATCTCTGTGGGGAGATGGGATATCCATTTTTCCAGGTAAAAGGCTTGATTTTACTCCTCAAATCCCACTAGAAAGAAGTCAACTGTGGCATTAACATGTATGCTCTCTACATTATCGGGGGTCTAACCTAAGTAAGACATAGAGTACCTGCCCTCTAGTACTTTTTAGAGACCTTGACATTGAACTGCCCCATCAAAGAGGGGAAGCCTATTTGGAATGACACATGGGAGTCTTGTTTGTCCAGCCAATCCTGCAGATTCTAAAATTTATCATTAGATCTATCAGAAAGCTGAATACTTGTGCAGCTCATCTTGGATCAGAAAGAAAGAACTGAGTTTAGTCTAAGGCTACATCCTCGGTTTTGTTTTGTTTTCCTGAGAAGCATTACTTTAATGAGCTTATAATTACTATACAAATCAGAGGATGTGAACACAATAAACACACATTTGAGGAAATTGTCATAGAAATATTTGCATAGAAAACATGCAAACTATAGTATTTTCTCTTGTTTAAATTTCCAACAATATAAACATCTAAATAAGAAGACATTTTATTTTCTTGAGACACCAAGATTTTCTACTTTTTAAAATTGTGATAAAATATGTATAACCTAAAATTTGCCATTTTAACTGCTTTATTTTTTATTTTATTTTAATTTTTATTTTTTGAGATAGAGTCTCATTCCATTGTCCAGGCTGGAGGGCATTAGCATGATCCTGGCTCACTGAAGCCTTTATTCTATTTTATTTTATTTTTTGAGATAGGGTCTCACTCTGTTGTCCAGGCTGAGGGCAGTAGCATGATCCTGGCTGACTGAAGCCTTCTGGATTCAAGCGATCCTCCTACCTCTGCCTCCTGAGTAGTTGGAACCATAGGCATGCGCCGCCATGCCAGGCTAATTTAAAACATTATTTTCGTAGGTACAGGGTGGGGGTCTCCCTATGTTGCCCAGGTTGGTCTCTAACTCCTGGGCTCGAGTAATCCTTCTGCCTCAGTCTCCCAAGGTGCTGGGATTATAGGTGTGAGCCATTGCTCTTGGCCCATTTTAACCATTTTAAACTGTGCACTTCTTTACAAGGAGTAAATACAATAATAAATATGTGTTAATCAGCATAATACCTTAAGTGCATAAGGTACCTAAGTGCTTGATAAATGTACAGGTATGCAGATGTGTGTGGGTGGGAGTAGAGTACAGAGGAGATACTAAACCACTTAGACAATTGTGTCAAATGGACTCCTCTAAACAGAAGCCAAGGTGGGATTAGATATACAGGAGACTTATTGGGAAAATGCCCGTGAAGGATAAAGTGGTAGGGAGCTGAAGTAGGAATCATTTTCAGACCACAATATCAGCTTGACACATGTGAAAGGAGAGAAGGAAAGAAGATTGGGTAGGAAGAGTCTCAAATACTGCAGTTCTGAGCAAGTTTTGGCCAGGCTGATGGGAGTTCCTGAGCCAGAGCAGCCCATTAAAGGAATCCCCATCAGGCAGGAATGGCCTGATTTGAGTATCCCCACTGTGCCACCAGTCATTGGTGGGAGAGGCTGGAGACTATTGGTCAGCTACACTCTCCACAACAGGCTCTTCTAACAGGACACCTGAAAAGCACATCTCCATGCCCCTTCCCCATAATGACCTATCAAAAACCCATTACTCATTTATTGCATTTGCTGTGAGGATAAGAAACATTTCCATCATATGTCTGTACAATCTATAAAAAGTCTTATTTGAGAAAGTCTTCCTGAGCATCTCAACAAACTTAGTCCCTATAACAACTTCTTCCCCAAGTACAGGCAAAATTTCATAAAAGCTTGGCACTCTGCATGCCCATCTGAGGCGATCTTACCAAATGTCTTTCTAATTGTCCTTAGGAACCTGTTCCATTTTTCCAGTTCCAGTTGCTGTGGAATTTGCCTTTCTACCTAGTTCCTGCTGGATGTGAAGCTGGGTATGCTTTATTGGTTCCCAGTTCTGACTTTTCCGCATAATACTGCCATTGCTTCTGTATTTGTCTCATGTTCCCAAAGCCTCAGGCCAGCCCTGCCCTGTTCTTGATCCCAACTCTGGTTTCCAGGAACCAAACCCACATCAGAGTCCCAAGGCCACACTGGGCTTGGGAAAACAAATATTTTCTCCTCATGTATAAAAAAAAAACAATGCAATTGATTTTACATATTTCCTCTTTCCTTTGGCTGCAACTTTAACAGGTTAAACTTTTTTTAAAAATTTAAATAGTTCGCAAAATTACTGTATAGACCTATTAGAGTAATCAAAGCTTGCCACGGGTTTTTGGAAAATTTAACAAAGTGATTCAAAGTTTATCAGGTAGAATGAAAAAGGAACAAGAGTCAAAACATTCCTGAAAAAGAAAAGCTACAGAGGGGTAAAGCTAGAGGACATTATGCTAAGGGAAATAAACCAGTCACAGCAGGATAAATACTGCATGATTCCACTTATATTAGGTATCTAAAATAGTCAGACTCATAAGAAGCAGAGAGTAGAATGGTAATTTTGCCTGGGGGCAGGGAGAAATAGGGAGTTGCTGTTCAATATGTATAAAGTTTCAGTTATGCAGGATGAATAAGTTCCAGAGATCTGCTGTGTAATATCGAGCCTATAGTTAACAATACTGTAGTCTATGTACCCTTAGGAACTTGTTAAGGGGTAGATCTCATGTTAAGTGTTCTTGACACTAAAAAAAAAAAAAAAAGAAAAGCAGTCAGTGGTTTAAAATTTGTACAACATATGTGTTATAAACGAATTCAATTTTTGACTCTCATTTTCTTTGATGCTGGAAAATACTAAATCTTCCCTCATATTTTAACTCAGTAAGTTTGGTTTAAAATGTAGTTCCTTGTAAGTAAATATCTAGTCCACCCTAAGATCTGAGAATACCCACCTTCTTGACAGGTATGTATGTGTGTGTGATCTAAGTTACCCTGGGGACATAGCAAATGTCCTGGCATGGGGCAGCAGCCTCTTGTTCTCATGCCAGCCTATGTCTACATGAGAGGATAACTGGTTCTCACCTGCCCTGGTCTTGGGGATCCTTTTGAACCCCATCCCAAACTTCCTTTTGTCATCTGGTTCTCTTACCACTTTTTTTTAACCTCCACTGGGAGCTCAGGAATTTTCAGCTCCTTCTGGAACTACCCAGGATTGTGAGACTCTGCCAAGCGCCTCTTAGGCCCATCTGCCTACACGCCTCCTTCAGTGGGGCTCTTCTACCACCCAGGCAGTGAGTTTCTCAGAATCCTGGCTGAACTCACTTAACTCTAGGCTTCCCTATGAGTTCTGCAGTCTCCTTGGCTGGGATTCCCTCAAAGCTCTCTGGATGTTTCTATGATACTCTCTCCATCTGGGCTTTATTTAACTCCAGGTGGGTGGCATGTATATAATGGAGCAGGTAAGGGGAATGGTTCTAAGGTAAAAAGTCTATGCTTTATTTGGTTCCTTCCAAAATATCCTCTAACTGCTGTTCAAGCTCTCTCATTTCCTTTCTTCAGGGGGTGTGGGGGTGGCAAGGGCAGAAAAATCTCCATTATACGTTGTCATGCACTCCTTTCAACTCCAGTTTTATATAAATTATGCTTAGTCCTCCAAATTTGGCATTTTCTATTTAAATCTAGTGTGGAATGATAAGAAAATTGTTTTCTCTTTTAACAAATACTAAGTTTTGCAAATAAAAATGTTTTCAGCCTATTGTTTCAATCTGTTTAATAATTTGTTTAGGAATTCAGTTGCCATTTTGTTTTAAGAGATAGCCATCTTCCCCTTGAAGACCAAATATATGAAATAATATCGTTTATTTAAGTGTAATGTAGTGATGAAATGAATAGAAACTAAAATTTAATATCAAAGCATTGCCAAATACAACACAGACAAATTTATGGTTTAGTTATACCAAGTATTAAAACCTTATGATCAGATACTCTATGACCAATTCTTCCTCATAGTTTACTATTACCTTCCCTTTAGTCTATACATTTTCTCTAGGACTAATCTTTTTTACTTTTACTTAGATATTATTCGATAGAGTTCTACCTTTGACAATAGCTGGCTAGGTTATTTTGGAGTAATCCTGGCATTGATAAGAATCACATAAAATGGATGTAATATAAAATAAACATCTGTTCAAAGACATCAGAAAGTCACTGAGAGAGTGAGAATTTACAGGGCCAAGAATCCAAAAGAAGAGGCAGTTTACAGAGGGGAGCTGGGCATTTGGTCTCCATTTCTTTCAAGGCAATTGCTAATTCTGAGAGTGAAAGGTATCTAAGTGCATGAGAAGTTGAGCAGAACTTTTGGCAAGATTCTTGAGCTAGAAAAAGCCCACGAAGGAGGAGTGACCCTGGAAAACACCTCAGCCTTTTCTTTGGGACTTTTAAAGGCTATGCTCTAAGAGTATAACAGTGAACCAGAAACGGACCAACCCTTATAGCAGTGGTTCTCAATCATGAATAAACATGAGAATTACCTACAAAGATTAAAAAATTTATCAATGTCCCATAGTTCAAAAAATCTCCACAAAATTATGCTGAGTGAAAAGAATCAAAATCAAAGGATACATATTACATGACTCCTTTTGTCTAACAATCATGGAACAATTACAGGAATGGAGAACAGATCAGTGGTTGCTAGGGGTTAGAAAAGAGAGAGGATGGGTGTGGCTATAAAGGAATAACACAGGGAGTGATGGTACAGTTGAGTATCTCATTTGTGGTGGTTTTTAGGGAGGCTACAGATGTGAAAAAATTGCATAGAGCTACACACACACACACACACACACACACGTACACAAGTCCATGTATAACTGGGAAAATCTGAATAGGCTCTATGGACTGTGCCAATGTTAGTTTTTTGGTGTTGACACTGTACTCTAGTTGTATGAAATGTTTGCATTCAATGGGGTAAGCTTTAGGGAAGGGCTGGCTACATGAGCTTTTCAGTGCATTTTTTGTAACCTCCTGTGAATCCATAATTATTTCAAAAAATGTTTTTAAAAAACTACTCTCCCCCAAAAAATCAATGCCTCATTCCAGATCAGTAGAGTCAGATCTCTGAAGTGGAGTCCAGGCACATGCATATTTTTGAAGCTTCCTGTGTAGTTCTAATGTGCATCCAGCATTGAGAATCACTGACTTACAGGGACTGAAGCCACTTTTAATAATTTTAATACTTGAATAGATTAAGTGTAGCACTAGGCCCATTCCCTCCAGAGCAAAAGTAAATCCTCTACGAAATAAGATAACATCATTCAGGATCACAAATTATCTCTTCGGTTTTTCATACTCAGTATACATCAAGACAAGACTTCATCTAAAACTAAGAATAAAAACAGATAATAGAGACAGATCCACAGAAGATCCAGATACTGAAGTTATCAGCCAATGATTTAAAAATAACCATGCTTAAAATAGCTATACAAACAGAAAAGCCACAAAGAAAAAAATTCAAAGCAGAAAAAAGTACAAAGAAAACCATGCCTATGCACGTGACGACAAAACTACTAAAAATCAATGAGAAAAAAGTCTTAAAAGCAGCCACAGAATAAAAATATAAAGGAACAGCCCTAAGATTAAACTTACAGCTGAATTCCTAACAGAAATAGGAAAGTCAGAATAAATGCAGTGATATCTTCAAAATGCTAAAAGAAAATTACTACCGACCTAGAATTCTATGCCCAATGAAGATACCCCTCAAAAATGAAGTAAAATAAGAGCATTTTCAGACTACTATAAATTGACAGAATTTGTCAATAAAGGAAATACAAAAGAGTGTTCTCCGGCAGAAGGAAAACAATCCCAGATGAAACTTGGGAAAAGCAATGGATACGGTAAATATGTGGGTAAATCTACATGAATATTCCCTGTATATATTTTATTAAATATAGTTTTGGTAGATGCTTCAAAATATTTGTTTATGTAACAACACTTCAAAAAAGTATTCTCTATAAGATATACAATCTTCATAATCTTTCTATAACAGGAAAGTCTGTGTATCATTTAGGAATGTGGGTTGCAAGTATTTGAAAACTAAATAAAGCTTGAAAATAGGGGTTCACTTTTCTTATATAACAAGAAATTAATGCAAATGCCAATCTATGGTATTTGCAGTTGCTGAATGTAATCAAGGACTTGGGCTTTTTCTTTTTGCTCCATTGTTCTCAGTTTGTTGGCTTTCAGTATTATGGTCAACAGATGGTTGTACATCCAGGCATCACAGTCTCATCCTAGGCAGGAAGAAAAGGGAAGAGCAAAAGCCTGCATCAGCTAGTTTGTTCTCCATTTAGGGGAGAAACAGTACTTTCCCAAAACCACATATCAAACTTCTGCTCACATCCTCTTGGTCAGACTGTTTCACAGGGCACCTCCAGTTGCAAAAGAGGTGGGAGAATTGATTAAGAATTGATTGATTTATCTTTCCAGCCTCTAATGTACAGGAAGGCAAAAGGGAATGGGGCAGGGAATTAATTTGAAGTAAGCCAGCCTACAGTACATGCTGGGGGATAAGGTCAACTAGCTCACTAAACATTGACTCTACCCTCCTTTTAGTGTACCTTTTTGTACTGCAGAGGCTAGGGAGCTAAAAATTACTTCTCCCAACTAGGTTCCTGTGTGATTTAGCTTTTGCTAATCAGATGCACTTGTGCAAGATTTGGGACCTGGAAGTGATGGGATGAAAGGAATTCTGCTATTTCTTTCGATTCTTTCTTCTGGCAGGCACAGTCAGGCAGAGAAGCACTGGCTTTTTCTGTGCCAGCATTTCAGTGGCAAGTCGCTAGCTTCATGAGTAAGGATGTGCCTGATGTAGAACATGCACATCTAAGAGAGTCAGCATAGTTCTAGAGCTAGCAGTAGTGGCGGTGGTGGCAGCAGCTACCTGATCCCTGGTACATGCTTCTGAAGCCAACAGTTCCAATTATGGTGGCAGAAATGATATCTCTGGTGGTTACTTCTGCAGGGTCATTCTGGGAGTTATTTTTGAAGACCTAGCCTGGAGCTTGCCCCTACCTAAAATGTTGTAAATTTCTAATCCCATGCATTAAATAAATACCTTTGCTTAAAATAGCTAGTTTATGTTTCTGCAGTTGACTCTGGCTTTTATTATCTGCCTCAATTCATCTCTTTGGGTTCCCAGTACCCCTATTCAATCTTTTCATCAAATATATACTTGGTTTAGAAGGAGTTATTCCTTCCCTCAGGTTAAACTCAATTCTTGCAATCAGCTTGAGTGATTTTTATTCCTGTCAAGTTCCTATATGGGGTCCCCATGGAGTCATGGAATTAATCTGCCTTCTACATTCTCGGTGTACAGTGTGTGGAGAAGTAGAATGACTACACTATGAACATGACACACAGAGCTGTCAGTGGTCATGGCACATGCAGAATCCTGCTGGGCAGGAGTGGTGAGTACTTTATGCCGACAGTGGAGTCACTTCCTTGGTTGAGCCACCTGTCTGTCAGTCCTGGTTCTGCTGTATGGGAGAATCTTCTCATTATCCCCCAAAGCCACATCTTATGAATATTTGGTCAGTGGAGAGCATTCCATTCCTATACAGATTTTATAAACTATCTCCTTTTGAGGTGGATTAAGGAGCCTGAAGGCTGAGTAGTTAGCAACTGGCTGACAGCAAGCGAGGCCAGCATGTGTTTGCAGCTTCCACGAACCTCCTTAGTAGGTTTCTAGTTAGTTGGATTCTTGTAGATCCCAGATATGAGTAGCCATAGTCAGAAGCTTACTTTTAAATAGACTTTAAGCCTGAAGTTTTTCTTTTTTTTCCTGCAGGCCTGAGTTCTCTGTTCTCTCTGTCCCTAAGCTTCACGGCCACTGCATGGGGCACTTTGAATCAATAGCCCTCTATGGAAAGATACCACCTTTAATCAGTTTTTTCCCCTAGGGACTAGCATCTCTTTCTGCTCACTGCTAGAGAGCTTTTAAGGGAAAACACTTGAGAAAGGCCTAAAGCCCCTGCTACAAGGTTCTAAACTGTAACATTTGCAGGCAATTTAGAGTGTAGGCAACAGGCAGAGGCCACTTCTCTCAGCAAAACTATGTTTTCATTCATTTTTTCTACACTGGCTACTTCCAGGCCAAGTTCGTCCCTTGCTAGGGTCCGAATATCCCCATCAGAACTCATAGTGAGAGGGGGTAGAGAAAGATGGTCAAATAGAAGCCTTCACTGATCATCTCCCACAGAGGAACACCAAATTGAACAACTATCTATACAAAAAAGCATTTTCGTAAGAACAAAAAATCAGGTGAGCAATCACAGTACCTGGTTTTAACTTTACATAACTGAAAGTTAACTTTACATAGCTGAAAGAGGCACTGAAGAGGGTACGAAAGAGAGTCTTGAATAGCTGATGCCACCCCCTCCCCCATTTAGCAGTGGCTGCACAACATGGAGAATCTGTGTGCTTAGGGGAGACTCAGCACAACAACTGTGGGACCCTGCATTGAACTCCGTGCTGCCCTGTCACAGTGGAAAGCAAAAGCAGGCTGAGGTCAGCCAACACTCATCCACAGAGGGAGCATTTGGACCAGCCCTAGCCGGAAGGGAATCACCCATCCCAGAGGTCAGAATTTGAGTTTCCACAAGCCTTGCCACCACAGGCTGAATTCTCTGGGGTCCTAAATAAACATGAAAGGCTATCTAGGCCACAAGGACTGCAATTCCCAGTGCCGTTCTGGGCTTGAAGCCAGTGGGACTTGGGGGACCTGTGACCCAGTGAGACACCACCCGGGGTGGCTAAGAAAGTGCTTGCGCCACCTCTCCCCAACCCCAGGCAGCAAAGCTCACAGCAACAAAAGCCACTCCTTCTTCTTTCTACTTGAGAAGAGGAGAGGGAATAGTAAAGAGGACTTTTGTCTTGAATCTTGGATATCAGCTCAGCCACAGTATAGCATACAGAGTTGTGAGGCATCCATTCCAGGCCCTAGCTCCCGGACAACATATCTAGACACACCCTGGGCCAGCAGGGAACCTGCTGCCTTGAAAGGAAGGACTCAGTCCTGGCAGGATTCATCACCTGCTGACCAAAGAAACCTTGGATACCCTGAAACCAGCAGTGATACCCTGGTAGTACAGCATGGGCCTTGGGTGAGACTGAGATGTGCTGGCTTCAGGTGAGACCCAGCACATTCCCAGTTGCATTAGCTATGGTGAGAGACTCCTGCTTGAGAAAAGCAGAAGGAAAACTGAGGGGGACTTTGTCTTGCACTTTAGCTACAGCTCAACCACAGGGACATACAGCCTTTAGCTACCAGCTCAGCCACAGGGACGTATAGCACCAAGAGGGTTCTTAGAGTTCCCAGTTCCAGGACTTGTCTCTTGGATGGCATTTCTGGATCTGCTGTGGACCAGAGGGGAGCCCACTGCTCCGAAGGGTGAGTCACAGGCCTGTCAGCATTCACCACAAGCTGACTGAAGAGCTCTTGGGCTTTAAGGAAATACTGGTGGTAGTCTGGTAGTACTCCCCATGGGCCTATGGTAGTGGTGGTCATGGAGTGGGGCTCTTCTTCCTTTGGAAAGTGGTAGGAAGAGTGGGAAGGGCTGCATCTTGTGGTTTGAGTACAAGTTCAGCTGCAAACAATGGAACACCAACAGACTTCTAAGGTTTTTGTCTCTAGTCCCTGACACCTCTATGGTACCTATGGATTTCCCTGGGGCAACTCACCACCTTGAAGGGAAGGACACAGGCCTGGCTGGTTTTGCCATCTGCTGATTGTAGAGCCCCAAGGCCTTGAGTGAACATAGGCGGTGGCTACAGAGGGCCTTGGACAAGATTCAATACTATGCTGGCTTCTAGTCTGACCAAGCACAGTCCCAGCTGTGGTGGCCACAGTGGTGCTTGTATCACTGCACCATCAGCTCCAGGTGGCTTTCCACAGACACAGACCCTCCCTTTGTTTGGGAGAAAGTAAGGGAAGAAAGCAAGAGTCCCTGCCTGGTAATCCAGAGAATTCTTCCAGATCTTACCCAAGACCACAAAGGTGATATCTCCACAAGTCTGCATGAACCACAGTGTTACTGAGTTTGGGGTGACCCCAATGCAGATACCACATAGATCACAACATTCAAGTCCTTTTGAATACATGGAAAGCCTTCCCAAGTAGGACAGGTACAAAAAAGCCCAGACTGTGAAGACGAAACAAATACCTAACTCTTCAAAACACACTGACAGATATCCACAAGCATCAAGATCATCCAGGAAAATATGACCTCACCAAATGAACTAAATAAGGTACCAGGGACCAATCATGGAGAAAGAGGGATATGTGACTTTTCAGACAGAGAATTCAAAATAGCTATTTTGGGGAAACTCAAAGAAATTAATTTAACAAAGAGATTGAAATAATTAAAAAGAATCAAACAAATTTTGGAGCTAAAAAATGCACTGAAGAATACATCAGAATCTTTTAATAGCAGAATTGATCAGGAAGAAGAAAGAATTAGTGAGCTTGAAGACAGGTTATTCAGAGGAGACAGGTCAATCAGAGGAGACAAAAGAAAAGAGAATAAAAAACAATGAAGCATGGTTACAGGATATAGTAAATAGTCTCAAAAGGGAAAATCTAAGAGTTATTGGCCTTAGAGAGGAGGCAGAGAAAGAGATACGGATAGAAAGTTTATTCAAAGGGATAATAACAGAGAACTTTCTAAACCTAGAGAAAGATATAAATATCCAAGTACAAGAAGCTTATAGAACACCAAGCAGATTTAAGAACCTCAAGGCACCCAAAGATCAAAGACAAAGAAAGGATCCCAAAAGCAGCAAGAGAAAAGAAACAAAAAAATACAGAATATTATAACACTGTAATTGTGTTGGGTAAATTATTCATATTATGAGTAGAAAGACGAAAAGATGAACCAATCAAAAACAACAACTATAACAAATTTTCAAGACATAGATGCTGCACTAAGCTATAAATAGAAACAACAAAAGTTAAAAAGCAGAGAAATGAATGCCCAATCTTTTGGCTTTCCTGGGCCACATCAGAAGAATTGTCTTGGACCACACATAAAATACACTAACAGTAATGATAGCTGATGAGCTAAAAAAAAAAATTGCACAAATACTCATAATTTTTAACAAACTTTACGAATTTCTTTTGGGCCATATTCAAAGCCATCTTGGGCTGCATGCAGCCCAAGGCCATGGGTTGGACCAGCTTGACTTAAATGTAAGACCTCAAATTACAAAGCTACTAAAAGAAAACATTGAGGAAACTCTTCGAGACATGGGAGTGGGCAAAGATTTCTCGAATAATATCCCACAAGCACAGGCAACCAAAGCAAAAATGGACAAATGAGATCACATCAAGTTAAAAAGCTTTCTGCCCAGCAATGGAAACAATCAACAAAGTGAAGAGACAACTAGCGGAATGGGAGAGAATATTTGCAAGCTGCCCATCTGACAAGGGATTAATAACCAGAATATGTAAGGAGTTCAAACATCTCAATAGGAAAAAATCTAATAATCCCATCAAAGAAAATGGGCAAAAGATGCACATAGACATTTCTCAAAAGAAGACATACAAACAACAAACAGGCATATGAAAATGTGCTCAATATCATTGATCATCAGCAAAATGCAAATCAAAACTACAATGAGATATCATCTCACCCCAGTTAAAAGGACTTTTATCCAAAAGACAAGCAATAAGAAATGCTGATGAGAATGTGGAGAAAAAAGAACTCCCGTGCACTGTTGGTGAGAATGTAAATTAGTACAACCACTATGGAAAACAGTTTGGAGATTCCTCAAAAAACAAAAAATAAAGCTACTCTATGATCCAGCAATCCCACCACTCGGTAGATACCTAAATGAAAGGAAATCATAATATTGAAGATGTATCTACACTCCCATGTTGATTGCAGCACTGTTCAAAAGAGCCGAGATTTTGGAAGCATCCCAAGTGTCCATCAACAGATGAATGGTAAAGATAAATGTGGTACTTAGATATAATTACTATTCAGCCATAAAAAGGATGAGATCCTGTCATTTGCAACAACATGGATGGAACTGGAGGTCATTATAGCTAAGTGCAAGGAAAGCCAGGCAAAGAAACACAAGCATCACATGCTCTCATTTATTTGTGGGAGCTAAAAGTTAAAACGATTGGCCTGCCGCGGTGGCTCACGCCTGTAATCCCAGCACTTTGGGAGGCCAAGGCGGGCAGATCACGAGGTTAGGAGATGGAGACCATCCTGGCTAACACAGTGAAACCCTGTCTCTACTAAAAATACAAAAAAAAAATTAGCCAGGTGTGGTGGCAGGCACCTGTAGTTCCAGTTACTCAGGAGGCTGAGGCAGGAGAATGGCATGAACCCAGGAGGCGGAGCTTGCAGTGAGCCAAGATCAGGCCACTGCACTCCAGCTTGGGTGACAGAGCAAGACTCCGTCTCAAAAAAAAAAAAAAAAAAAAGTTAAAACGATTGAACTCATGGAGAGAGAGAATAGAAGGACAGTTACCAGAGGCTGGAAAGGGTTATTGCGGGGGTGGGAGAGTGGGGATGATTAATGGGTGCAAAAAATAGAAAGAATGAATAAGAACTAGTATTTGCTAGCATTACAGGGTGACTATAGTTAAAAAATCAATTTAATTGTACATTTAAAATAACTAAAAGAGTGTAATTAGATTGTTTGTAACACAAAAGATAAATGCTTGAAGTGATGGATACCCCCATTACCCTGATAGGATTATTATGTATTGCATGCCTGAGATATCAAAATATCTCACATACCCCATAAATATATATATCTACTATGTACTCACAAAAATTAAAAATAAAAAAAAAATTCATGTTGAAATTTGATTGCCAGTGTAATGATGTTGGGAGGTGGGGCCTTTAAAAGGTGATTAGGTCATGAGGGTTCTGTCCTCATGAATGGATTAATGCCTTTATTGTGGGAGTGGACTAGCTATCTCAGGAGTTGGGCCCTCTTTTTTCTATCTCATGAACTCTTACCCTCTCTCTCTTGCCTTCTTTCACTATATGATGTCTTCTGCCATGGGATGAAGGCTATGTTCTTGAACCTCCCGTCCTCCAGAACTGTAAGCCAAATACACTTCTCTTCTTTATAAATTATCCAATCTGTGGTATTCTGTTTTAACAACAGAAAATGAGCTAAGACATCCCTCTTGCAGGACTTTGTGGAAAGTGGCAAAGGATTATTACTAAGGTCTGCGTTGGGATGGTGAGGGGAAATATAATTTTAATAGATCAATTTGTTTTCTTAAAAAAAATGATCCAGGGTATTCTCAGCAACTAGTTTATTCTTCTCTATAAATTTTTCTTCAAAGAACAGAAGAATTCACAAATTTAGATAATCAGGTCAAACCCTCTAACCTCAGAAAAGAAACTAGGCATCAGAATCAATGATACTGTTTTCTCCACTGAAAAGCTTTTCAGTGGAGTAAAGGGGGCCTTGAAATATTCTGAGATTTGTAGGAGGGTGAAGTAAATATCTAAGGTAATTGTGATGGATAGTTCTTGAATTAATTACTTTCGACTAACTACTGACAGGCTGTGGTGAACCCAAGTAACTGAAACTCCTGATGCAAGTAATACAGATGTATTCAGGAGGGATATTTCTAAGGGGTTGAGGGGAAAAATGCCTGTTGGGGGTTAACCTTATTCAGTGGAAAAAACAGCATCATTGATTCTGATGCCTAGTTTCTTACTTTCAAAGTAGGCCTGATCCAACATTTTCTCAGCATTCTCTCTTATTTCTTCAGATATAAGATTTCTGAAATAGAAATGAATTTTATTCTTATTTATACAGAGTGAATAATTCAGGTGCTCAATATCATATGAAATAAAGACCTCCAGAAACTTCCAGGGCCTATTCAACCTTCCTTGCCAAGGAGTCAACTTGATGTTATTAGCACAGTGTACTGCACAGAAGCAATAATAAAAGCCATAAAACATCATTGCAAAGTGACTAGCACAGACTTCAAAGAGGAGCTAAGACAGATGTAAGCAATACCCTATAATGTATGTACTTATCACCTTTATGTTCAGATGGTGGTGGATACCCCTGAATGAGTGTTTAAAGAGGTCAAGAATGAGGGCATGAGGAGAAACCAAGCAGCTACGGCTAAGTGGACCCATGCACAAAGGACAGTCATGAGGTGAACCATCTGTCTCTTCCAGTCTATTCTACCCTGTTCAAAGCACTGCTAACAGGTTATTTTAATTAACCCGTAAAACAATTTCCTGTGAAGTAGATTGGAGAGAAATTATTGTAAAACCTTATTTAAAACTGTTAAATTCAACTGGAAAGTCTAATTATCATTATCATATTTTTACAAATGAGGAAACTGAGACACAATGAAGTTAAGTGATTTATGTAGAGCTAGATATTTAATCTCTATTTAACTCCTGATTCTGTGCTTTTTTCACACCATCCCAGTAAGTCCCACATAGGAACATCCTGGCCTTCTGTAGGTCAGCAGTAACATCAAAAACTTGCCTTCTTGTATAGATCAGGAGCAGGCAGGAGCTGTGACCCATGCCTGTAATTCCAGCACTTTGGGAGGTTGATATGGGCAGATTGCTTGAGCCCAGGAGTTTGAGACCAGCCTGGGCAACATGGCAAGATCTCCTCTCTATGAAAAATGCAAAAACAAGGCAGGTGTGGCGGGGGCATGCTTATAGGAGGCTGAGGTGGGAGGATCATTTGAGCCCAGGAGGCAGAGGCTGCAGTGAACCATGATTGTGCCACTTCACTCCAGCCTGGGTGACAGAGTGAGATCCTGTCTCAAAAAAACAAAATAAAACAAAACAAACAAACAAAAATCCACAAAAAAACTTCAAGCAGATTGCTCTGAGATAATAATTATGAATATGTATAAAGTTTACCTGTAATGATTCCATTGCATAATTGTTAAAAGCAAAAGATTGGAATTAATATAAATATCTACCAAAGGTGGCACATTAAATTACATAGCGGAATGCCATGGTGATAGGAAAAAAATCCCACATAATTCAAGAAAAGTAGGGTAGGGAAATGTAATACAAATGTATATCAGTGGGAAAAAAAATCTATGTACATGCATAACCTTAAAACATATATTTATCTAGCTCTGTTATAAGCAACAATAACATCAATGATAGCATTTTTGCTCTCAACTAAATCTCACGTGGGCACCTTAGCATCCAGCTTTTAGTCTCTAATACTATTATCCACTAATATGAACCAGGAAATTTGGAGGATAGTTGACTCCATAGTTTGAGGGCAGGAAAAAATTATGTTGGATCTGACACATCAGGATGTTTGGATAGGATACAAGGATAGAAGTGCTTGGAGGACAGAAGACACTATATAAGGGGGCCTCCCCTGAACAGGTTATGAAGATTTGTGTATCAGAAAAGAAGTAGTAGGCTGGGCGCAGTGGCTCATGCCTATAATCCCAACACTTTGGGAGGCTGAGGGGGGCAAATCACTTGAGGTCAGGAGTTGGAGACCAGCCTGGCCAACAAGTTGAAACCCCATCTCCACTAAAAACACAAAAATTAGCTGGGCGTGGTGGTGGGCACCTGTAATCCCAGCTACTCAGGAGGCTGAGGTGAAAGAATCGCTTGAACCTGGGGGGCAGAGGTTGCAGTGAGCCAAGATTGTGCCACTGCATTCCAGCCTGGGCAACAAAAGCTAAACTCCATCTCAAAAAAAGAAAAAATGAAAAAGAAGTAGTAATATCAATAATAATGGGTAATTGAAACCAGCTGAGACTGTAAAAGGCTGTAAGTTCATACTGATGCTGAAGGAGGAATGCTAAATATAAGTGATAAAAATTTAATTGCCATATGAAATGAGAATAAAAATGTTTTGGTTTATTTTATTAACTTTAACAAGTAGAAAGTTATGATCTATACAAGATTTTAAAAAATTATATACCACAAAGTGTGTGTGTGTGTGTGTGTATTTTTCTGTTCTATTAGCAGGAAGAAGCTTACAAATATTTACTGAATGAGTGAAACAATTATCCAAAATCTAGGATCTACTCATTGTCTATAAATGATTATTTTCTCCATTATACTATTACAAGTTACTCTCAATATTTATTCCGGGAAGGACACTTTCTTCAAGTTTTGTTTGAGCCAAGATTTCTAGCTCTACTCTTACTGGGAGTGCATGATTTTGTTAGAGCCTTACATTACACAGAGAAAACTTAAATATAAGTATATAAAACACATCATTGACCAGCAGATGGCTCTACAGAGCAACAACAAAAAAAATCACGACATGATTTAAAGTTGATGTATGTGTAAATTATTATTACAGGAAATCTTTTTTACATTCTGTGTGTGTATGTGTGTGTATGAGAGAAATTGGAATGGTAAAAATGAAAACATTTAACTTGTTAAATTAACTTAGGCAAGCTAAATGTTTTGGTAAAATTTTAGAAGAAAATAGTTTTCAAGAAGTTCATCATGAAGTTATTACTCTCAACTTCTACATCAAAATTTACCCATAATATATGCAAAAGTAGTTCAACACAGATATCAAGAGCAAATTGTCCAGAAGTAATTGCTGCTTTTAAGTGTCATCTTCTAAACAGTGTAAACCAAGGTCAAGAATATTCAGCAATCATTATTTATTCAGATCTAAAAGTAATGTGATGTTTAGAAAAGTGACTGTACTAAAATCTCTTTTAGATACGCCTTAAATGATTTTTGAAATTTAAAAAGTACAAATTAGGTAATACAGAATATAAGCTTCCTTCTGAAAAATATCTCTAGGAATAAATATATACATAATGGCTTATATCTTAAACAGATATACTGATTTCCTTTGATATTCTTATGTATTATGTGTTATTTTATAATCACTGTTCCAGGGATAATAAAATAAAACATTGTTGTTTCTAGATTTTAATTGAAATGCATTCTGTCTCATTCATTCATTCACCCAACTGGCTATGTGCTAAACAAGCTGTTTTAGGCACTTAAAATGTATAAATTCATTTAATTCTCAACTTTATGAGGTAGATACCATTATTATCCCCATTCTACAGAAAAAAAACTAAGGTATGGAGATTAAATAACTAGTTCAAAGTCAGAGAGGGGACAAGTGGCAAATGCAAACTCTGGTGGTTTAGCTCCAATTCCAGTGGTCTTCCATGCATTCACTCATCAGAAAATATTAATTGGAGTATACACTGCTCTCCTAGATGTCATACAAAAATGTATGCACAAGGGGACTATAATCTAGGGAATAAACTTTACATTGGTAGGATGTTTTATAGTTACAAAAGTATGTTCATATACCCATGAATATTAAGTAACTCTTCAAGAAAACAGTGCAGAAGATGGTATAAGCTGGTATGTATAACAAAATACCATATTAGTGGTACAGACAGTAATTTAATAATATAACCAAGCAAAAGAAAAGATGGCTATAGACTAGAGTAGGCAGATATAATTTAATGGAGGTGGTAGGAGCTGAATGGAGCTAGGCCTGAACAGTGGGGAGGATTTGAGGGGACAGGGAGGAAGTAGAAAAGGTACTATTCTGGCAGCCCCAGGAGTACAGAGATTAGAAACCAATAAGACCTGATCAGAACAGACCCCCAAGGCGGGTTGTGGAAAATAAGGTTGGACAAGTAGGAGGGAGCAGATTTTGGAGACCTTTGAATGTTAGGAATGCTAGAGACTACAAGGGCAAGTAATTGATAAGTCATTGCTAACAACCCAGCACATTCCTGGGAGCTCATTTAGCTACTAAAGTCATTATTGCATTTGCTGTAGAATATTAGAGTTGAAAATACTATTAGAGTTGTTAAGGATTCTGCAATTGTATACATCATTTATTGATTAACAGACCATTCACTAATGCTTATGGAGTGTTCTGAAAAATCCAGAGCTACTTGATTTAAGTATTTCTGCTAATACTGTTTCATGAAAATTAATGTTGTTGTTCTACCTTATTTATAATGCTTTCATACTAATTTGTCTTTGTATATTTTTAAATTCTTCTCTGCACATATTAAATCTTTATCATTCTTCCCTCCTCTTCTCTACTGTATTCTCACAGCAAAACTTATGAACACAGGGTTTAAGGTTAAATATGTCTCTTTTATGGTATAGAAAAAGAGTTGTCTCCATGGCAAGATAATCAGTTGATTTAATCAACTGTGTCTAAGATAATAAAGGAAAAATATTGTCTGAAGTCATTTAGAGTGGATCAATGATTGGTGAAGTAACTCAACCAAAAAATATACTTTTAGTTGACAATATTGCAGAAAACTACTAACTCGAAAAGACTAGGATGGTTAGACTTAAATGGTTAGGATTCCAAATATGGGTTGTTGAGAGGCACCTTATAATATTTCTTTGATGTTGATGCAGCTTTCCTCTTTTCCCCTTCCTCATCTCCTCAAGTATTGTAGGACATGTGTTTATTGTTTAAATGAAAAAAATAAAAATAATTATTGAGTATTTTACTCTGAATAAAGTGGATGACACTCTTGGTGACAAAGTCACAATTTAGGAGCCTTTTCAAGCAGGAAATAATTTTATTTTATTACCACCCATCAATGTATACTGAAAATGAATCAAAGCACAAAATCTTGGGGACTCAATTCCATGTACTGATAGAGCCTAGTTGTACCAAATGATTTGTACCAGAATTTCTTCATCTTTGAGAGTAGGAAGCATAAAAAAGGAAATGAAATGGAATTCTGACTTCAGTTCATATTTGTTTAAGAAACACAGTTGAAATGTAGCAGGTATGTATAAGTTAACATTGTTGGAGAGGAAAACGTGGCCTTTCTAAGATCAATAACAAATAGATTTTTCACATTTAGCCTATGAAACCTAAATATAAAAAACACTGATTAGACTGAGAAGGGTTCAACTTCCATCTGGTCAAAGGTTGCAGGCCAAGTTCTGAAAGACAGTGAAATAGGGAGGAAATAGTTCAGTCAAAAATAAGAAACAAAAACACAGACAAATACAGGAATAATATTTTCAGAAATATTGACCAATGGAGTTGTGAATTCAAACTTACTAAATGAAAGTGTGAAGTATGTGGCGTTATCTTATTTCTTTTACTTATCTTATTTCCCTTATTTTCATTGATATGAATGTGGGAATGAGAAAACAAGGAACAACAGAAGAGAAATATGAAATGAATGAGGAATGGATAAAACAGAAAATTAAAACATTTGTTTTCTCATTTCTTTGTCTCCTATGTTTTATTTACAGATTTTAGTATTCCCTTCCAAGACTATATATCCTTCATATATATCATTCAATAGACATCCTTTTTTTACTTTGTTATATTGATGATGAGACATATTTAGAAGATGTAAGATTAGAGTTGCTAGGTCAAATCCTGCCATGCAGGACAACCAGTTAAATTTGAATTTCAGGTAAGCAATGAATACTTTTTTAGCATAAACATGTCCCATATATTGCATGGAACATAGTTAAACTAAAAATTATTCATTGTTTACCTGAAATTCAAATTTAACTGCCTGTCTTGTATTTTTATTTGCTAAATCTGGTAGCCCTACTAGGAAACAGCCACTAGTCTTAAGAGAGGTGGATCTTCTTGGGCTCTTTATTTTAATGCATTTACTCTGATTTATCAATATCTCCTACTTAAAATTTTTAATTGAAAAAAGTATACTTATCATGAGTGTATAGTTCATTGAACTTTCACAAACTGAACACACCTATGTAACCAGCATCCTGGTCAAAACCCAAAATGTTATCCATCCCCTAGAAGCCTCCCTTGTACCCTCTTCCAGCAACATGGTTTCCCAGAGCTTGACCTTTCCACTAAGGGTAACCATTATCCTGATTTCTAAAAGTATAGACTAGTTTTGCTTATTTCACAATCGTTTTTATCTAGTGTCAGTGGCCTCATCCTTGTATTCTAAAAGAATATCCACTCACTTGGTAGAAACAAAGACCCCCTGGCACAAGGTTAAATGACCAGTTGACTGGAGATGGTTGAGGCTGGGGGACAGCTCTCCCACCTCCATGTACTAAGGGAATTCTCTAGGGAGTGGTATTTATCTAGAACCCCACAGTGGGGAGCAGGTGGGTAGATCCTTCCAGTGGACCTAAGAGATAACAAAGGCAGAAATCTAGAAGTTGTGGGTCTTCCAGGATGTGGTCAGGTTATGAATTTTGGCTAGGAGGGGCTGAGAACCAAGCAGGTGGTTTGGTCAATGACACCTGAGAGACTGTAAGAACTAGGTATTTGACACACTCCCCCATGCACATCTTCATGGAAGTGATCTGATCAGTTGCTGATCCCCCAGCAAGGTTTCTTCTTGGCAGTGTTTGTCTGCAATGGCACAGCTTTGTTGTATAAAGTTGTTCCATGAAACCACGAAATTTTTCTATCATTTCCTCAGTTTGTAGACAGATAACTGCACCCATTCTACAAGAATGCATCACAACCATTCCCATAACTAAGGACAGAAACCAGAAGGGGTCCAGAAACCAGAAAGGTTCCCTTCCCCTTCTCTCCAGTAGTATTGAGGGGGAGGGTCACAGAAATAGAGCTCCAAGAGAAGGCAGAGCAGGACCTTCATCTCCACTAGCTTGTAAAAGGAGGCTCCAGGGATCTACTACAGTTCACTGAGTACCCACCAATGCTTCCTTGGAGCAGAGCCCACATGGCTGAGACACTCATGGCAGCAATTGAGTAATTGGGTAAAGAGCCGGAGTATATGACATGGGTGGTTAAGGATGCTTTTCTGACCAGAATCTTACGTTAGGAATCCTGGTGATTCAATTTGCAAGGACTACCAAATATTTGACTGGCTGGTGCCAGAAAGTCTGAATGGTTTCTCTGTAGCAGCCTTCCAGGCAAAAGTGAGACATCAAAATATTTGCCTCTCCACCAAGCTCAAAACAAAGAAGGTAAAACATAGTTCTTCCATCTCCTATCACTGCATTCCTCCCCTACCTGACACACAGTCTGTCCTGTTACAGAAGAGGATATTTGTTGCAGTATTGTTCATAATACCAAAAAAGCAGAACACTCTATTCAAGAATGGAACTTTGACTAAATACATTATGCTACAACCAAACAATGTAATCCTATTCAGTCTTAAAATGATGTTGTAGAAGAAAATGTTGTAGTAGTAGTAGTAGTAGCAGCAGTAGTACTACTAGTAGTAGTAGTAGTAGTTATAGTAATTGTAGTAGTGTGGGCCCCATAAAGCCCACACTACCTGCCAGCATTGTTCTAAGTACTGGACAAATGTTGACTCACTTAAATATTCACAACACTTTGTGAAGCAGGAACCATTATTATCTCCATTTTACAGATGAGGAATTTGCAGAAACTATTTCAGTTAAAGGACACACCCAAGGGTCACACAGTAAGTGACAGAGCCAAGATTCAAGTTCAGATAGGCTAGATCCAGAGTCCAGTCTATGAACTGTTGCATAATAACAAATGAAATGTTAATCATTTATAATTACAGGAGAAAAGCAGGCAAAAAATAGTTTGAAAACTGTGATTCCAGTTCGGTATCAAACACTAAAAAATCGTATGATTATACATACACAGAAAAATTGTTATGTTGACTGCCATGGTGTTAATAGTATTACCTCTGAGAAGCTGCATTTAAGTGATTCTTATTTCCTTTTTAATGATTTTCTATAATGTCTATATTTTCTATAATAAACCTTTATGATTTCTTCTTTTGAAACAGGGTCTCACTCTGTCACCCAGGCTGGAGTGCAGTGGCGTGATCTTGGCTCACTGCAGCCTAGACTTCCTGGGCTAAGGTGATTCTCCCACCTCAGCCTCTGGAGTAGCGGGGACTACAGGGGTGTACCACCATGCCAGGCTAATTTTTGTATTTTTTGTAGAGATGGGGTTTTGCCATGTTGCCCAGGCTGGTCTTGAACTCCTGAGTTCAAAAGTGATCCTCCTGCCTTGGCCTCCCAAAGTTCTGGGACTACAGGTGTGAGTCACCATGCCTAGCCTATGACTTTTTTTTTTAGATAGAGTCTCGCTCTGTCACCTGTCGCCCAGTCTGGAGTGCAGTGGCGCGATCTCGGCTCACTGCAACCTCCACTTCCTGGGTTCAAGCGATTCTCGTGCCTCAGCCTCCTGAGTAGCTGGGATTACGGACGTGCAGCACCATGCCTGGCTAACTTTTGTATTTTTATTAGAGACAGGGTTTCACCATGTTGGCCAGGCTGGTCTCAAACTCCTGACCTCAGGTGATCTGCCACCTTGGCCTCCCAAAGTGCTTGACTTTTTTAATGAGGAAAAAATTCTAAGACAACATGATTTCTTGTGGTTAAATCAGCTCAACAATTGTGACCTTAAGGCAAAGTCTTCTGGTGTGAAGATGTAGAGAGAAGTCACATCCTATGGAAAGCTTTCAAAGGACATCCGCAGATCACATCATGCCAACCAATTTGTCTCAGAGGAAAATGAGCTTCAAACTCATTAATGCATAAACCCAGTGCCTGGAGGGCAAGCTATGTTGAGCATCAAGCAGATATTAGAATATTGAAGCTATCAGGGACCTGGAGCCTCTAGAATCTAATCCCTCTGTTGGCAGAGACTGAGGCTGGAGGGGATGCCTATAGAAAGTCAAGTCAGGTAACAAGGGAGGCCCTTACAGAAAATGGAACTTGCCGTAGGAAGCAGAACTAAGCAGAAAATTTCACAAGTCATTTAAAATTTAGTCACAGAATATCCTGGCTAGCAAGACAGCACCTGAGATGACTTTTATCTTCTCGTGGCCACAGTTTACCGAGAAAAAGAGGGAGGGGGGAATAAAGTTTTGTGAATGTATTGCAGTAAAGATGTATGCTTGGGAGAGTTTAAAATTAGCTGTGATGGAGAAGAATCTTGTTGCAGACAATGACGTGGACATGTAGCCCTTTTTTCCCAGACTACACCTTCTGACAGGATGGGGTTATGCTCAATATCTCCCTGGAAAAACGACCCAGAGTTCCTGGACTTCCAGCCCAGTCTGGATTTCCTGAGGGATTACTTAGTCAGGCCCCACCCTTCCAAGACATCATAGTGACTCATCTGAGCAAAGTGGAGAGGGCTGACAATCTCCAAGCAACACTGTTTCCCAGAGCTTGACCTTTCCAACAGCTCCTCCCACAAACAGGGCCAATTAAGGAGTCCTGCTGATGAAGAAACACTCTCAGCAGCTCCCCTTCTCAGCTGGTTAGCAGCCAGGGTCTTTCACCCATCCGTGGTTGTAGGTCTCTCTCTGGCTCACTGATACTACCTCTACTACCTCTAGAGGGCAGTTCAAAGCAGGATTCTCACTGAGTTCTGGAATGGTAGTACTTCACAGATTGTAATGAAATTATTCAAAATGTCCTCGTGAAACAAACCCATGTTCTTTCATAGAATGTCACAATTTTAGCTGTCCTCTCAAGCAATTTGCAGGACTGAATCTGGATGCAAGTGTTTAACTAAAAAGAACTATGTGATACCAGATGCTAGACTTACAAAGAAGGGACTGAGAGGATTCAGAGGGATGGTTGTTCCCACTAAGGTGGTGGAGAAAGCATTCTTTGAGGCGGTGGCCTTTGAGCTGGGCCTTATTAAAGATAAGCTGATTTTTACAGGGAGATATGTTAATGGAGGCAGAGGAAGAGGGATACCCAGACAGAGGGAGATGTCTAAACAAAAGTTTGGAGCTATAAAAGAATGAGTCATGGCATAACAAAGTGAGAAGTCTTGTTTTCTAGCACAGAGGTAACCTGTAGCCAAGGTAAACTGGGAAAAGAACCATTGAATCTAAGACACCATGATTGCCATCGACTATAACATGCACTCTGATTTCAGAGATGTTTCAAAGGTCTTTTTAAAAAAATGTGTCTAAGAATTGACAAAACACAGTTAACTGGGATCATATTATACAAGGTCTCAAAAACCAGCTAAGAGGGTAGATGGTGAGAAATAAGGAGCTCCTGAAGGCTTTTGAGCAGGGGTGTGAGGTTATGTTTTATGAAGATTGCTCATTGCTGTGGGTAAGGCCGAGGCAGAATATGCTGTGGGCTGGGAATGGTGGCTCACACTTGTAATCCTAGCATGGTGAGAGGCTGAGGCAGATGGATAGGTTGAGCCCAGGAGTTCGAGACCAGCCTGGGCAACATGACCAAACCTCATACAAAAAAATGCAAAAATTAGCCAGGCATGGTGGTGCACACGTGTAGTACCAGCTACTTGAGAGGCCGAAGTGGGAGGATCACCTGAGCCTGGGGAGGTCAAGGCTGCAGTGAGCCATGATCGTGCCACTGTACTGCAGCCTGGGCGACAAGAGTGAGACCCTGTCTAAAAAAAAAAAAAAAAAAAGAAAGAAAGAAAAGAAAAGAAAAACAGCCGCTGTGCTAGAGCTACTTAATTAGCACAGGCTCCAGGGAACTAGAGGAGTGGTAGTGGGAATGGAAAGGGTCAGACACAGCATTTTCCAAGGAAAAATCAAGTGAGTCAACTGCACAGACATGGTGAGTGAGAGAGGAGTCAAAAATGAATTGCAGATGCATAACGAAGATAAATGTGGTATGCCTGTCATCGTAATTTATGTTTCCTACTCATTATGCTTTCTCGTTGGACATTTTTTCCTTTACTGGTTTTTTTCTAAATAGTAAAATTTTGTTATTCTTTTTCTCCCACATACAGTGTTTAAAAGTTTTGATACCTAGCATGGTACTCACATAAAAACAGACACACAGACCAATGGAACAGAATAGAAAACCCTGATATAAATCCATGTATTTACAGCCAACTCATTTCAACACAGACACCAAGCACATACAATGGGGAAAGAATGGTCTCTTTAATAAAAGGCGCTGAAAAACCTGGATAACCATATGCAGAAGATTGAAACTAGACCCCTATCTCTCACTATATGCAAAAATCAAGTAAAATAGATTGATGACTTAAATTTAAGACTTGAAACTATGAAACTACTAGAAGAAAACATTGGGGAAATGCTCCAGGACATTGGTCTTGGCAAAGAATTCTTGGTGTAAGACCTCAAAATCACAGACAACCAAAACAAAAGACAAATGAGATTACATCAACCTTCTGCACGGCAAAGGAGGCAACAAAGTAAACAGTTAATCCACAGAATAGAAGAAAATATTTGCAAACTGCTCATCTGCCAAAGGATTAATAACCAGGATATATAAGGAGCTCAAACAACTCAATAGCAAAACAACAAATAATCCAATTTAAAAATGGGCAAAAGATCTGAATAGACTTTCTCAAAAGAAGATATATAAATGACCAATAATAATATGAAAAAAATGCTCGACATTGCTAGTCACCAGAGAAATGCAAATCAAAATCACAACGAGATATTTCACCCTAATTAAAATTGGTTTTTGTCAAAAAGACAGGCAATAACAGATGCTGACAAGGATGTGAAGAAAGGAGAACCTTCATACACTGTTGGTGAGAATGTAAATTAGTACAACCACTATGGAAAACTGTATAGAAGTTCCTCAAAAATCTAAAAATAGAGCTATCATATGATTCAGCAATTTTTCTACTTATATATATATCCAAAAGAAATGAAATCAACATATCAAAGAGACTTCTGCACTTCCAAGTTGATTGCAGCATTATTCATAATAGCCAAAATATGGAACCAACCTAAGTGTCCATTAATGTAAGAATGGATAAAGAAAATGTGTTATATATACACAACAGGACATTATTCAGCCACAAGAAAGAATGAAATCCTGTTACATGCAGCAATATGGATGGAACTGGAGGTCATTATATTAAGTGAAACAAGGCACGCACAGAAAGACAAATATCACTTGTTCTCACTCATATGTGGGAGCTTAAAAAGTGACTATCATGAAGATGGAGAATAGATTGGTGGTTACCACAGGCACCAGAAAGCGTGGGGTGAGGGGGTGAAGAGAGGTTGACTAATGGGTACAAATATACAGTATGATAGAAGAAATAAAACCTAGTGTTTGATAGATCATAGGATGATAATATTTTACAATATCAATAGTATATTTTCAAATCATTAGATGAGAATAATTCAATTGTTTCTAGCATAAAGAAAAGATGATTTTTTTTTTTTTTATGAGATGGAGTTTTGCTCTTGTTACCCAGGCTGGAGTGCCATGGCACAATCTCAGCTCACTGCAACCTCTGCCTCCTGAGTTCAAGCGATTCTCCTGCCTCAGCCTCCCAAGTAGCCGGGATTACAGGCGCATACCACCACATCCAGCTAATTTTTGTATTTTTAGTAGAGATGGGTTTCACCATGTTGGCCAGGCTGGTCTTGAACTCCTGACCTCAGGTGATCCGCCCGCCTCGGCCTCCCAAAGTGCTGGGATTACAGGAGTGAGCCACCGCGCCTGGCCAAAGACTAATATTTAAGGTGATGGATCTTCTAATTAGGCTGATTTGATCTTTACAAATTATATGTACCCTGAAAATATGTACACCTACTATATATCAATAAAAAGTAAAATTTAAAACAGTTTTAATTCCCATCTTTACAGTGCTAATGGTTGCCGTGACATATTTAAGCCTACATTTTTACATCAACATAAAAAATTAATAACTACCCATTCTTAAACAGAATGAGAAATTTGGCCGGGTGCTCACGCCTGTAATGCCAGCACTTTGGGAGGCCGAGGGGGGCGGATCATTTGAGGTCAGGAGTTCAAGACCAGCCTGGCCAACATGGTGAAACCCTGTCTGTACAAAAAAAAAAAAAAAAAAGAGCCAGACGTGGTGATGTATGCCTGTAATCCCAGATACTAGGTAGGCTGAGGCCAGAGAATCACTTGAATCCTGGAGGTGGAGGTTGCAGTGAGCCAAGATTGTGCCCCGGCACTCTAGCCTGGGTAACGGACTGAAACTCCATCTCGAAAAAAAAAGAATGGAAAATTTAGCCATTTTTTCCCTCCTCCGTTCTTACCCTCAGTCCCATCCCCTTCAGGCTTTGGTGCTATTATCACATTTGACATTTTATTTGGGGGCTAGATTCATGCACATTTTGTATCTAGTCATGGGTGGTATTGGATTATACTATGCAAAATATTCCCAATAAACAGAATCAATTTCAAGCCACCAGAAATACATTAAACTTATGGAAACTTCTACCCCAAGACCTGCTATGAATTTAAGTCTATGGTCTATGTGGTGCTAATTCCTAATCATTCCTAACTGCCTCTAAATTGTTTCAATTCTTAACACTGTTATCGTTTCTTATTTCCTTAAATTTTATTTTAATTTTTATTGTTCTGAAAGTTCTCATGATTTAATTAGCATATTTTCCATTCTTACCTTGGGATGTATGCTTCTAGAATAACGCATGCAGTTTTAGTTGCTGAACCTTAAGGAAATTATTGAAGATACTCAGGAGCAGAGAGTTACAATCAAATGTTTGACAATGAAGGGCTACTGCTGAGTAGGGAACAACAAAAATGATTAGAGCTCTTGGGTTTGTGAAAGCAATGATTTAGAGGGCACATGGTGAAAGCTTTTAAAATCAAGAGGCAAAAATGAGGTGAATCTAATTGTAGAATCCTTACACTAACACTAGAAGATTTCTTGCAACTTTTAAGAAATAAATTGAGGAAAAAAAGGTTGAGTTTCCCAATAGTAAATTTCATTAGGTAACTTCTTTTGCCCCTCTGGAGCTACTTTTTGTCTTTTCTCCCCTGCTATGGCCCTAGGAGGCTGATCTACACTGACCACATCAACAAGCACCTTTGCCTTCTGGCTTAGTGATGAGCTTGGTGAGTGGGGTGGGGATGAGCAGCACTGTGGCAGAAGAGTGGAAAATGGAGGAAAGTGAGGTTGGGATATTTATTCCCCAGCTTCAGCCCCACCAGGGTGCCCAAGGTTGGCTGAGTTTGTCTACTGAAAGCTAGCACTTGTGTCACACAGTTCTCTCCATATGCTTTGTGAGTTCTGGTAAACACATCTTCCCCTTTCCATTTCAGAATTATGAGCAGAAATAGCCCCTCATTGTTGCAAACTCCAGATACTATGTGCTATTGCTGATTTCTGCAAACCCTGCTCAGGCCTTGTAATAGTGCCTTGACTACTCTCAATTGCCCACATGGAGTATGCCCTCTCTTTCCAGACCCATACCAAACCCTGACTGATGTACTAATTAATGGACCAAGAGATCTCTGTAACTAAGAAATAATAAGCGTAGAAAATACAAATGTTTAAAAAGTGACCATGGGGCCGGGCGCGGTGGCTCAAGCCTGTAATCCCAGCACTTTGGGAGGCTGAGACGGGCAGATCACGAGGTCAGGAGATCGAGACCATCCTGGCTGACACGGTGAAACCCCGTCTCTACTAAAAAATACAAAAAACTAGCCGGGCGAGGTGGCGGGCGCCTGTAGTCCCAGCTACTTGGGAGGCTGAGGCAGGAGAATGGCATGAACCCGGGAGGCGGAGCTTGCAGTGAGCTGAGATCCGGCCACTGCACTCCAGCCTGGGGGACAGAGCGAGACTCCGTCTCAAAAAAAAAAAAAAAAAAAAAAGTGACCATGGATAAGACACTAGTCCTGACTTTGAGAAACAGGTGAATATTAGACCATTTTGAGATTGTATTGTTGGGGCCAAGGAGCACCTGTTGGGCTGAATGGCTGGGTGGAAATAGGCTTTTTCTTTTGAGAGAATGAATGTTCCCACTATCAGTCATCCTTGGAAGTGGATAATCCCCATGTGGGAAATAAACAAAAACTATGGACTGTAGAAGGAGGGACCTCCATCTGTCTCTGAATTAGGGATCTATTTGGTCTTGGACTTTGAGGTATGAAAAAGTAGGCTCATGCTGAGAGTAAGCTGTGCCCAGGGAAGCTGCAACATCAAGCTTCTATTTTTGTCAGAGTGGCAACAGGGACAACAGCAGTTCAGAGAAGGAAACAACCAGCATATTTTGATAAGAAGCTCCAGGTAAATAACCCCTAGGCCCAAAAGGTATTACATCTTCATCCTAGCCCCACCAAAAAGCAGGAATCATTATCAGGATGTTTTCTTTGGACCAAAGGAAAAAGTTTATCTTTCCTGAGGCTGAAGTCGGGATAACAGTGGGCTTCAGTGGGTAGATATGAGAACATGATAGCAGAACTCTCCTGAAGGTCAAAACAATGAGTTGAAAAAGTGAGAGAGGAAGCATGGGAGAGCTCTGCTTTAGAGCAAATATAAGGTAGCACCAGTAAAGTTTCACATATAGTTGAAACCACTTTGAGAGAGGTGAATTTCCAGCAAGTGGGTTCGTAGGAGAGAATACTGTAATATTTTTGGTATGAAATGGAAGGATACTTTCTTTTATTATTATTATTATTATTATTATTATTATTATTATTATAATACTTTAAGTTCTAGGGTACATGTGCATAACGTGCAGGTTTGTTACATATGTATACTTGTGCCATGTTGCTATGCTGCACCCATCAACTCGTCAGCACCCATCAACACATCATTTACATCAGGTATAACTCCCAATGCAATCCCTCCCCCCGCCCCCCTCCCCATGATAGGCCCCAGTGTGTGATGTTCCCCTTCCCAAGTCCAAGTGATCTCATTGTTCAGTTCCCACCTATGAGTGAGAACATGCGGTGTTTGGTTTTCTGTTCTTGTGATAGTTTGCTAAGAATGGTTTCCAGCTGCATCCATGTCCCTACAAAGGACACAAACTCATCCTATTTTATGGCTGCATAGTATTCCATGGTGTATATGTGCCACATTTTCTTAATCCAGTCCGTCACTGATGGACATTTGGGTTGATTCCAAGTCTTTGCTATTGTGAATAGTGCCGCAATAAACATACGTGTGCATGTGCCTTTATAGCAGCATGATTTATAATCCTTTGGGTATATACCCAGTAATGGGATGGCTGGGTCATATGGTACATCTAGTTCTAGATCCTTGGGAATCGCCATACTGTTTTCCATAATGGTTGAACTAGTTTACAATCCCACCAACAGTGTAAAAGTGTTCCTATTTCTCCACATCCTCTCCAGCACCTGTTGTTTCCTGACTTTTTAATGATCGCCATTCTGACTGGTGTGAGATGGTATCTCATTGTGGTTTTGATTTGCATTTCTCTGATGGCCAGTGATGATGAGCATTTTTTCATGTGTCTGTTGGCTGTATGAATGTCTTCTTTTGAGAAATGTCTGTTCATACCCTTTGCCCACTTTTTGATGGGGTTGTTTGTTTTTTTCTTGTAAATTTGTTGGAGTTCTTTGTAGGTTCTGGATATTAGCCCTTTGTCAGATGAGTAGATTGCAAAAATTTTCTCCCATTCTGTAGGTTGCCTGTTCACTCTGATGGTAGTTTCTTTTGCTGTGCAGAAGCTCTTTAGTTTAATGAGATCCCATTTGTCAATTTTGGCTTTTGCTGCTGTTGCTTTTGGGATACTTTCCATTGTAGTCATAGACTGGGAATCTGGGAATAAATGGGTTACAGAAATAGCTTCTAGGCCAAGCACAGTGGCTCATGCCTATAATCCCAGAACTTTGGGAGGCCAAAGTTGGAGGATTGCTTCAGCCCAGGAGTTCAAGATCAGCCTGGACAACATAGTGAGACCCCATCTATCTAAAAAACAAAACAAAACAAAATTAGTTGGGTCTGGTGGTGTGCAACTGTCCTAGCTTCTTGGGAGGATAAAGTGGGAAGATCCCTTGAGCTCGGAAGGTCGAGGCTGCAGTGAGCTGTGATGGTGCCATTGTGCTCCAGCCTGGGTGACAGAGCAAGACACATTTCTTAAAATGAACAGACAAACAAACAACACAGAGATAGCTTCTAAGGGGTTAGGTTAACCTTATGTGTGATAAATTGATAGTACTTTCCTGACGGGAGCTGAAACACATTCTTGACCTTTTGGGTTGATACTGGAGAAACTGAGCCCTCCCACAAACTCCCTTGTTACTGCTGCTGGGATCAGAATGCAGGATTTGGTGAGTATGGAAACATTTAAGGATTTTTTAAAAATTGAGGTTGTGCAATTCATTCTCCCTATATTAGAGACAGGAATAGTTCTTGGGGCTTTCACAAGGTTGATGTGATGCTCTGAAGGTTGATGTGATGCTCTGAAGGTTGATGTGATGCTCTGATTTCTATTTTGGTGTAATGGGACTTAGAATCTCATTAGGGGCCAAACCAAGTCTCATTAGTCATATGAGCCTGCACGTTTACCAAAAACTTGTTCTCTGCTCCGGTGAGAAAAGGAAGGGCCCGGTGTGCCAGCTGAAAGGATATCGCCTGACAACCTCCACAATATAATGTGGAGCTTGGGCTCAGCTCATGTGGACAGTGAACCCAGGTATTATCCAAAAATACTGCTGTGAGTTACCAATTTGCATCAGATGCATTTTCCAAGATTTTTTGAAAATATCAAAAGTAACAATATATTCAGTGTTTTGTAATAGCTCAAGGAGATAAATTATTGAAAGAGGAATATCAACTCCCATACCAAGAATAATTTCTCCTGTCCTTGGAAAATGTTAATCAAACTTTAGAGATCTAACTAGCCTAATATCTTAAAGTGATAACCTGGGATAAGGAGAGATTGAGACTTAAGGTTTTAATTGAACTGTTCTATGAACTACATCTTCCTGAATATGTTTGAAGCCTGCAGTGTCAGACTTTCTCCTGTCTGCCACGACCTATTATATATAAGTGGGTTCAAAAATTCCACTTCAGGGACATTTTGTTTCTCCACAGGCATAATCATTACTCTCAGGAATTTGTGAGCCCTCCTCAAGGAGAAGTCGTTTTCTGTGTGAAGACAGTGAGACCCCCTGTAGTGTGTTCACCTTAATCTGTTTCTAAGACATCTGATTGAGGGTTCATCTGCCTAGCACCAACTTGCCCTGCCTCCCTGTCCTCTTTTGACCTTTCTACTTAAACCTGATGTCATCTTCTCCAAAAGCATGTGACTCAGGCAGCATAATGTCAGGGAACTATTATAGACACAGTGGATTAGCAGCCAAGGAGTGGTTCCTCTGACTTGGGCTAGCCAGGGTTCTCTGAGGATTCATTCTCTGGCAACCTTGCCACTCAGACTGTAACAGCTTTGTAATTTTGAGGAGTAATTCTGAATTATAACACAGCAGGATCCACAACGGATGAGCTCATTTTCTGGGTGCATTATGTGGGCATATTATCTCAATTATACTGACTTGAACAAAACCTTCAAGAAAGGGAGGTCTTTGTTTCTAATGTTTCTATTTTGACCCTGTTATAGTTTTAATCCAATAGCACACCTCCATTCCATACACACCCCTTTGGGTCCTTTTATTCTTCAGAAAATCCTCCTCAGGTTTTGAGGGCTGTACCTCCCTTACCAAGACAAGTTCATTTTATGACCAGCACAGCTTTATCAAGCAAAGAGGGATAGGAATGGTGAATTGTCTCCTGCAGCTTTTCACTGGCACTGTAGGATGGGTATCATTCAGGCCTCTACTACATCTTCAATAGCAATGTCATAAAAGGCAATGTCTATGGGGACATTCTGAAAACTGAACATAAGGCATGAATTTTTTAAAGTCCAGCCTATTTCTACAACAGGCAAATTAGATTAATCTTCATACCAGTTTACCCATAACAGTGTAGCAGCTTCTGGAAAATAGGTAGATGTCTTTCTACAATATAATTAAATGGTAATTAATTTGCTAACATTAGTCAAACACTCAAAGGGTAGATACTTATACTGACAAGAAGAAAGGGGCACAAACCTGACTTCTGCCAACCTTAGAATGTTTTTTGGGTTTTCCTTAGAATATACCTCATCAGAATTGACTTCTTCATTTAAACCAATTCTCATCATTAGGTTTGAGGTTAATTATAGTAGGAACATAGCCAAAGGGCAATCGATTGTACTGATTGAAGCATCTCAGAGAAACAACATGGCAAAAACGTAACTGGGTTCTGGGGCTAATTTGAGATTCCTTCCCCTGCTATTTACAGAGATTGTGGTTATTGTCATTGTTGTTGTTCAAGTATATTTTGGTCCTGTCTGTCCAGCAGCAGAGGACAGTCAGCTAAAATATCTTTGCTGCCAACAAGTATGTATCTTTTTATTCTTTTTTTTTTTTTTTTTTTTTTTTAAGACGGAGTTTCGCTGTTGTTGCCCAGGCTAGAGTGCAGTGGTGCCATCTTGGCTCACTGCAACCTCTGCCTCCCAGGTTCAAGTGAGTCTCCTGCCTGAGCCTCCCAAGTAGCTGGGATTACTGGTGCCCACAGCCATGCCTGGCTAACTGTTAAAAATATTTTTAGTAGAGATGGGGTTTCACCATCTTGGCCAGCTGGCCAGGCTGGTCTCAAACTCCTGACCTCAGGTGATCCACCCACCTTGTCCTCCCAAAGTGCTGGGATTACAGGCTTGAGCCACTGCACCTGGCCTTCCTTTTATTCTTCAGAAAATCCTCCTCAGGTTCAGGGAACTATACCTCCCTTATAAGACAAGTTCATTTCATTAATGCTGTGGGTTTTCTCTTTCAAAAATAAATATAGAAAAGTAATTTGGCAATTCCTAAAAGGGTAAAACATAAAATTGCTATACAACCCAGCAATTCCAGTCATAAGAACTGAAAACAGGTATTCAAATAAATACCAGCACTTTGGGAGGCTGAGGCAGGAGGATTACGAGGTCAGGAGATCAAGACCATCCTGGCACTTTGGGAGGCCGAGACGGGTGGATCACGAGGTCAGGAGATCGAGACCATCCTGGCTAACACGGTGAAACCCCGTCTCCACTAAAAAAATACAAAAAACTAGCCAGGCGAAGGGGCGGGCGCCTGTAGTCCCAGCTACTCGGGAGGCTGAGGCGGGAGAATGGCGTGAACCTGGGAGGCGGAGCTTGCAGTGAGCTGAGATCCGGCCACTGCACTCCAGCCTGGGCGACAGAGCGAGACTCCGTCTCAAAAAAAAAAAAAAAAAAAAAAAAAAAGACCATCCTGGGTAATATAGTGAAACCCCGCCTCTACTAAAAATACAAAAAATTAGCTGGGCGTGGTGGCACGTACCTGTAGTCCCAGCTACTTGGGAGGCTGAGGCAGGAGAATGGCTTGAACCCGGAGGCAGAGGTTGCAGTGAGCCGAGATTGCACCACTGCACTCCAGCCTGGGTGACAGAGTGAGACTCTGTCTCGAAACAAACAAACTAACTAACTAACGAACAACAAATAAATAATAGTACACAAATGTTCATAGCAGCACAATTCATAATAGTCAAAGGTGGCAACAACCCAAGTGTCCATCAGTAGATGAATGAATAAACCACTTGTGGTATATGCATACGATTTAATATTTTTCAGTCATAAAAAGAGAATGCTGTGACATGGATGAACCTTGAAAACGTTAGGCTAAGTGGAAAGAGGCCAGACACAAAGGTCACATATGGGATGATTCCATTTACATGAAGTATCCTGAATGGGTAAATTCATAGAGATAGAAAGCAGATAGATGGTTTCTAGGGCCTTGTGGTAAGTGGGTATGGATTTTCTTCATGGGGTGATAAAATATTTTGGAATTTGATATACATGGTAGTTGCAAAATATTGTGAATATACTAAATGCCTCTGAGTTTTTCACCTTAAAGTGGTTAATTTTATGTTATGCAAATTTTGCCTCAATAAAATAATTTGAAAATAAATGTAAAACAGCACTTTGTTCAATTCTCTGAATTAAGTATGATGCAACTCAGAATACCCTTCGGCCTTAGGCAAGAGGGCTATAAGCCATGGGTAGAGAAACAACTGTTTGTACCAACTCCTGACAATGAGAAGCTACTTTAGCTACCTGTAACATGCCAGCTTCATAAAGAGAAGCCTGACAGTTCACCAAAAAGAAACATTACCCAGTCCTCGTATGTGTTGACAGCCATTTCAAAATAGAAGAGCCATTCATTTCTCTGACAGCTACAGAGCTTGAGATTAAGTTTTTCATGATTCACAAAAAAATGTACTTTCAATAGAAAAATGATACACTTGTTTTTATGAAAAGAATCTTGCAACTGGTGATCTGCAGAAGAAAAATAGCTTATTTCTGCTCATATATTCCATTGCATTTAAATTTTTAATACAAAGATAAAGTCAAGAATTCTCTACTTCTCAGTGTCAGGAGGTGTCAGGATTGCCATTCATCATAAAATCAGAGAGGTAAGAACAATAATTAAGGTTTTGGGACCTAGACCCAGTGAGGGCTAGGGAAATAAAGAGAGAAAAGAATGACATCGTAGAGGAATTTAGTGAGGGATGTCACATGCAGTGGAGGCTGGTGATCTTCTGTCCTTCCTTCCCAGAGGAAAGAGGAAATGTGCTTAACTGCAGAGGGGTTTCTATTTGGCATTAATGTGTTCTTGCTGCAAGAATTAAAAGACATCAAAATAAGACACTAAAGGAGAGTATAATGTTTCTTCAGGAGATGTTTTTAAGACTCGGGTTAGTAAGCATTTCTCTGGGAAGCTGGTGGACTTGATGAGCTCTGAAGGGACAGTCCACTTCTCTGACTCTGGGAAAGCTGTAACAGATCAGGACAGAAAGGACAACTTTCTTTCTAATATCTTAATAGACCTCTCTGCCTGTATCTAATATAATTAATTCCTTCATGATTACTTTATAATTAATTCCTTCATGATTACTTTCTTATTGTCCTGACCTTAGTGAGGGCAAGGATCAAAGTCACTATTGCAGTAAGCTCTTCCCTACCCCACATAAGTTTTTCATTCTCTGGCTTAATTCTTAACTTTTTTCTCACAAATCTATTTGATCATTTTTGTGGCATTTTTGTCATTATTTTACACCTCTTTATTGTCCTCGGAAGTAATCTCTATGATGGGGGAGCCCAACTTTTGAAAGGAAGTGTAAGTGCTCTTAAATAAATATGCAAAAATAATAGAATGCATGAGTTGTCCACCCATTTTGTTTCTAGTTGCTATCGTTTTACATAGGGTCACAGAAAAACCCTTGTTTGGAAGAGGCTGGGGTGTGCATTGTGGGGCTGACGGGAGGACAGGGAGGAAGGAGGAGATGGTATTGATGCACTGCCCCATGAGGACTTCATTAGAAAATAAAAACTGGCCCTGGAGCCAGGAATTCCTCAAATTAAATATTAAAGACTCATCTGACCAGAACTCTTGTGCTACATTTATAATTTACTAGTTAAAAGCCAAAGGATCGAGGGAGACAAAGAAACAACAAATAGTTTACTTACTACTACACAGCCAATCAGTAGCAGAACTGACGTTAGGAGTACTTTATTAGGAATTCAGTGCTACATGTACAGCACTAGGCTGCCCACATTTGGAAGTTCAGTTAATATAAAATAAATATATTGTGAAGTGCCTCCTTCAACCTTGTCCACTTCATCGGTATGACCTCTGGAGAGGTGGTGGTGGTTCCTATTCCTGAGGCAGCTCTTTTACCTCCTGTCTCCACCATATCCTGGAGTTCACCTGCCATGTCATTACTCATTGTTGCCACTTTGCTCTTGGGAATGAAGAATGAATCTTTTTGTATTCTTGCTGTCCAGCATGCCACTGCTTCCTCCATGAATTTGAAAGATATACTGGCTGACCTGATGCGTAAGAAGCAGGCCAGAATTAAAACCTTCAGGCAGCAACATGGCAAGATGGTGTCAGGCCAAATCACTGTGAACATGAAAAACGATGGCATGAGAAGCACCAAGGATTGGTATATGAAACGTCAGTTCTTGATCCTGATTATAGTATCTGTTTTTTTAAGGCCATAGTATCCCTGAATGCCAGAGACTGCTGCCAAAAACTAAAGGTGGAAAATAATTAAGGGTGGCAAAGTTGTGTCAGATGAGCATTTAAGAGAATACATCTGGAACAAACTCAGGACAGGTTGTCCCAGGCTCTGGTCATGCAGTCTTCTAAGGAAGACTGATTCATGGAATACCTGTCAGTGAGAGTTTGCTCTGAAACACCTGCCTAGTGATCCCATGTTAAGCTGACTGCTCAGCTGTACAAGATTTTGTCCAATATCCTCTTAGAGCAGGGCAAGGCCAAGAATCCTTGGCCCAATGTTGATGCTCACAGTGGGGTGTTGCTCCAGTACTATGGTATGATGGCAACGAATTACTACATAGTCCTATTTGGGGTGTCACAAGCAGCGGGTATACTGGCACAGTGCATCTGGACGCGAGCCCGAGGCTTCCCTCTAGAGAGGTCCAAGTCCATGAGCACAGATGGTCTGATGAAGTTTGTGAATTCTAAGGGTAAAACTGAAGACTGTGGGGGAAACTGACTACCAGAAAGTAAAAAAAGCTTAAAAAGAAAGTGTACTTCTTTTTTTTATTTCAGGAGGCCTTTGAAGACTTAAGATTAAATTGTAGCTGAGGCACTGAAAATACATTTGAGGTAAAAATATATATTAAAACATTAAACGATGAATAGTTATCCCATATATATGATATATGTATGATATGATATATATATCTCACATTTTCTTTCTCCAATCATCCACTCATGGACACTGCTTAGGTTGATTCCATATCTTATTGTAAATATTGCTTCAATAAACATAAGGGTGCAAATATCTTTTTTATATAATGATTTCTTTTCTTTTGGGTAGATAGCCAGTAGTGAGATTGCTGGATCAAGGGGTAGTTCTATCTTTAGTTATTTGAGAAATCTCCGTACTATTTTCCTTAGTGGTTTTACTAATTTATGTTCTTACCAACAATGTATAAGTGTTCCCTTTTTTCCACATCCTTGCCAACATCTGTTGCTTTTAAACTTTTTATTAATAGCCATTCTGACTGGTGTACGACGGTATTCATGGTGGTGTTAATTTGCATTTCTCTGACGATTAGTGATGCAGAGCATTTTTTTCCTGTTTGTTGGCTACTTGTATGTGTTCTTTTGAGAAATGTCTATTCATGTCCTTTGCCCACTTTTTAATGGGGTTGTTTTTTCCTTTTTGAGTTATTTGAGTTCCTTGTAGATTCTATATATTAGCCATTTGTTGAATACATTCTTTGCAAATATTTTCTCCCATTCTGTAGGTTGTCTGTTTACTTTACTGATCATTTCTTTTGCTATGCAGAAGTTTGTAAACTTTCTAAAAGATGCTTCAAAAAAATACTTCAAAAAAATACAGAAAGGTTGAAAAACAAAAGATGAAAAAAACTCAACTATGTTGGGTAAATACAAACCAAAAGAAGACTGGCTTATCAGTTACTATTAGATAAATAATATTTAAAAAACAATTAATATATAAAAGGAGCCGGGCGCGGTGGCTCAAGCCTGTAATCCCAGCACTTTGGGAGGCCGAGACAGGCGGATCACGAGGTCAGGAGATCGAGACCATCCTGGCTAACACGGTGAAACCCCGTCTCTACTAAAAAATACAAAAAACTATCTGGGCGAGGTGGCTGGCGCCTGTAGTCCCAGCTACTCGGGAGGCTGAGGCAGGAGAATGGCGTGAACCCGGGAGGCGGAGCTTGCAGTGAGCTGAGATCCGGCCACCGCACTTCAGCCTGGGCGATCGAGCGAGACTCCATTCTCGAAAAAAAGAAAAAAAAAAAAAAAAAATATATATATATATATATATATGGAGAAATCCACAAAGGAGATACATTAATCATAATTATATGGGTACTTACCAATATAGCCTTGAAATTTACAAATAAAAATGAACAGACTTAAAAGAAGATCTGGAAAATTTAGTCAAGTGTCTTGACAAGGAAACAGTTATCAAGCTTAAGAGATTTAACTGAAGATAATGTAATGAACGGACTATTTACAGAGGGGTATAGGTTGAAGGAACAAGAGGGACTATGAGGGACCAAACAACTAGCAAGAGTGGCATGACATTACTCCCTCAGGCATGAGAGTACAAGAGGTGGGGACAGTATTACTGGAGCCAGAGAGAACTGGGAATGTGGAGGAGGGGCTACTCAGAATCAGTTACAGCCATAGAGGATGGCAGCCAGAACCTGGGTGGTGCAGGGAGGGAATGTGGGACAGGGCAAGTGACAGTAGAGAGGTTAAATCCCCTGACTTATTTTTCTGTCTGCTCTCTGATTTGATGGTACCAAGCCCATCAACAAAACCTAGCTGAAAATCAGAGGGCAAAAGAGGTGGGTAGAGAAAGGCTGAGAATGGATCTGATGTAGAAACGTAGAATAACTGGCATGACAATCATAGTGAGAGATTTTAACATCACTTTGTCAGAAACTGATAGACAAAGTGACCAAAAATTAGGCAGATACAGAATATTTGTTCAATACAATTAACAAGTTTGATTTAAAAAATGTGTGGCAGGTGCGCTGTGTGGAGAGAGAGACAACTTGTTTCCAAGAATGTATGTTCCCATACATTCTTTCTGAGTGTATGAAGTGTTTCAGAGCATAATGAAATATTTATAAAAGTTTATAAATCACAAGGCTTATAATTTGTGAAAGTTTATAAGTTATAAAAATTTATAAAAGTTTACCATATACTAGGCTAGAAAATCAAATGCAGAAATTAACCTTAATTAGCCTTAGAAATTAGCCTTTCTGAGCGAAAAAAACAAGATGTGGAATGTTACCTATATTACACTGGTATTTATATAGCAATCATCTATCTCTACTTATATATGCACAGAAAATACCTGGATACCCAAGAAACTATGAACAGTGGTTGCCTCTGGGGTAGATGGGTAATTTACCTTTTTCTTCTTTTTGGTATTCTGAATCTTTTATAATATTTGTATCATTACTAAAGAACAAAAAATCCCCAGAAAACAACAAATAAAGCCCTAGTTTAAAAATTGCTAAATAGGCCTGGCACGATGGCTTACACCTGTAATCCTAGCACTTTGGGAGGCTGAGGCGGGTGGATTGCCTGAGCTCAGAAGTTCGAGACCAGCCTGGATACACGGCGAAACCCCACCTCTACTAAAATACAAAAATTTTAGCCAGACATGGCGGTGTGCGCCTGTAGTCCCAGCTACTCGGGAGGCTGAGGCAGAAGAATTGCTCGATCCTGGGAAGCAGAGGTTGCGGTGAGCCGAGATTGTACCACTGTACTCCAGCCTAGGCGACAGAGTGAGACTCCATCTCAAAAAAACAGACAAACAAACAAAAAACAAAACAAAAAGCTAAATAGAATTGAGATATACTATCCTCAATTTAAAATAATCAATTCTCAAGGCAGAAGCCTTAGCTAGTTTTGTAGCATGATTAAGAGCTGCCATGGCTTACCTGGTGCTCTGCCAAATTTCCACTTACCCTCCCCATTGATTTTTTTTCCTACATAGAAAATAATATTATAAGTCTAATGTGTCTCTTTCCATTGACCCCTAGGTTGAGGTGATATCTGAAAAAATAAAAGCTGAACTTCTGAACACAAACAACATTCCTGTGATCTCTGCATATACATATTGTCTCGTTCTTTGGGAATTCCTGCCAGGAATGGCAGTCACTCATATGGCAGTTAAACAGAAACAATACAGAGGAGAAATAAAATCATCAGAACAAGAAACTAAGTATTAACACAGTCCACTGAAATGAATGTCAAGAATGGAGCATCTAAATTACCTTATACATTTTTAAGCCAAATTCCCCCAGTCAGAAACAGCTAGCAGCTCTCTGAGTATGTTGCCATACCTGACAAATAGTCATTAACCTGGAGCCTGAAATGTCAATAGCAAAGCAATACCTCATCTGACATTTCAAGTGTTAATAGGGACATTTGAATAGAAAACTCTGAAGCGAGCAACAGTTCTTTAACAGGCTTCCTTATACAAGGCAGAACCTACACTGACAACTTTTGTTTTCACAATTCAAACACTGATTTAGATACACAAGTCAAGGAGAATTGTCATGACTGTATAAATGGGGCTACCACTCAATTGTTTGATTTATTTCTTTGCAAATCTACAAAATGACAGTGAGTGTTCTTGATCTGTCCACTTCAGAGGGGTGTCATGAGGGGAGGTGCTCTGACTGTTGTATATGCCAGCTGATGGAAGTCATTCTTGACAACTTCCCATAACCAACCAGGCAGCAATTCTTGTCAACTCTATCTCCTGTGTTATCTCTGGAACTTGTCTATTATGCCCCAAGCCTGATGCCCCAACTGCCACACAGACCACCATCTTTCCCACTTGGACCACTGCAATAGCCTCCTCCTCCCTGTACCTCTCTTACCCCTTCTAGTCTCACTCCATAGAGCAGTCAGAGAGTCTTTTTAAAAAACACATAAATAAATTTTTAAAATCTCATAACCAGTAACTTTCTCATTCTGCTGGCTCCAGCCATAATGGCCTTTCAATTTTTTAGCCTTGACACTCTTTTTCCTATTTCTGGGCCTTCCCACAAGCCATTCCCCCTACTTAGAATGCTCACTTTTTCTTACCCTCATATTTGGCTAATTTTCTGCTTACTCTTCAGATTTCAAAGTATATGTCACTTCTTCACCGTCACCATCCAGTGTCTCTCTGCCCTTTTCCCTGGTCAGATTCTGCTATTACAAGCTCTTTTAGAATCTTATAATTTCTTTGTAGAAATTATCATAATGCCATCTAAAGAATTCTCCCAGAACAGAATCTCCATATTGGAGCTCATCAGTGGCTGCCTAACCCCTCACATGATGCTTTGCACATAGTTGGTGTTCTACAGATAGTTGTTGAATTATGGACAAGTAAATATATATTAATGCCAGTCTGGACAGTACTCAAGTTTACCTTTCCCCCAACAACTGAAACTGCTGATGCGTGACACCTCTGGCCCCACCCAATGCTGGTTTGCAGCACCACTGAGATCTTAGCACACCTCCAACAAAGCTGAGGCAACATGCATTATAAATCCTTACTAAATGACATTCTTATTTTGAAAATTTGCCAAAGTTAAAAAAAAAGGAGAAGAAAAATTTCCCGTAACTTTCACATCCAGGACATTGTCCATTTTAAACCTCTGATAAATTTGTGTGGTATTACACAACTCTTGAAAAATCTGTACAGAGGGGCAACTCATCGTGAACTCTGGCTCTGGGCCTGGAAGAACTGCTTTCATACCCATTTCAGCAGATTTGCTACCTAAGTTTCAATTTGAAATTTTTTCATCTTTAACTAACAACTTACACATCTAGCATATAGCTATGTCCTGCCCAATTTGAGCAGTTTGTATGAGAGAGAATTTATAAACCAAAACATGCAGAATGCTGAGTAGTAAAGGAAAATGCCGGAATGATAAATATTTAGTTTGATGTTTGATGTAGATAAATAGTTGTTCATTGCTATGCTGCAATTCTTACCCATATATATATCTACCTTTAACAACAGAACAAAAATGGGCTAAAAGTACCACATTTCATCTATGTCCTAAGTTTCCATTAAACTAATAGACTTAAAAAATGGTCTTCAGCCTTTTTTTTTTTTCCATCTTCTAAACTACTGAAGGGCAAAAAATGCAGTCTTTGAAAGAATTTCATCAATACTTACACTGTTGATCACATTTTCTGAGGAACCTACTTGCCAGTTCTCCTGCTTCTATGGATTTTGCTAGTCATTGAGCCTGACCTAAATAGTCTTTTCTTTTAAAAAATCATAATTCATCTCTGACAGATTTAGTTTCAAAATATCACTAATAAAATCACACCAATGCTTATGGGAGCATCAGAGACAAATTTAAAATTTCAGGATATAAAACCTGGGTATCTGCAAAGATTTAAAAGACAAGTATGGGGCATCATAAAGCAAAATTTAAGAGTGAGTCAAACATTTTAACAGCAGCATGAGGAAACCCAAATGGAAAAGTGGGCAACAAAGTTTAAAATTCTACTAGCAAGCAATTTAGAAAGCTCTGAAACTGTAACTAGTAACACTAGCCTCTCTTGTTTAAATAACTCATTGAAAGGTTTGTCACTGAACTGTTACCCTGAAAAGCCCACCTCTGCCAGCACATGTGGGCATGTGAACAACTCTTAAAAAATCTGTTTGTACAGAGGAGCAACTCATATTTGTTTCTTGAACTCTGGCTCTGAGCCTGGAAGAACTGCTTTCATATCCATTCTCCTCTGGGATTTTTAAAAATGATAACCTGTGACATCTTTTTACTTGGCAAGTAAATGGCTTCTACCTTAAAAGCAGGCAGTTTTTTTTCTTTCCAACTTTTATTTTAGGTTCAGAGCAGACATGTGCAGGTTTGTTACCTGGGGAAATTGTGTGTCACAAGGTTTTGGTGTATAGATTATTTCATTACTCAGGTAATGAGCACAGTACCCGATAGGTAGTTATTTGATCTTCAGCCTCCTCCCACCCTTTCACCCTCAAGTAGGCCCCCATGTCTGTTGTTCCCTTAGTGTCCATGTATACTCAATATAGCTCCCACTTATAAGTATGAACATGTGGTATTTGGTTTTCTGTTTCTGCATTAATTTGCTTAGGATAATGGCCTACAGCTGCATCCATGTTGCTGCAAAGGGCATAATTTCATTCTTTTTTATGGCTGCATAGTATTCCATGGTGTATATGTGCCACATTTTCTTTATCCAGTCCACCATTGATGGGCATTTAGGTTGATTCCATGTCTTTGCTATTGTGAATAGTGCTGCAATGAACATATACATGCATGTGTCTTCACAGTAGAAAGATTTATTCCTTTGGGTATATACCTAGTAGTGGGATTGCAGAGTCAAATGGTAGCTCTGTTTTAAGTTCTTTGAGAAATCTCCAAACTGCTTTCCACAGTGGCTGAACTAATTTACACTCCCACCAACAGTGTGTAGGTGTTAACTTTTCTCCACAACCTAGCCAGCATCTGTTATTTTTTGACTTTTTAATAATAACCATTCTGACTGGTATGAGATGGTATCTCATTGTGGTTTTGATTTAAATTTCTCTGATGATTGGTGATGTTGAGCATTTTTTCATATGCTTGTTGGCTGCGTGTATGCCTTCTTTTGAGAAGTGGCTATTCATGTTATTTGCTAATTTTATGGGTTTTCTTTTAGTTTGTTAATTTTTTTAAGTTTCTTATAGAGTCTGGATATTAGACCTTTATTGGATGCATAGTTTGCAAATATTTTCTCCCATTCTGTAAACTGTCTGCTTACTCCAGTGATAGTTTCTCTTGCTGTGCAGAAGCTCTTTAGCTTAATTAAGTCCCACTTGTCAATTTTTGTTTTTGTTGCAATTGCTTTCGGGGGCTTCATCATGAAATCTTTGCGAGGGTATATGTCCAGAATAGTATTAATATTTCCTAGGTTTTCTTTTAGGGTTTTTATAGTTTTAGGTTTTACGTTTAAGTCTTTGATACCTCGAGTTGATTTTTGTATATGGTGAAAGGAAGTGGTCCAGTTTCAGTCTTCCACATATGGCTAGCCAGTTATGCCAGCACCATTTATTGAATAGGCAGTCCTTTTCCCGTTGCGTGTTTTTGTTTAACTTGTTGAAGATTAGACAGTTGTAGGTATGTGGCTTTATTTCTGGGTTCTCTAACCTGTTCCATTGGTCTATATGACTGTTTCTGTACCAATATTATGCTGTTTGGGTTACTGTAGCCCTCTAGTGCAGTTTGAGGTCGGGTAGCGTGATGCTTCTGGCTTTGTTCTTTTTGCTTAGGATTGCCTTTGTCTAGTCTTCTTTCATTCCATATGAATTTTAGCATAGTTTTTCCTAGTTCTGTAAAAAGTGTCATCGGTAGTTTGATAGGAATAGCATTGCATCTGTAAATTGCTTTGGGCAGTGTGGCCATTTTAACACTATTGATTCTTCCTATCCATGAGAATGGAATGTTCTTCCATTTCTTTGTGTTGTCTCTAATTTCTTTCAGCAGTGTTTTGTAATTCTCATTGTAGAGATCTTTCATTTCCCTGGTTAGCTATATGTATTCCTAGGCCATGGTGAATGGGATTGAGTTCTTGATTTGGCTCTCAGCTTGAATGTTATTGATGCAGAGAAATACTACTGATTTTTGTATATTTATCTTATGTCCTAAAACAGCTGAAGTTGTTGATCAGATCTAGGAGAGTCTGAGCAGAAACTATGGCATTTTCTAGGTACAGAAGCATACTGTCTACAAAGAGATAAGTTTGACTTCTTCTCTTCCTGTTTCGATGTCTTTTATTTCTTTCTATTGCCTGACTGCTCTAGCTAACACTTCCAGTAAGTACTATGTTGAATAGGAGTGGTGAGAATGGGCATCCTTGTTTTGTTCTGGCTCTCAAGGAGGATGCTTTCAGCTTTCGCCCATTCAGTACGATATGGGCTATGGGTTTGTCATAGATGGTTCTTATTATTTTGAGGTATGTTCCTTTGATGCCTAGTTTGTTGAGGGTGTTTAACATAAAGGAATATTGAATTTTATTGAAAGCCTTTTCTGAGTCTATTGAGATAATCATGTAGTTTTTGTTTTTAGTTCTGTTCATGTATTGAATCACATTTAACGATTTGCATGTGTTGAAACAACCTTGGATCCCAGGAATAAAGCCTACTTGATCGTAGTGGATTAGCATTTTAATGTCCTCCTGGATTCAGTTTGCTAGTATTTTGTTGAGGATTTTTGCATCTATGCTCATCAGGGATATTGGCCTGAATTTTTCTTTATTTGTTATGTCTCTGCCAGGCTTTGGTATCAGCATGATGTTGGCCTCATAGAATGAGTTAGACAGGAGTCCCTTCACCTCTATTTTTCTGAATAGTTTCAGTAGTATTTGTACCAACTCTTCTTTATAAGTCTGGTAGAATTCAGCTGTGAATCTGTCTGACCATGGCTTTTTCTGGTTGGTAGGCTTTTCATTACTGATTCAATTTCAGAACTCATTGTTGGTCTGTTCAGAGTTTCAATTTTTTCCTGGTTCAGTCTTGGGAAGTTGTATATTTCCAGGAAATTATGCATTTCTTCTAGGTTTTCTAGTTTGTGTGCATAGAGGGTGCTCATAATAGTGACAGTGTCCCCTCTGTCATTGCTGATTGTGCTTTTTGGATCTTCTTTCTTTTTTCCTTTATTAGTCTAGCTAGCAGTCTATCAATCTTATTTTTTGAAAGCAAGCAATTTAAAGAAACTAAAGCTAAAAGATCTTCCCCCTCAGTACTACGAATTTCAGAAAATAATAATGCAGACGTGGTATTGTTTAGCAATATGTCATAATGAAATCTACCTCCAGGAGAATATCTGAAGACAAAATTAATGTATCTTGTAACATCTAACTATACACAGAGATATAAGAAGCATAATAAGGGAATTGAAAGAAAAAAGGTTAGAGGAAGATTGTTTCATACAAGCAGCAGCATTATATTTTTTGGAAACTGTCAGGAAAAGTTGCTCCTGATCTACTAAGTGTATGTGAACAAAAATGGTCTTTCAGAAACTGGACCCACATCTGAAGCTGTATGGCTCCTATTCAAAGGAGCTTACTTGGCCAAACACCAGGGCCTGGACGAGGGTGAGAGAAGTGAGGAGCCTGGGTTCGAACTTTGAGTAGGTGCTCACTTTCAAGGCTGATTTTGCACTTGTATGATCTTGAGAGTGAAGGGGTCTCCTTAAATTCTGACCGCTAGGCTTGTTGGCATCTTAATCACCTCACCCTTGTCCTGTCAAAATGCTTTTTGACAAATGTGATACTTTTTAAAAGTAATGCCATCTACTAAACTTTATTTACATCTTATAATAACCCTAGGAAGTAAATATAAAATTATCCTCATTGTACAGATGAGGCGACTGAGGCTCAAGGTTAAGTGAGTTGCCCGGTTATCCCACTGCAAGTTGAATAGCATGATTTGAACATGGGCCTTGTGACTTTAGCACTGGCATCCTTCCACTCAGTGCTCCATTCCCATGCCATCACAGACTGCTTCTCTCTGAGTTCCACAGGGATTCCTTCCAGCAGGCATCAAGGACATTTTCAATACACAATCTCATGAACATGAACTGAAAATATTTGAGAAGTTAAAATAAACTCATTCTTCATATAACTATTCATCCAATCGCTATTTAGGACCAGCACTAAAGAGTTATGTATTTCTAACAAAAAGAATCTTTGATTCATATTTTCTAAGAACATACACTGACACTTTCAATGGCTTTTGACCAAGAGTTAATTATACCCCTCAAAGAGACCACTTCACGTTATCCACACTCACGATATTTTCTTCAGTATGAACGTCCAAGTAAATATCAATCATAGTGCCATATGTCACTAAACAAAATTATTCTTAAAAAAAATTTTTACATAAAACACTGACTTGGAGATAATATGATTCAGTATTTTTTAACCCAGTGTTGTCACAAAAGGAAATATAGGATTCTGATTATACATTAATGATTGTATTAAAATTATGTTAATAGATGCTGTATTAAATCTGATCTAAAAAATTTTTAACCTAAAACCATTTTGTAATACACCACAAAAAATGATTAAAAATATATATATATATTTTTTTTAATTCCTGAGAAGTGGAGTTGTTCTGTGGAAAGGAGTTTTGGAGTAAAAATAAGTAACAGAATAGGTGGTGGTAGGGGTTGCGGATTCAGTTTGTATTTTTCAGGAAACACATAGCCCCAGTTAGGAGAAGTAGCCTGTTGAAGGTCATCTAGTTAGTGGCAGGGCCAGGATCCACATCTCCTAATCCCCAATTCAAAGCTCTTCCTCTGAACCCTGCTGCCTCCTGATAGCACGTCAGGTGATTTTACTTTCATGCCAAAACGAAACAAAACAAAAAAACCCCAAAAATATTGCACAACTCAATTTTCTATTTTCTTATTTAACATGTGGAATAACTTTCATCTATAGTTTAAGGCTACTCTCTCCCCCAGACTAAAGGGATACAGCAGTTTTAACCAAATTTCTGCATACTAGTTATGTTTCTTATGCTACTTTATGTAGTGAAAAAAATGCAGTCAAAAGTAAGGATCACAAAGAGAAATTAGGTTGTTTGTTTTTCCTGTGCCTGACACATGCTCCTGTATTATTTTCTTATAATGCTGAAATTCATCAAATACAGTCCATGCTCATTTTTCTACTTGGTGCTTCCTTGGCTGACATTTATTTATGCATAGTGAGAATGGGCGAAAGAGCCATTCCCCAGGCAGGGGCATAAGTAGCTCAGTGTTTGTTGTAAGGAAGGCAAAGAGTAGTTTCAGATACTAGGAGACAAGTAGAAAAAGAGTAAGTGTGAACATGGACACTGATACACAGGCAAGTGTGTAATTCCAAGGGACATTTATATGCATTATCTGATGCAACCCTTGCAAGGACCTTAGGAGGTAGGTACTATTGTTCTTCTCATTTTTTTTTAATATGAGGAATCTGACTTACGAAGTGACTGACCCAAGATCACACAGCTACTATGTGACAGAGCCAGGATCTGAACTGGGGCTATCTGACTCCAAAAACCCACAGGGAGGAAAATTTTCTCCCTTCGATTTCTGGAGGTTGATTTGCTACCCCTCACCATCAAAATGGAAAGGAGTGAAAATGGTCAGGCCTTTATCAGGGACAAGTAATCTCTTAATGACTGAAGTTCTCTAGTAATACTGTCTTCTTCTTTTTTTTTTTTTTGGAGACTGAGTCTCGCTCTGTCGCCCAGGCTGGAGTGCAGTGGCATGATCTCGCCTCACTGCAACCTCTGCCTCCCGAGTTCAAGTGATTCTCCTGCCTCAGCCTCCCAAGTAGCTGGGATTACAGGTGCCCGCCACCATGCCTGGCTAATTTTTTTATTTTACTGTCTTCTTTATGACATCCGCAGGAGATATGACATGACCACTGTGGTAAGGCAAAGTTAAATTCAAGAGCAAGAAAAGGTACTGAGAAAAAAGAAAAGAAAGAATGGGCACTAATAGGAAAGTATCATTAAAAGAGTGAAAAGATAATGATTTACTAGTAGGAATTACAGCCAAAAAATAAGCAGTGATTAAATGTTGATGTCCTCACTGCTGAGTTCCAACCTTTAGAAAGTTGGCTGGACTCACCTTTTGCTGTTATGTTCAATGATATATGGGAGAAAGGTAAAATAGCCAAGTACATGAAAAAAAAAATACAAGCACTATCTTAAAAGACAAGAATGAGGCCGGGTACAGTGGCTCACACCTATAATCTCAGCACTTTGGGAGGCCGAGGTGGGCAGATCACAAGGTCAGGAGATCGAGACCATCCTGGCCAACATGGTGAAACCCTGTCTCTACTAAAAATACAAAAGTTAGCTGAGCGTGGTGGCATGTGCCTGTAGTCCCAGCTACTCGGGAGGCTGAGCAGGAGAATCACTTGAACCCAGGAGGCGGAGGTTGCAGGGAGCCGAGATTCTGACACCGTACTCCAGCCTGGCAACAGAGTGAGACTCCGTCTCAAAAAAAAAAAAAAAAAAAAGACAAGAATGAGACTGGTTATAAACTGTCTTTTTTTTTTTTTTTTGTATTATTAACTCATAGTAGTGCAGTTTTAAAAATTGAGGTAAAATTCACATAACCCTAATTAACCTATTAACCATAATGTATAATTCAGTGGCACTTGGTATATATTCATTATGTTGTGCAACTTATCACCTCTAACTACTCCCAAGAAATTTTCATCATCCCACAAGGTAACCCTGTACCCATAATAATGCGGTTTGCAGAAATACTATTAGGAAAGTTGGCAAAATGGAGGAAAGTAAGATACTAAGTTCCAGTGGTATGGCAATAAGTGAGAAGTGGCTTAAGGATTAACATAAAATAAATAAATATTTAAAAAATAGTGTTTACCAAATTTTTGCTGGAACATTATAATGTACAATGTATTGTGCAGACTGTTGGATACTGTGGTTGGAAGGAGGCTAGGGAAGGTAGCAAATATGAATGCAATCTGATTTTAGTCTACAAAAGAGCTTGTAATCTCAAGATGAATTCAGACATATCATCAATGGTACAAGGCAAGCAAGAGACAAGGGACTGGATAGAGAAAGGATAAGATACCAAAGGAAGGTGATAAGAAGTATATTCGTTCTGTTTAGATTAAGCAAAGTCTAGTGCTTGAGCCAATGATGATTTTCTCTTTAAGACTATGAAGAGAGGATAAATGCCAGACAAACTGCTAAAATCAAGGCAAATGTTACATGGGCACATGACGTGAATCCCCACTCCCTAGGAATAAATGAGGAAAGAGGGGAGATAGTTAAGGCTCCATGTGACTATTGGTCTTTATGGTGTTATGGTACGTAGACACTCTTACAATAAAGTACAAGCCAAATCCAAGACACAGATGGGGGAAAATGAAAAGAGGGTGCTATGCAATTATAGCTTTCAAGACATCATTTGTGCATTTAGGACATATCAAGAATGAGCAACATAAGCTGCTATGGATGCCAACAAAATAAAAATGGAACATAAAGAGGAATACCATGGCATTGAAGCTATAAAGACTAGGCTTATGCTCCAAGATGGAAGAAAATGCAACTGCTGGAGACTAAACTTCAAATTCCACCCTGACCAAGATGAAATGGCAAATCATGCTATAAAGAAAGGTGATTTGTAAATAGAGAAGAGGGGTATATTTACATAAGATAAAATGAAGAAGATCATCAATGGAATGTAAATATTGAGGACCTAAAAACTATGATAAGAAATTATCAAACTACTCTTAAAGGAGATATACACTTATTAAAGAATAAATAATAAACCGGAGTACTATATTGAAATAACATACAGGAGTCTACAGGAAATAAAGGAATAAGTATAACCAGTTAATAGTAAATATAAAACAGAAATATCTTACAAAATGTTTTCTTTAATTAAGAAATGACGGTTCTACAATAAAAATATTCGATAGGGGCAGCAAATACCATTGCATGAGATATGACATTATTTTTGGAGTTCCTCAGCCAAGATTAAGGGAAGGAAAGAAGTGAATTATAGTTTCGAAGAAAAAGCTTATTGGTCTTATTCAGGGGAAGGGAGAATGATGAAGAGTAAATCACCAACTTGAAAATAAAGACTCAGAAGGCAGAAACATGAAGAACTATAGATATGTAAAAAGTCAGGAGAATTGGACATATATACACAGTACTGGAGAACTGAGCAAAATATGTTAGAAGAAAGAGGAGAGTGAAACAAAAGTGTCAGCAAAGACAGCCAAGAGAAATCTATTACACTGATAAGAAATAAAGCTTTTCTGTTTTGGTGGATGAACAACTATAAATGGGTATAAAATATAAGTATGTTAGGAAAGAAAACATTTGAGAACCAAATGAGTTAGTGGGAGTGAAAGTACTTTAAAAATTACAAGATAATATACAAATAAACGATTTTATCTCACTGGAGCATAGCAGTGATGGGCTTTCACACAGCCCAGGCAAGGAGGGCAGAAGCATTTAGCTGGTCCTGTTCAGTTACTATAAAACACAGTGACCAGCAAAGGCAAGTGTGTTGAAGACTGGGATTGCCAATGACTGTCATCTCTGTACTCTTCAGCGCTGGCTGGAAAAAACCCTCCGGAAAATCTTCTTGTGCAGAATCTTCAATTTGTATTTTTTTAAATTGGGATATAATTCACTTACCATAATATTCACCCCTTTAAAGTGTACAAGTCAGTGGCTCTTAGTATATTCACAAAGTTGTGCAACCATCACCACTATCTCATGCTAAACATTTTCATCACCATAAAAAAAAAACCTGTGAACCCATAAGTAGCCACTCATTTCCCTCTCTTCCCAGCCTCTAGCAACCAAGAATCTACTTTGTTTCTATGAATGTGCTTATTTTAGAAATATCACAGGAATAGAATCATACAATATGTAACCTTTTGTGTTTGGCTTTTTTCACTTAGTGTTTTTAATGTTCATCCATGTTGTAGCAGGTACGAATAGTCAGTCCATTTTATGGCAAAACAATATTCCATTGTATAGATAAACTACGTTTTGTTATCCATTCACCAGTTGATGGACATTTTCAGTTTTTTTATTTCCTTTAATTCTTTTCTAGTGTGCAGATATTTGGGAATTACTCTTACATTCAATTAGATATATTCCAAGTATGTGATATAAGGTTCTTAAGATTAATTTTAAGATAAAGAATTTGTACAAAAATTGGCAAACATCACAAATGGTCTAGAAATGAATAAAGTGGCTTTTTGTATGTATTTACATATATAACCACTTTATTATACATGTAATGCATATAATGCCTATCTAATGAGCCCTATCTGACATCTAACTTTCCCTATTTAGGTACACATTTTCCAGTGAATGGCTGCTCTTTGTCAAAAAATTAATTAATTAATTAAAAGGCCATGACTTTTCTCAGTGCTCCACGTGAAACAATATCTCAAGTAAATCTTCACTTCACTGGATTAAAACTTGTATGTTCCATCTACAGAGTTAGTGTTGATCTTTCTCACAGAGTTGCATCAGCTTTAACAAACATTTGAACATCACAGTATGCAAACAAATGTGAACCTAAACCATTGTTGAAAGCTGACCACAGCAAAATTCATGAAAGAAAGGAGCTGGATATAAATTACTTGCTAAACCTGCAGTTTAAGTTATTGCACCTTTTTTTTTTTTCTTAATTTTCCTCACTGAAACCAAACATAGGCTCAGAAATTTTAAGTTGCAGAAGGATAGATAGATGGAGATAGATGATTGATAGATAGATAGATAGATAGATAGATAGATAGATAGATAGATAGATGAAATTTCCCACTTAAAAAATATGCCCTGTGAGTGGTTCTAATTTAGTTGAAGGAGTTTGGGTAAGTTCAGATTTCCATGGTAACTCTGATATTTATTCATTAAGCAAACATTTGTAGAAGAACTACTTACTATGTGCTAGGTATCTTGAGGGCTACAAATAGAGAACAATATTGCTTCTGACCTCATGAAAATGAGTATCTAGTGAAAAAAATAAGATATGAATACAAATATCTATAATATAGAGTGGAAGTGATAGCTCCCATGATAGAGATGCAAATAAATTGTCACAGGAATTCAGAAGAATTATAGGTCCCTTGCAGTTAAGAAAGACCAAGAAAAGCTGGGCAGGCAGAGAAGGTGATATCAGAACGATGGCCTTAAACTGTAAGGAGTGGTAGAATCTGAACAGGTAGAAACAGGGAGCAAGAACCAGTGGGACAAAGGGACAAAATCAGAGCATTTCTGGGCATGTGAAGGAAGAACAGGAAGCTCAGAAGGCTGTGGGACAAGGAGCAATGGGCCACAGGATGGGAAGCGGGGTTGGGTCAGACAGCGCAAGGCCTTGGATGCCATGAGAAAGAGTTCATATTTTATACTGTAGCCAACAGAGAGCCATTAAGGTATTTGAGCAGGAACGTAATAGGGAAGAGCTGTATATGGGAAACATTAACTTGTAATCCAAATATAAAATCATGTAAAAAGGGTTGGAGGAAGGGGCCCAAGGTGGGAAAACCAGTTAGGAGTCTATTACAATGGTCCACAAGACAGAGACACCGTCAGACTAGGGGCATGGAAGAAAGAAATATTACGAAATCAGAATCGAATAAATGTTTCATATTCTTGTTGTTAACTGTGTTCCAGAAAGCTAAATTCTATTAAGTTAATATAGAAAAAAACTTTGATTGACTGGTGACAATATCAGGCACCTGTACCCAAAGATACACAGAAAATAACCCTAGTTCTCTGTTTAAAAAAAGAAACTTATAACACCAGTGGTTTCAAGAATCCTTTCCAGTTAAATTTTTCTTTTTCAAATACTTAATCCATCATTAGGATTCTCCAGGGAGAGTTCTCATAATCCAGAAGTTAAGGAATGCGAATTCTAGACACTGAGCTCCAGGCCAGTTTGCCCACCTCCAGTTTTACTGACAGTGAAACTGAGCACCATAGAGGAACTGACTTGCTGGTTAGAACACAAATCTCCTGATCTCTGACCCTCATCTCATTAATGCATATTCTGCTGTGGATATTCTATGTTGGCTAGAACTGAGGTATCAAAATAAAGTAACTCTTTTAGTTCACATGGGGTTAAAAAATTGTTTTCAAATAAATAGCAAACAAAAAATATGACTCCATCAGAAAATTGGAAATCTGCAAGGCATTGCTGTCTGGATGGAATACTGATGCACCACATGCCTTACTTATCAGGCATCATAAAATACTGGCTTAAATGCAATGTAGCAACCACGTGACTCTGTGGAAAACTCTGATTACTTAGGGGAATTCTTTAGGTCTTACAGAGAACTTGTGGTCTCCAAAATATAATACCAAACATTTTTTATTGAGAACACCAAATATGTTTTTAATAGAATTCAATTTAGGATTTCAGGAAGTAACTGAAAATCTGCAGCCTATAGGCATTGCAGAAATGAAGGAAAAGGGCATCAATCTCTCAAAATTCTGGCAGGAAAGGAGTGGCTATTTCCAAAGTTCTTTTTCCTTTGGAACAAGCTGCTTGCTGGTGCCAAAGAACAGCTCATCAGCAATGTTGTTTGATTTTATAGGGATGTTTTGAAAGAGAAAAAAAAAAAGGAATGAATGCTATGATTTTTTTTAAACCTTATACCAAAATCTATAATAATTTTGCTGCTTTTTATTTTTAAAAAACAAAACCAAATGTTTGAGATTTGATTTTGAGTCCACCATGTTCACTGCAGGCATATTACATCAATCTTATTACAAGATGCAGCATGTAATTTCTTTAAATGCTGCCAAAGACAAAGTCAAAAAAAAAAAAAAAAGTCACAGATTACCTTATAGACTCAAATTTAAGAAATCCTTGTTTTTCTTAAAAAAAAAAAAAGTTCTTCTATATGCAACTCATAAGACAGTAAAAAAACCACAGCTATAAACTAGCATTTCTCTACCTCTCCTGGGGGGCTCTCATCCTCCAAAAATGCATAGGGATGTCTCATGTGTGCTCCCAAAACAGTTCTCTTGGCTGCCATGTGGTTCACAATTCTCCTTGCCTGATATAAGCAGCTGCTGCCAATCCTTCAAGCCATGTCTGACCGCCCACGAAAAGCACTGCCACCACTGTTGCAGGTGCTGATGTGTGCGAGCAGGCCTCCAAGGCTCAAAGTTAAACTTCAAGGGCATCAAAGATGTTGATGGTCCTGGAGCCAAGGCTGCTGCCGCTGGCACCAATATTCATGCCACAAACAAGCTGCACTCTGTGTCCTAAGAAGATTAGCAATCACCAACTCCTTTAGTTTCTACCAGGTCTTATATTACAGACACTCTGGGGTCACAGAACTCAGAGACAGATGAGGTAGGTGTTCAATAGCTATTTGTTGAAAGAATGAATTAGTCCTCCTGGCTGGGCTAGAAGCAACCTGAGTGGCAGACATCATGTGTACTCAGACATGTTCAACCCCATCTGCTGTCTTAATACAATCTCTGTACTTGGTTCTTCCTTCCACTGGGATGAGTTCTTTCCTGGAGGCTACTTGAGTTGTCTTATAAGTAGAATTCCAGAAGGCCCATCCCACTAGATACCAGGCAAGTCCAGATATGCCTGAATCCTGGGGAAGATAAAACTTAGGCGCAAACTTTACCACATGCTATCTCTCTTCATCTTAAAAAAAGGAAAATACAGAACTGACATAATTATACAAATAATTCAAGTTTTTGTTTTTCATTTGAATTTACAAATTGGCAGCCTGTAGGCTGAATCTGGCCAGATGACTTTTTTTAAGCACACATGATTTAAAAAATTTTTGTTTGAGTTAGTACACATCTAGATCAGTGGTTCTCATACTTGAATGTGCTTCAGAATCAAGCTTGTTAAAACTTAGATTGGGCCAGGCGCGGTGGCTCACACCTGTAATCCCAGCACTTTGGGAGGCTGAGGCGGGCGGATCACGAGGTCAGGAGATGGAGACCATCCTGGCTAACATGGTGAAACCCCGTCTCTACTAAAAATACAAAAAAATTAGCCAGGCGTGGTGGCAGGCGCCTGTAGTCCCAGCTACTCTGGAGGCTGAGGCAGGAGAATGGCGTGAACCTGGGAGGCAGAGCTTGCAGTAAACCGAGATTGCGCCACTGCACTCCAGCCTGGGCGACAGAGCGAGACTCCGTCTCAAAAACAAAACAAAACAAAACAAAAAAAAAAACTTAGATTGCTGGGCCCCACCCCCAGCATTTCTAATTCCATGGCTCTGGGTTGGGGGCCAGTTAACTTGAATGTCTACCTAATTCCTAATTAGGTAGGATCTGGAGACATGTTATGAGAACCAGTGCTTAGGTGCTCTGTAGTTTTCCCACACCCCCACTAGCCCCCATTGCATTTCATCTGACCCATTTTATTCATTTCTATTACTAACTGCTTGGCCTGTGGGTCGGAAAAGTCTGCGAGTCTCAATATTTCAGGTGAAATCCCTTTTACAGCGTGACTCATGGAGATGACTGTGTGAATATTATCCACTTTATTTCACTTGTAATACGTGGTTTATCTATGACCTCACAACAGAATGTTCAGCAAATGGGGTCTTATTTTTTATCAGGTCCACTATTGACATTTGCTTGTTCCAGAGACCACCCCCACTCCTTCTCCTGTACACATAGATCTGCTTGATATCAGCTCAATCCAGAAGTGGAAAATGAGAAAGGCCAGAATGCTTATGACAAATGAGAAAGCAATTTCATTTTTGTCTGTGTTTGATCATGTCACTTTTAGAATTAAATGGTGATTTTTCAAGCATATCTGTATTTGAAATTTTAATCTATACCTTGGTCAAAGACTAAACATTGCCTGAAAACCAAATGCTGATTATATTCATAGCTATAGGCATAGTAATATGTGATTTACTGTAAATATGTATTTTTATCTGTAAATATGTATTTACAGATAATTTAAATCTGTTATAAAGGATACTTACGTTTTTAAAATTTTTATTGAAGTATAGCAGATAGAATTGTACACACATCATAAATGTACAGATCACTGAATTTTCACAACTGAACACACTCATGTAATCACCACCCAGAGCAAGAAAGAGACCATTACCAGCCCCCCCAAATCCCCCCAACAACCCTTTCAAATATTAACTCCCAAGGTTACTACTATGCTGATTTCTAACATCATAGATCAGTTTTGCCTATTTTTGTAATTTGTACAAATGAACTTATACAATATGTACTCCATATGTCTGGCTTTTTTGGACCAACATTATGTTTATTAACTTTTTTTTAACTTTTATTTCAGGTTTGGGGGTACATGTGAAGGTTTGTTATATAGGTAAACACGTGTCACAGGGGTTGTTGTACATATTATTTTATCACCTCGGTATTAAGTCCAGTACCCAATAGCTATATTTTCTTTTTTTTTCTTTTCTTTTCTTTTTTTTTTTGTTATACTTTAAGTTCTAGGGTACATGTGCACAATGTGCAGGTTTGTTACATATGTATACTTGTGCCATGTTGGTGTGCTGCACCCATCAACTCATCAGCACCCATCAACTCGTCATTTACATCAGGTATAACTCCCAATGCCATCCTTCCCCCCTTCCCCCTCCCCATAATAGGCCCTGGTGTGTGATGTTCCCCTTCCAGAGTCCAAGTGATCTCATTGTTCAATTCCCACCTATGAGTGAGAACATGTGGTGTTTGGTTTTCTGTTCTTGTGATAGTTTGCTGAGAATGATGGTTTCCAGCTGCATCCATGTCCCTACAAAGGACACAAACTCATCCTTTTTTATGGCTGCATAGTATTCCATGGTGTATATGTGCCACATTTTCTTAATCCAGTCTGTCACTGATGGATATTTGGGTTGATTCCAAGTCTTTGCTCCCAATAGCTATATTTTTTGCTCATCTCCTTCCTCCCACCCTCCTAACCTCAAGTAGACCCCAGTGTCTGTTGTTTCCTTCTTTGCATTGATAAGTTCTTACTATTTAGCTCCCACTTATAAGTGAGAACATGTGGTGTTTGGTTTTCTGTTCCTGTGTTACTTTGCTGAGGATAACAGCCTTCAGCTCCATCCATGTTTCCATAAAAGACATGATCTCATTCTTTTTTATGGCTGCATAGTATTCCATGGTGTATATGTACCACATTTTCTTTATCCAATCTGTCACTGATGGGCATTTAGGTTGATTCCATGTCTTTGCTATTGGGAATAGTGCTGCAATGAACAATTGGATGCATGTGTCTTCACGGTATAATGATTTATATTTCTCTGGTTACATACCCAGTAATGGGATTGCTGGGTTGAATGGTAGTTCTGCTTTTAGCTCTTTGAGGAATCACCACACTGCTTTTGTGGAAAGCAGTAATCTAACTTTTGTGGAAAGCAGTGTGGTGATTCCTCAAAGAGGAATGATTGAACTAATTTACACTTCTATCAACAGTGTATGTGTTCCCTGTTCTTCACAACCTTGCCAGCATCTGTTATTTTTTTTACTTGTATTAATAATAGCCATTCTGACTGGTGTGAAATGGTATCTCACTGTGGTTTTCATTTGCATTTCTCTAATAATCAGTGATATTGAGCTTTTTTTTTCATATGCTTGTTGGCCTCATGTATGTCTTCTTTAGAGAAGTGTCTATTCCTGTTCTTTGCCCACTATTTAATGAGGTTGTTTGTTTTTCTCTCGTAAATTTAACATTGCTAATAAACATTAACATCATTAATGAACATTATGTTCATTAACATTGTTATATATAATCATAGTTTGTTCACTGTCATTGCTGTATAGTATTCCATTATGTGATTACACTACAATTTAGCCATTCTACTATTGATGAGCATTTGGATTATTTACATTTTCGTAGGGCTAGAAAAAGTGCTGCTGCAAACATTCTCACATATGTCTTTTGCTGCACATATATGTGTATTTCTATTAAGTATATAGCTAGGGGTAGAATTGCTGCTGAGTCATAGGATATATGTATATTCAGCTGTAGGAGATTCTGCCCAAAAGTTTTCCAAAGTGGTTGTGCCAATTTATACTTCCGTTAGAAGTGTATCAAAGTTCCAGTTTCTCCACATTGCTTCCAACACTTTGGATTTGACTTATGACTCTAAAGAGAGTTCTGACTAGATTTAAGTTATCAGTGTCTTTATCTAATTTTCATACATCTTAAGTTCACTGCACAACTTCTATCACTCTCAAGCAATAAAGGCATACATCTTTCTTTAATAAATGATTGGGCTTTGCAACCAATTTGTAAATAGATACATTAATTAGTGAATTTGCTGTCTAGTGAATATTCCTCCTGCCATAAATTATCTGTTTGTTTTTAAGCCACAGAGTATATTCTGAATGGGAAGATATGATTATTCTCTGTGTTTGCAGCTGTAATCTAAATGTGTAACCAACATTACTTTGCATTTGGTAACAGGCAGTTTTTATCTGTAGCAACTCTTCCTGCAGGTGACGCTCTTCTTCAAACCACAATTTCCATAATATAGTAAGTTTAAGACCTCACTCTAGTCTTACTGTACAAGGTAATTTGTCCATTTGCTGCTCCTAGTTCCTACGGCCCAGAGCCATGCCAAACATATGAGCAGTTAATTGTCTTTTGGTATAAAAACATAGTTCTTTCTCCTGTCCATGAGGGAATGAGGGATGTATAATTGCTTTACTTCTAGTTCCTTCTGCTTATGCATTCTTGGCACATCTATTTTGTGAAATTCTGTCCTGATGATTTTGGTATTAACCAGTTTTGGTATTAACCAAAATTGTGGTATGTGGAAAGCTATTGCTGAGAAATTTTATATTCTTAATGAGATATCTGGGAAGTCAGATGTTTCTGGATAATGTCTGTCCTTAGGGAAGAAAGCTGGAATTTTCTGGACAAAGGTTGACTGTAATGATCAGTAACACATTTTTGATGTTGTGCAATGTCTCTTACTTTGCTGTAAGCTGATCCTTCAAAAATACAGAGACAGAGCACTTAATAAAGACATCTTTTGTGGCACCATCAAGCACTAGCTAGGGAGTCACTCTCAGGCCCCTCAGACCTTCTTTGATTTATTTATTTTTTTTCAGGCTCATTTATCTGCTGTACACCCTGAGTTAAGGCACCTACACAGAGCTGGGTTTCTCGTGGGCATCTCTGGTAGCCAGCTGTTATAAATAAATGTTTTATTTAATTGTTTAATTGAGTGGAAAATGGGTTAAGTAGAGTTGGTCTCTTGTATTTCACTATGCTTAATGTTTACTTTCTTTGCTTGCCTACTTTGAATGATTTCTGGCTTTGATAAATTGCATCTTAAATTTTTTTGGTTCACCTGCATGATTACAGTATTTGCATTTTTTTTCAAATTTAATGGCTTAACAATGTAACTTCATTCCTCATTTGCCACTTTTAATCAGAAACTGGGTAAGTGAAAAATCAGTGTTGTGGATTATTTTATTTAAAAAACCCTCTGATTTCTTTAAATAAATCTTTTAAAAATTCAAGTAATTCATAAAAGCACAACAAATAAAGCCTCCTCTTACTACTCAGAAAATGACTATTGCTAACGTTAGGTGAATATTATTCCAGACTTCTCTATGCCTATATACAGATAAAAGATTAGACAAACAAAAAGCAAGATAAATAAAAGAAAAAGAAAACTGAATGATATGGATTAGCTGAACTCCAGATAAATTTTTTCTCACATGCCAGGCATATTTTGGAGATCTCAATCATGTGCACTTGGGCTTGACTCAGTCTAATGTCTATCTCTTGGCATACACTCAGAGGAATTTCTTGACTGTACGTCCAGGAATATTAGTCTCTTCTATCTCTAATAGTTCATCTTATTACAGTATGTGTGTTTTTGTCAGTAGCCTGTTGTTCTTTCTGTAAAAAGATAAAATGGAAAGAAAGAAACAGGAAGAGGAGAAAAGGAAGGAAGGAAGGGGGGAGGAAGGAAGGAAGGGAGAAAGGAAGGAAAGTTTTTATTTCAATGTCTATATTCTAGCTTATAATTTTAGTGGTTGTCTTAATTAAAGTGCCATGTAACTTGTGGATGATACTCACCCAGCATTATAGGGAGACCTAGTGTTTTGTAAGCTAGGTCTGGCCTTCCTACTTCATTACAGAATAGGTCCCAAGGATCATTTTGGGATGGTCATCAGAATTTATCGTGCCCTGCCTGATCCCTATCCTCTCACTAATGAGGTAGATTGCATTAAAAAGCCTCGTCTTGTTCAGTCTATTTTATGCAGCCTGCCATGGCTACGAGGGTTCTTTTTTCTTATAAATTCTAATGAGAGTATCTGTAGATTATCAACACAAAACTTGAGAGCAGTGATAACTAACAAAAACAAAAGACCCATACGAGATGACATAAAAACGTTGGTGGATTGTTTATTGTATGTTCCACACAATGCCACAGACCATGACCTTGTAGGACGTCTGGGTAATGTGCCAAGCAGCACCAGGGAAACTCTATACCCAGTCCTTGCCTCAGTAACACAGAGCCCAATGTTATCAGTTGCATCTCATTACTAGCCTGTAAAGAATTTAGGGGTGCTATAATTGAAAATGAACTGAAAATTTAATAAGAAAGGCCAGCATGACACATGACACAGGCGAACGGAAAGAAGGGAACTAACATTTCTTGAGCCTCTATTTTATCCCAAAAGGGATGTTTACATCTTTTTAATCCCCAAACAACCCCGTGGAATTGATATTGCTTGTATTTTCATGTTACAGATGAGTAAACAAGGCTTGGAGGGGTTGATGTTTTAAGTGGTGAGCTGGAATTTGAATCCAGATATGCCCCATTCCAGTGCTCTTTTTCCTGAGCTGTTCTTCCTACCTGCAAGTTGTTATTCCAGCAAAATTTCAAACTATATTCTAAATGAGCTCTGTGATAAGGTGGTATGTGCAGCCTGCTACGTGGCTTCCCTACTTAATCATTCTTCAGAACATCAGACCCAACTGTTTCAGTAAGGTCATCAATGTTAGAGTCACACTTAACACTAAATGGATTTGGTTACTGCCTGTCCTTGTCACTTGATGCTGCCAGGGAAAATGGAAGAAGAGCTGCTGGAAAGATTTGCTAATTCCTTTGAATAGTTTGTGACATTATCTAAACTTTAGATTCCCAAGGGATTTGTTGATTCTATAGTTTTTTTAAAAAATACATCAAGATATACCTGGAAATAAGATAATGAGGTTTTTAGAAAATTATTTTGTTGGCATTATCTAGACTTCTCAAATAATGTATATGAAATTTAATCCTAAGTTATGAATGCTCGCATGACAGTCCACAGCATTAAGAGATGGCATTCTATTTGAAAGGCCATGTGCACAGTTGAGCAACTTGATATCAAGTGATCTTATTAGGGAGATTACATTGTAGACCTTGTGATACTAAAAGCTTTTTAAAATCAGGAGCTGCTTAAAAGTAACAACTGATTGTGATATATTTATTGCAACTTTAATAACATGGAAAATTAAGTTTAAAAATTTATTCACTACTTATCACTCTTTGTGACTTTAAGATCTCTCAACAAAACACTTGAGTAGAAATCACATAACTTAATGCACAAAACAGAAAGCAGTACTAATTAAAGTGTAATAAGCCCCTTAATGGCAGGGACAACTTATACACATCATGTTCTAAAAAGATAGTATTGATTTCTCTAATGTCATAATATGTTCCAGATGTATGAACGGTGGGGGTGTGGAGGGATAGTAGACAGAGGGAGTTATTTCTCATTTTGTTTTATAACTGGAGAAACTAAAATAGAGAAGTGATCTGTTGAGGTCATAGTGTTCTTGGACGCACAACACACTTTTAGCTGCATTGCACTTTCTCTCTAGCAGAACACTCATACTTTATAGCTTCAGTTTAAGGAAATAGTGCCTTCTTCTTTGTTTCCAATATACTCTAATCTGAAAGCTGCAACAACAATGCAGTCCTCTCCTCTTGCTCCCTGACTTCTTTTATGCTGGCCTTTGGTTCAGAATGGCACATCATTCCTCGTTTTTATCTTCAGTAAATGAGATAAGATTCTGAGAAGAGAACCACCTTAATGTTGCTGCCGTCAAAGGAACTGGATATGCCAGTTAATGGATAAGCTTCTTCCATAGTTACACTGTCCATACTTCTCTCAATGTTGAAATCAAACAAATTAGTCAGACCAAGGACACAGAACTCAGACTCTCTGGAAAACAGCCTCTCTCATATATTGTAGTAAATCACTAAGTTGCAATTGCTTTAAACATAGATAAATAAAAGAAACAAAAGAAAAGCAGCTTACATCCTAAAGGGAAATTAACTTACAATCACATTTTTCTAATTATAGTCCTTTCAGTTCTTTTTTCCCCTTTGAGAAGTCTTCTGTATGAGTCTGCCTTTTGGCTCCACAGTCTGCACAACCCAGAGAAAACCCTCTGATTATAGAAACTTCCATGTGGTGAGATTCTAGGTCCCCCTTTCCCCTACCCACCCCACCTCCTGCACAAATAGTTTCACCATCTGTCTATAACACTGCCTGAAATTCCATCATTAAATATATTCCTTCAGATTAAATATATACCCACTTATTTTAAAAATAATAATCACGTCATCGAACATTCCCATAAGCCTAACACGACTATTTATATTACTTTAAATTTCTCTGATATTTTCAGTGCTTCTGCAGATCTTTTCAATCATACAAACAACATGTGAATTTACGATTAGTCTGGTTGTTCATTTGGTGTTAATATATCCATATACCAACACAAGGTATATATTTATAATGTTATTTTTGTAAGTAACGTACTCTACTTTGAGGATTTATAAAGAGTAAGGAATTTGAATTGTTTTAAGTTTTGTCTTTATAAATATTTCTGCCTTAAACATTATTTTACACATTGGTTTGTTCTGCCCTTTAAAAATTATTTTCTTAAATAACCTTAAATTTCCCAAAGTAGAAACTTGAGTCAAAGAATGGCAATGTTTTAATATCTCATTTCATATTTCTAATATGGTTAAAACTGTTCCACTGAATGATCATATCAACTGGCAATGCTGCCAGTAACTATGAGTACCAGTTTCTCCACACTCTTGGTTGATTACTCTCATTATTAAATTTAAAAACATATATATAGTATCTATATGCATAGCTAGAACTCATAGTTGTTGGTTTTATATATTTTTAATTAGACAAAGTAATGATTTTTCAACTGTTGTTTGATTATAGCCCTTTCATCTGGAAGGCCTACAGTCTGGGTATTGGTCTTATAGCTCTGCATTATGATTAAAATCATATGCGCATGTATGCACTTACACACACACACACACACTTGTGCTCCATCTTATTTGTTCCTTTTCTCTGGAGAATCTTGACTAATATAGGGGCTATTATTAACAGTGTTTCCATGAATGTTCCGTATGTCTCCTGATGAGTATGAGGGAGTTAATGGAGTTACTAGGGTAAAAAGTATGCGTGTTTTCTTCTTTATGAAGTACTGCCAAATTGTTTTTGTGCCCATTTACATTCCCACCAGCACAGCTGAGTTTCCATTAAGACAAATGCTGATCAACACATGGTATTGGCTATTTTAAAATTTTTGTCAATCTGATAGGACATATCTCATTGCATTTGCATTTTCTTAATCACTAATGAAGTTGAGCATGTTTTCATATGTTTATGGGCCATTTGAGTTTCTTCTTTTGTGAAATGTCTGGTCAAGTGTCTTGTGCAATTATCTACTATTTTGTCATTTTCCCATGATTTGTAGCAGCTCTTATATACTATAGATGTTAGATATTAGTAACATATGCTACAAATATTTTCTATTAATTTGTAACTTGTCTTTGCACTTTTTATGTTGTCTTTTGATGATCTGAAAATTATCTAAAATTCTTAATTTTAATTAGTTTAAATTTTCAATCTTTCGCCTGTCTTTTCGTATTTTGTTCAAGAAATCCTTCTGTACTCTGTTGCCATGAGGATACTTTCCTATATTATCTTTTAAATGTTTTGGTTTTGCCTCTTACTTTTAGGTCTTTATTCTCCCAAAATTTTATTTTGTTTATAGTGTGAGGTAGAGACTCAGTATAATTTTTTCCCATACAGATATCTTTATCCAGTACCATTTATTGAAAAATTCGTCATTTTCCTGTCATCTGCAATACCACTTCTGCCACATATCTAGTATCTATATATGTCAGTGTCCATTTCTGGGCTTTAATTCTGTTTCATAGATCTATTTGTCTATCCAGCACTAATACTATACTACCTTAAGAACCACAGCTTTATTAGTGTCTTGAAAGCTGGTAGGGCAAGCCCCCCAAACTCATTTGTCCTCTTCAAGAGTGTTTTGGCTATTTTTGGTCCTTTGTTATTCCATATACATTTTAGAACATGATGGTAATGTTTGACTTTTTAAACAAAATCTATCAGAGATTTGATTGAGATTGCATTGATTCTGTACATCAAATTGGGTCAACAGATGTCTTTATAATATAGAATCTTCTAGTTCTATTGTTTCTTAAAAGTTTTGTATATTTTGTTAGATTAATTCATAGGTATTTTCCATTCAAAATACATAAGGATGGAATGAATATATAGAGAGAGAGGGAGGGAGAGAGAAAGAGAAAGAGAGAGAGTGTATGTGTTATTTGCTAACTCTAGCTGCTATACAGAAATGAAATACAGTTTTATATTCAGTTGGTATCTGGCAACTTTTATTAAATTTACATTCATTTAAAAAATTTATTGGTAGTTCATTTTGAATTTTTTTACATATTAACAGTATATTTGAAAGCAATGAGGGTATTATCCCTCTTTCAATCCTTATTCTTTTTATATGTTTTCTTGCTTTTCTTCAGTGACTAGTACATACAGTGTAATGTTAAATAGAAATGGGAATTCCTGTTTTGTTCCTAATCTTATATAAAATTATTTGAATAAGTAACCACAAGATATAATATTTTCCTTAGTTTTATTTATTTTTAAATTAGACTGAGGAAGCTCCTTCTGTTCCTAGTTAACTAGATGTTTTTATTATACATGAATGTTACATTTTATCAAACACCTTTTCTGCATTTATTGATTGAGATGATCACTTAAATTTTCTCCTTTAACATGTTAATGTGGTGAATGACATTACTAATTTTTTAATATAAACCAATCCCAAATTATTAGGATAAACCTAATTTGATATATTATCTCATACCCATTGCTGGGTATGTTTTTGGTAATATTTTATTACCGGTATATACTTTGAAGCTTATCCCTTATTTCTTTAAGCATAGTAAACATTTTAATTTTATAGCTGGTATGTGAAATACATGTGGACATATTCCTTGTAGCTCTTGCTTCTGCTGTTTATCACTCATGGTGCTTTTGTTCACTTGTATATTTTGTTGTTTTTTTCTTGTAAGTTGTTCATTTTACTTAGAGTTTCATTTCTTTGAAGTCTTTGAAAACTGAAATGATGGTGGGATACTATAGATTAATTTGCATTTGTTTCTGACCAGCCATATGAAGGCAATACAAGTCTGGGATGCTCTAATTTAAATTCTTAACTTGCGGTTTTTGGTAACACACAGTTTCTGTGAATTTGTGCTACAAATTTGTGTGAGGACCATCTTGTGATTCCAAATTTTCAGCAACTATTTTTACCTCCTGTACTCTTTGCTAAAGGTCAAGGATATTTTCTTTTTAGACCTCAGGGACAGGAAAGGGATGGGCTTATTTTCAGCTCATGCTTACACTGACTATTTAGAACTTGGACATCTCAGTTCTTTTGAAGTAGGGGATGAGCTACCTTGTCTTTGTTTCCTGCTCTGTGGGCTCTGAAGATTCAGGATAACCAAGGCTCAAATTTACACAAGTTAGCAAATGGACTCAGAAAGAAAACTGGCTAAAATGCTACACTTCTCCAAGTTCCCTTCCTCTTTTAGTCCCTGGTCTGAGGCTTCCTTACTTTCTTGTACAGACAGTCCCCAATTTACAATGGTTTGCTTATAATTTTTGACTTCATAGTGGTACAAAGGTGAGGTGCATTCAGTAGAAACCATTTGAGTACCCATACAACCATTCTGTTTTTTCATAGTCGGTACACGAGTTAATAAATTAGATAAAATATTCAACACTTTATTATAAAATAGGTTTGTCTTAAGTGATTTTGCCCAACTGTAGGCTAATGCAGGTGTTTTAGCACCCACCTAGCTGTTTAAGGTAGGCTAGGCTAAGCCATGATGTTTGGTAGGTTAGGTGTATTAAATGCATTGTTGACTTACCATATTTTCAACTTTCAATTGGTGTATCAGGGAATAACCCCATTATAAGAAGCATCTGTAGTTCATTGATGCTTTTAAGATTTCTTGAACACATAATCTAGAATTTCTTGTTGTTTTCTTAAAAAAGGACAAACTAGGTGCCTAGTCATCCATATTATGTGAAATTACTATATTAAATGTTTATATCCCCATCCTATACTTTTGCTGTTATCTTCATTTTGCTATTATTGTTTATAAATATGCTCTTCCAATGCAAATATCCTTGGGAGGGACAACACATTAACTGTGAACTTAGTTTTTGTTTGAAATAGTTTTTGAGATGTATTCCTCTGACAACTGTGACTAGAACTCTGAAACTGTGGGAGAATATATATATTTGTGATAAAAATAGGTAAGAAAAGAGAAGTGATTTTGAAGAAAGAGATATTATTGAAGAAAAATAGACTGGAATGGTATATTACCTCTGGGCAATAGATGTTTGGGAGACACAGGGAGGCATCAGAATGGATGAGAGATATTCTTAAAACCCCCAAAGATAGGAAGGCACTAAAATAAATTTCTCTTGCCTCACAATTTTGCCTAGGTTTAGTTATATAAGCATAATTAGAATAACTTACAACAGAATTCCTATGAAATTAAAAACTCTAACTCAGAAGGCAAGCCTATCTAAACTCAAGGTTTCTTGAAATATTTTGGTTTATTTCACGCACAACCTTGGTAAAATAAACAGGAAAGCATATACTTTTTAAAAAAAACCTGAATACAGAGATAGTTTTACTTCAATTTTTTATTCTCCCCACTGCTGCCTGTTTTTTGTCTTATTGCAATAGCTAGGACCTCCGTTACACTGCTGAGTACAAGTTGTAAGGGTGGGCCTTCACTCTTTGTTACTGATCTTAGGGGAAAAGCATTCAATGTATGATCGTTAAGTGTTAGGTTAGCTCTGGGTTTTCGTAACTGCCTTTTATGAAATTGAAGAAGTTCCCTTCTATTCCTAGTTTGCTAAAAGTGTTTTTATAATTGGGTGATGTATTTTGAAAAATGCTATTTTTGCAACTATGGAAATGATCTTATTTTTTTTCTTCATTATTCTGTTAAGGTAGTTATAGTGATAAATTTGTGGGTGTTAAACCAATCTTACATTTTTGTGATATGCCCTTTTTGGTCACTGTATATTATTACTGATATATATTGCTGCAATCAATGCATTAAGTTTTCAAAGATTTTTATGTCCATGTTCATGGAAAATATTGGTAGGCAAATTTTTTCTGGTAATTTCTTCGTTAGGTTTTAGTATCAGAGTTATGGTGGCCTCACGAACAAGTAGGAAAGTGTTCCCTCCTGTTTTTTACAAGAGTTTGTGTAAGATTAGTGTTATTTCTTCAGTGAATGTTCATCAGTGAAACCATCTGAATCTAGACTTACACTGTGGAATATTTTAATTTTAAAAATGGATACAGGACTATTCATATTTTTGTTTAATCTGTATTGACTTTGGTACATTGCATTTTTCAAAGAACTTATCCATTTTATTTAAGTTGCCATATTTTTAGCATAAAATATTAATAATGGTATCTTATTATCCTTTTCATGCCTGTAGAATTTATAGTGATAACCTCTCTTTTGTTTCTGATACTGGTGATTTATGTTCTATTCTTTTTTTTAAAGACACATTTATTCTGCGTCATGATCAGACTATTACATTTAGCAATCAACAGCACGGGTACAAAAAAAAAATCTACATTAAAACCCATTGTTGGAATGCTGTACACTTTCCACAGAATAAAAACTAAAATAACTTGTTATACAATTAGTCACAAATACAGTCCTCAAGTTTTTTGCCCATACACGAGTATTTATCTAAAACGCATCTTTTTTTTGTAGCAGCTAGGCCCTGCCAGCACTGTGCTTGGTTGAGTTCACAAACCTGTTGTAATCTGTAGCTTCTGTGTCCCTTCTCTGGCTTTCTTCTCCTGCTCAGCTTTGTTTCCTGGTAGTAACTAAAATCTTCTCCCACCGTCGTAGCTACTGCTGCTACTGAAATTGACATAGCCACCTTGGTTTTATGGTTTGGCAAAGTATTGGCCTCCACCACCATAGGGGCCAGTGCTTCTGCTTCCAAAGTTCTTCCCTTCATGGGTCCAGAATTTGAAGACTATTTGTTGTAATTGCCAAAATCATTGTAGCTTCACCATCTTCAAAATTGCTTCAATCACCAAATCCATTATAGCCATCCCCACTGCCACCATATCCACCATGACCACAGCATTGAAGTTTCCTCCACAATCAAAGTTGTCATTTCCACTGAAGCCACCTCCACAACCACCACCAAAGTTTCCAGAACCACGTCAACCTCTTTGGTTGGGTGAAGCACTATCCACCTCTTGTTTTAGCAGGGCTTTCCTAACTTCACAGTTGTGGCCATTCACACAATGGTATTTCTGAATGACAATTTTATCCACAGAGTCATGGTCATCAAAGGTTATAAAGGCAAAGCTCCTTTTTTTGCCACTGCCTCAATCAGTCACAACTTCAATCACTTCAATTTTTCCATACTGTTCAAAATAATCTCTCAGGTGATGTTCTTCAATGTATTCTTCAATGCCAGCAACAAATACCTTTTTCACAGTTAGGTGGGCACCTGGTCTTTGAGAACATTCTCTTGAGACAGCCCTCTTTGGTTCCACAGCTCTCCCATCCACCTTGTGTGGCCTTGTATTCATGGCTGCATCCACCTCCTCCACAGTGGCATAGGTGACAAACCCAAAGTCCCTGGAGCTCTTGGTGTTGGGATCTCTCATGACCACACAGCCTGTGAGCGTTCCCCATTGCTCAGAAGGGCTCCTCAGCCTCTCATCAGTCATATGAAAGCTCAACACTCCAGTGAAGAGCTGCTCAGGCTCTTTAGGAGACTGATTTAGACATGACAGTGGCGGTGGGAAGAGAGACTTTAGCAATTCTTCCTTGGTGGTGACCACGGGCAGAAAGAAGTAAGCTAACGAATGTATCCTTATGTTATATTCTTAATCCATTTTAGGATTTATCGATTTTGTTGATAACTTCAGATAGTCAACTTTTGGATTTCTTTCTTGCTTTTTGTTTTTTTTTGATTTTTTTTTTTTTTTTTTTTTTTGAGACAAAGTCTCACTCAGCCAGCCACCCAGGTTGGAGTGCTGTGGTGCAATCTCAGCTCACTGCAACCTCTGCCTCCCAGGTTCAAGTGACTCTCCTGTCTCAGCCTTCTGAGTAGCTGGGATTACAGGTGCCCACCACCAGCCCGCTAATTTTTGTATTTTTTAAGTAGAGATTGGGTTTCACCATGTTGGTCAGGCTGGTCTCGAACTCCTGATCTCAAGTGATCCATCCACTTCAGCCTCCCAAAGTGCTAGGATTACAAGTATGAGCCCTCGCACCGGCCAACTTTTGGATTTCTGAATATTCTTTGTTTTTCTGTTTTTAAGTCTTTTTCAAAGTTTTGGACTGAATATATATTCTTCCTATCATGCATAAAATATATCAATATTGTGTTAGTCTATTCTTGCACTGCTATGAAGAAATACCTGAGACTAGGGGCTGGGCGCAGTGGCTCACGCCTATAATCCCAGCATTTTAGGAGACTGAGGTGGGCGGATCACTGAGGTCAGTAGTGCAAGACCAGCCTGGCCAACATGATGAAACCCCCTCTTTACAAAAATACAACTAGCTGTGCATGATGGCAGGTGCCTGTAATCCCAGTTACTCGGGAGGTGGAAGAATTGCTTGAACCCAGGAGGCAGAGGTTGCAGTGAGCCAAGATCGTGCCATTGCGCTCCAGCCTGGGCGACAAGACTCCATCTCAAACAACAACAACAACAAATGAAATACCTGAGACTAGGTAACTTATAAAGAAAAGAAGTTCAATTGGCTCTTGGTTTCACAGGCTGTACAGGAAGCATAGGGGCTTCCAGGGAGGCCTCAGGAAATTTACAATCATGGCAGAAGGCAAAGGGGGAACTAGCACTTCACATGGCCATAGCAGGAGGAAGAGTGAGAGGTGGGAGGTGCTACATACTTTTAAATAAGCAGATCTTGCAATATCTCACTCTTGCTATGATAACACCAAGGGGGATGGTATTAAACCATGAGAAACTACCCCCATGATCCAATCACCTCCCACCAGACCCCACCTCCAACATTAGAAATCACAATTCGACATGAGATTTGGTTAGGGACACAGATCCAAACCATACAAGTAATGTAAGTACCTGAGAAGAGGATCTCACCTCTTGTGTTCAGTATTATGGAAGTAGGTAGCCTTAGATAAAATTCCTGGAAGCAGAATCTGAGACAGAGATTTGGGTGGATGTGGTTTATTGAGGGACTCCTTGGGAAAAACCTGTAAGTGAGGAGCATGATAGGGAAGGGAAAAGAGCTGCCAAGCAAGGATCTGGTCTTAGGTAAAGTCTAGTCCTGGCCCAATCCACAGAAAGGAGGGATCTGAAATATAAACAGCACAGCAGAGTTGTCATCCCTGGTGGCAAGGGCTGGACTTCTATGCCATCATGTCAGTTGGCCACTGTTGTGGGTCATCTATGGAGGGAGCATAACTTCCCTAGTGAGTTGGCTCCCATCAGTTGATGGCAATTCTCTAGAGAAGAGGACTAGCTGTAAGCTATGACCAGCCACCACTCACAGGACCTCGGGGATAGAAGCTTTAACCAAGTGAACAGGATCTGGGCAGGGCACCATAGTATCAACCATAACTCTGATAGTAAACATAGAGTCCTAGGCAAATAAAATAGAATTTGCAGGTGAGGGAAGTGCTTTGAATATATAATATAATACCTTGTAGCCAATATAATATTTTCGATAGTGTTTGAAGAACTATGCCAATAATAATCCTTGTTCAGGGGAATAATACCCTCACAGATGAATAAGACTTGATATAAGGAAGAAATAGAATACAAAGTTGGTATATTTGTTAGGGCTGGCTATATTATTATAAATTTTAGACCCCAAACATGTAATGGCTCTAAAGTTTACTTCTCTCTCAACAGTCCAGGTTGATGTGGGGAGTGGAGAAACTAGAGGAAAGGGCCCTCCTTTATACAATCATTCATGCACCTGAGCTGACTGCAGCTCTGCAATCTTCAAGACATGATTTCCAAGACTCTCATGAGTATTGCCATCCAGCTGGCTGGGGGTATTAATTATCAGCTGCTGCATAACAAACTTAGCAGCTTAAAACAACAATTAATATTTATTATCTCATTATAATTTTGGGTCAGAAATTTGGAAGTGGCTTAGCTGAATGGTTCTGGCTCAAGGTAATTCATGAGTTTGCCATCAGATGTGTTTTGTGGTACAGTCATAGGAGGGCTTGACTAGGGCTGAAGCTTCCAATGTGGCTTCCTTAGTCCTGGCTATAGGCAGCTGGATTTGGTTTCTTGACACTCAGACCTCTTTATAAGGGCTGTTGGAACGTCCTCATGACATAGCAGCTGACTTCCCTCAGGAAAGTAATCTAAGAGACCAAGATAAAAGCCTAAATGTCCTTTATGACCTTGACTTGGAAATCACATTCCATTATTTCTGCACTATCTTGTTCGTTACACAGGTCTGCTATATTCAGTGGAGGAGGGAATTACACAGGACATAAATACCATGAGCCAAGAATCACTGAGAGCCATCTTGGAGGTGGGCTATCATCTTAGAAGAGCACGTGTAGGAGGTTTTTAAGGACAAATCCTATTTGCATTCCATTGGAGTACACTTACTCACATGGCTACATCTAATAGCAGGAGAAGCAAGGACATGTTATATAGTTGGTTAGTCATGTGCCTTTTATTACAGTGGAAGGAGGAGGGAAGTATTTAAATGCACATCTGGCAGTTTCTGCTACAATTGGGAAAATGAAACAGGAAGAAAAAATCTTCAAGACATGAATAACTAAAATAACAACAACAAAAGTTGACGTTAGTGAGCAAATTTCTGTGTGTACCCAAACCTCCATAATGCTTAAATTTTTTTTTCTGATTTTATAAAATTGTTTTTGTCTATAGAATCTCACAGGCAAAAGCTCTTAAATTCTGATAGATTGTTTTTAAAAATCCAACATCTTAGTCATGCATGGCCTTAACAAATGTTTTCAATTTACTTTAAGTAACTGACTTTTTAAAAATAGTGCAAAAAAATACTAATGTCCATTAGTGAAATCACAGACACATATACAACAGGGAAAATATAATTTGTCTACACACTCGCTGCCTGGAAAATTAATAATCAAGGTGCAAAATATTCTACCCCTTCTTTGAGAATCTCCCCTGCAGAAATGTTTCCTACGCACTGACATAGGTCAGAGACCAGGTAATTCTCATTGCATTTCCTATTAAAACAGTAAAATCTGAGATAGAAGATTAAATATTGAACCAAAAGATTTTTTTAATTAGTTTTGCTTAATGAGAAAGAGATAATCTCAGTTGTAACAAGAACCTCAAGTGAAAAATATTTTTCTTCCTAATTTGTTCCAAACATTCTATTTTGGCTTTAAGTCAGATTCTGCGTCAATGAACTAGAATTCAGAATGTCACTGATTTTTCCTAAACATTTAACAACTCAGAGCTAGTCTTGCCCACATTTCCACTGAAGATAGTATATATTCATTCTTTTTAAAGTAAGTTTGCTTGACTACATTTGATTGGAATGATAGAAGTAGCACATCGTAAAAAATTCTGTATCCTCTGAATTGCTGCGTCCTACATTGTTATTATAACAATTTAAGAAAGCAATAGACTTATTTCAGGGTCTATCAGTTTTTTGTAATGGAGAAATGTGTAAATCAGGTGGCAAAATTCTTGTCAATGATTATGATCACTCTGTGACATTTTGACTCATGATAAAAAGCCAAATATTCATTATGTATTTTCTATAGAATTTAGTAACATTTACCTCAAAACAAGGAGCAGCTGTGAGCGAGTAGAATGTACACAAGATATCAAGTTGGGAATCTTGACTCTATCATTTATTAGCTTTATCGTATCATTTATTATATGGGCAAGCCATATAATTGGTTTTTTTTTTTTTTGGGATGGAGTCTCACTCTGTCGCCCAGGCTGGAGTGCAGTGGCCATCTCGGCTCACTGCAAGCTCCGCCTCCTGGGTTCAGGCCATTCTCCTGCCTCCGCCTCCCGAGTAGCTGGGACTACAGGTGCCTGCCACCCAGGCCCAGTTAATTTTTTGTATTTTTAGTAGAGACAGGGTTTCACTGTGTTAGCCAGGATGGTCTTGATCTCCTGACCTCGTGCTCCACCCACCTCGGCCTCCCAAAGTGCTGGGATTACAGGTGTGAGCCACTACGCCCGGCCTGTAATTTCTTACATGGGCAAGTCATCTAGTCTATTTGAGTTCCAGTTTCCTCACATAAAAACAAATACTAATAACCTTCGAAGACTGTGTATGGATTAAAAGAGGCAAAAATGTAAAAGAACTTAGCCAACATTGATATGGTACATAAAGGTTTTGTTTATTGGTCCTTTAATCCTGTTAATCTAAAAATAGAATTTCATAGATAGGAAAATTCAGACAGAGAAGTCAAGTAACCTGCTTAAGATCACATATCCAAGAAATGTTCTAGTGCACTTATCACTACACTGTGCTCATATCAAAGTCTCTTGCAGGGGACATATGAACCAATTAATTGCAAGAGGATGTGTATGGGACCTAACTGGTTGGTTATACATGTGTAGTGGGAGCTGGGGATATTACAATGTGGAGTATTTTAGCACCCTGAGGAAAAGCTCAGTCCAAATTGGTTATATATGAGAAATTTGCTCAGTCCTGAAAGAAGGCATATTTCCCAATGTCCACTTTAGATTCAGCCAAAGAGGAAAATGAAAAAGGACAAAACTTTCAGAAGGCAGATCCAGGGGCTACAGAGACCAATGAGTAAAAGGAGCATCTCAAAATCAGAATTAATCAGGTAACACTCCTCAAACACAGGTAGGGGGCCCTCAAAAGTTGTTCCCAACAGGATTTCAGAATTCTATAGACATGTATTTGCTGTGTTTTCCATTTTCCCCAAGGAGAATATTACAATTATCCTGTGCATTTATCAGCCCTTATGTATCAGGTGAGAGAAGGCAGAAAATTTTTCTTTTTTATTTCACGGGTGTAAGTAGAATCTAGAGAAGCAGATCATGATTAGAAACTACCATACCTCACCCAGATGTCACAGATTATGACCTTGATGCTGTGCTTGCCTAGGACTTTGGGGCTTTCTCCCTTGGGGAGTGGATGGGTATATTTTGCATCTCAGAAATAGAGCAAATCAAACATTTGGTGACCAAAAGGCATGTAGCCATTAGAGCTGTTTTAAATATCCTAGTTCTTCTTCCAGGGATATGATGAGACTGTACTTTCCTGCCCCTTGAATTTAGACATAGACAGGTAATTTACTTTGGCCAATGAAATGTGAGTGGAAATGATATGTGTCACTTTCAGGCAAAATTCATTTATTCACACGTTTCTCTTCTCTCCTGCCGTAGTGATCACAGAAACACATGTATAGATGGAAACTCTTTCAGCCTGGGTCCTTGAGTCACTAAGATGAACAGAGACCTCCTTGCTGACCTGAGTTCTCCATGTAGAGTGAGTAAGAAATAAATATTTATTGTGATCAAGTCTCTGTGATATGAAAGTTGTTTGTTACTGCAGTAAAAGGCAGTAGACTTTTATTAATACAAGCACACATTTTATTAATTCATTGAAATTATTTCCTTCACAAAGATAAGTAGGATCAATGTCAATCAACCTGAGATAAAGTGTTATTGGTTTTTTTTTTTTTTTTCTATAACCAACCTAATACATTGTATTTCCCAGTAATAGGTAAAATTGTTGACCAAAAATTTATTAAAGTCAACTATCTCACCTCAGCAGCCCAGCACCACTGAATTGGAAAGAGTTTCATAGAGAAGTCTAGGGTTGGTTCAGCAGAAGAGGCACTTCGAGGAGGCCACGAGTAACTCCTCTGTGGCAGCAAAGAAGAGTGAAAGACAGAAGAGAAAAACACTGAAATTATGAGGGCCTCAATGAAAGTTCACCCCGTCTTTTATAAAAAAAAAAAATGCTTAGCTTTTAATTTGTGGGTTTCAGAGTAACCAGGAGAGGTTCTGGAATATATTTGTTTTGTTTTGTTTTTGCTTTTTGGGACAGCGTCTGGCTCTGTCACGCAGGCTGAAGTGCAGTGGCACGATCTCGGCTCACTGTAGCCTTGACCTCCTGGGTGCAAGTGATCCTCCCACTTCAGCTTCCCAAGTAACTGGGACTACAGGCACATACCACCATGGCCGGCTAATTTTTGTATCTTTTCGTAGAGACAGGGTTTCACCATGTTGCCCAGGCTGGTCTCAAACTCCTGGGCTCAAGTGGTCTGCCTGCCTCGGCCTCCCAAAGGGCTGAGATTATAGGCATGAGCCCAGTTCTGGAATCTTTTTTAAAAAGCTCCAGATTCTTTTTTTTTTTTTTTTTTTTTTTTTTTTTGAGACAGAGTCTCACTCTGTCACCCAGGCTGGAGTGCAGTGGCGCAGTCTCGGCTCACTGCAACCTCAGACTCCCGGGTTCAAGCGATTCTCCTGCCTCAGCCTCCCGAGTAGCTGGGACTACAGGTGCCAGCCACCAAGCCCGGCTAATTTTTTGCATTTTTTCAGTAGAGACGGGGTTTCACCATGTTGACCAGGCTGATCTCGAACTCCTGACCTGAGGTGATCCACCCGGTTTGGCTTCCCAAAGTGCTGGGATTACAGTCGTGAGGCACCACGCCCGGCCAATAAAAAAAGCTCCAGATACTTAAAGTGGACCCAGGAGTGAATAGAAGGCATGCTGGGAAGGCAGGGGTGGAGTTACCATGAAGCTCATAAGGCATAAGCTTTAGGACCCCTCACTTGCACAGGTCCTTTCTAAGGTCCTGTGAGGGGACCTAGCAATTTTGTAATTGTAATTTTTTAAAGGACTGCCCCCTAAATTATATGAGCTTCAGGTCCATGCAACCTGTGTCGCCTCTGTATAGAGGCAGTAAGCTGGCATGGAAAGTCTTGTCACAGCTTCAGGCACTGGGAGCCCAGTAGAGGACACTCCATATTAGGAAATTAATCCTCCCCTGGGGAAAGGGAGCTTGAGCACAGGACCAGCTACACAATTGCAAGGCTTGGTACAAAACGAAAATGTGAGGCTTTTTGTCCAGGAAGCAGGAAACATGCATTGTTACAGGAACTAATACATAAATCTTTTTCCTTTCTTCCACTTTCTCTCTCTCAACCTGTCATGGTATTTTCAATTTGCCATTTAATGTTATGTTCCTGCAGGCTTGGTGCAAATGGAGATCTTCTCAAGCAGCCAGGGGGACCCTGCCCCAACACGATACACCAACTACTGGGCTTCTCCTCCCACCAACCACTAAACCAATGCTTTGCCCACAGTCAGGGTGAGAAATTTAAGTCAAGCATTTCTCCTTCTCACCGGCCTGCTGCCACAATCCACAATGAACAGGAGAACCTCCAGATATACCAGATACCTGGATGAGGGTGAGGCTAGAGGCTCATTCGGCCAAGTTCTTGCCTAATATACTGTGGCACCGTCAGTACAGGATGAAGATGGCACTGCCCATGCCAAACTGGTCCCAACCCTCCCCATGCCTACACCCAGGGGGTGATGGGTGATAGCTGTCACTGGGTGGGGGCAGTAAGAGGGAGGCTGGATGAGTCTCTGGGCTTCAGGGAATAGGGAGTGGGCAGTGAAAAAGCTGTTTGGGAAGGTGGTGGGAGGCAGGACTGGGCATGAACCTAGGCTCCAAGCCCCAGGTACATGCTCCACTGTCTTTTCAGACTTCACTTACCAAACACAAATTTGAAGATTAAAGTTTTAAGAACTTTAAGATGGTGACAACAGAATATTAAACCCCAAGCATAAAGCCCCCTTCTGAGCATGAGGCCTTATGAGACTGTGCCCATGAAGGAAGCCTTGCTTGAGAGTTTAATACTCTCAAGTATTAAATACATCTTCTTTTGGGCTGGGGGTCTAGTTGCTAATTCCTGGACAATAATACTTACATTTAAAAAAAATGTGCATCAGATAAATAGAGATGTTAGTAAAAATCTTAGCGTGGTTCTTCAAGACCATTGCAAGATTGCCATGTCTTTCTGGCCAAGGTTCAGGACAGGATTGAGATACTAAAAGTTGCCTTGAGTGGGGGCATTATGGCCCAAATCAGTGCAAATAGCCCCAAACCAAACCACTAAGTCCAACTGGTCAGGCAGAGAGAAGAGGTTAATGTGGGAGTCTGAATCATTGGGGAAAAGAGAGGAGTTGGTGGCTGAGGGGACCAATGAGGCTGCAGAGGAGGATGGATGCCTTTTTCTATAAGGGGTTTTTCTGTGGCCCTTTGATCATTATGTGAGCAAGCTAAATGAATTAAAATCAGACAATCTGAAAATCTAAAATGAAATGACATTTGTACACTGAGGAGGGTAAGAAAAAATGCACTCATTACCCATTTCAGATTATGTCAATAAACTGGGCATTTTTGGTTTGAGTCAATGCAGGACAATGTAGGGTCTTTAGTCCCATTTTCTGTTGCCTATAACAGAATACCTAAAACTGGGTAATTTATAAGAATATATTAATTTCTTACAATTCTGGAGGCTGAGAAATCCCAGGTTGAAAGGCCATATCCACTGAGAGGCTTCTTGCTGGTGGGAACTCTCTGAAGGGTCCCAAGGTAAAGGAGGTTATCATCTGGTGAGGAAGCTGAGTGTGCTAACACGCTAGCTCAGATCTTTTTCTCTTCTTATAAAGCCACTGGTTCTCTTTTAATGATAACACATTAATCCATGAATAAATTAAGCCATTCATGAGGGCAGAACCTTCATGATCCAATCACTTCTTAAGGGCTCCACTCCACCTCTCAATACTGCCACATTGGAGATTAAATTTCAATATGAATTTTGGAGGGGCTATTCAAACCATAGCAGTAAGAACTATGTAAAATAATAAAGGTGGTATATAATTGTGGAAAGCTTCATCCATTTATAAAAAAAATTTGCTGATTTCCTCCAGTATACCAGACCTGTTGTATATGTTGGGGATGCAGCAGTGACCATGAAAAACAGAGTCTTGATATCTTGAAGCTCACCTTCATCTTCTGATACAGCTCTCTCTATATTTGAAACATGATCATCTATATATTTAAGGTGATTATCAAAACCATACGTATTTGAGTTGGGAGTATGCTTTATTGTTCTCAGTTTTCCTAGCACCTAATACCCTGACTGACACACAGAAAGTACAAAAAGGTATTTGTTGATGGTCCAGGCACGGTGGCTCATGCCTGTGATCCCAGCACTTTGGGAGGCTGAGGTGGGTGGATCACTTGAGGCCAGGAGTTTGAGACCAGCCTGGCCAATACAGTGAAATCCCATCTCTACTAAAAATACAAAAAATTAGCTGGGTGTGGTGGCACACCTGTAATCCCAGCTACTCAGGAGGCTGAGGCACAAGAATCACCTGAACCTGAAAGGCAGAGGTTGCAGTGAGCCGAGATTGCGCCACTGCATTCCAGCCTGGGTGACAGAACAAGACTCTGTCTCAAAAAAAAAAAAAAAAAAAAAAAAATTGTTGATGGAATAAATGAATTCATTTGCAGTAAGAATAACATAACTCATGAAATGCATCCAAAATACACATGTTGTTAATTTAGTATGACTAAAACTTCATGAAACCAAGATTCTTCTCATATATTCTGAAATGTAGCACCAAAAAAGTGCTTTGATTAATGAAATTATGTAGAAAAATATACCTAAAAAGGATATATTCAGAGATTTGTCAGGAGTTATTTTCATTTTCTTCCATTATGGCTATTTCTTTGTGCCAAAAATTTGCTGTTAGAAGTTGTTTTAAAAAATAGAATCTTTAAGTGGTAGATTCAGTCCAGCTGGCTTCAAACGGTACAGGGTGGTGGTGTTGGGGGGAGGGTCGCAGATGGCCAGATCTCTAGGGAATTCTATGACCTCAGTGATGACTGACTAAAATTCCTGGACTTTTCTTGTGAGAGGAATTCTACAATTGATAAGTATTGATAATTATCAATTATTGTTCCCTGATAATTATTATTACTTTTTATTGAGGTAAAATTCACATAAGATAAAATTATTTTGAAGTGTGCAATTCAGTGGCTTTGAGTACATTCACAATGTTGTACAACTATCACCTCTCTCTAGTTTCAAAACATTTTCATCGCCCCAAAAGAAAACCTCATACCCATTAAGCAGTCACCCTGAGAATTATTTAACCTCTGGCTCCACATAATAAGCACCAGTCCTATCAGCTCTATAATAGAAAAATAACAGGAAAAGTATTTTCCTCCAAAAAGTATAAAAATTGTAAATTTAATAATAGGGTTCACAAGACCAGTCAAGGGCTAGCCTGTGATCCTTCGAGTGATGCCCTAGTGACCTCTGATGCTGAACATATGGGCACGGTCTGACCTCCAGAGGGGCAGCAGGTATATCTCTGCATAGGCCTCTGAGAAAGCTACCTGGGATGATCCTGGAAGGCCAAAATGTCAACTGAGTTTTTAAGTGTATTTAAGGTTTTCAGACTTATGTGATTTTTGAATTGTCAAACACCAGGCAAAGAGTAGATATGGTAAGTGATTTAAAAAGCAGATTAAATATAAATGGATTGGAATGTGAAAAAAGCCACAAACACTACACACTGACAGACTCTAGGAAATGCCTCTTCACAACCTTGACTTTCTTGATGAGGAATGTGTGCCGGTAAAAGGGCTTACGTTTATTTAGGGACCGAGAGGCTTCCTGAGGAAAAAATCTACGTTAAAGTAAGACCATGAAGGAAGAGTTTGGGCTAGAAACAAAGGCTAAGTCACCAAAGGGGTGTGATCTTTCTGATTCCAGGGTTATATTGTCATTCAGATTACTTTCCTAGCCCAGATTCTCTTTGAGGTCATGTTTGAATGGGGTAGAGTAGGAACATGGTAAATAAAAGATTGAAAATGGAAAGAGCTACTTATCTAAGAAGGAGTTCTGAACTAGGCTAAGGTAGCTTATCCACTCAACAAAGATGTGTGGAAAGCACTATGTGCTGGGAATTTGTTAAACATGGAAGATACAATAGTAAACAGGACAGATACACTCCCTGTCTCCAAGAATTTTACAATCTAAAGGCAGATATTTAAAATAGGACTACATAAATATTGATTACAATAAAGACTACAAAGGAATAGTTCACTAGGCAATGGCAGTGTTTAATGGCGGAAATCTAACCCGGTCTGGAAGGACAGGAAAGACTTCCCTAAGCAGACATTTCAGCTGAGATCTGAAGAATAAAGAGTGGGGAAGGCAAGAGGGTGGGAACAGTAGGCACAGTGTGTGTAAATGTTTTGAGGTGGGAGGGGCTTCGGTTTGAGGCCAGTAGGCTTAAGTATAGGGGCCAACTAGAAAAGCAACAGAACAGTTTATGAAGGGCCTGGCTACTTCCCTGCACTTGTGGAGTGTCCTGCCAGCAAGCAAACCAGCCATAGGCAGGGCAGAGAGACCTTCACTGTTGTAAGGTTGTGGGGTATGAACTGAACTGGGGCCTTGAGGAGCTTGGTAAATGGATTAGGCAGGTGTCTCATTACCCCTCTAGCTAGATGCACTGGGCCTTTTGTGTGGCCATGTCACATGCCTCTAGTTTCTATGCAACATTGTCCCAAAGACATGGATTCAATCCCTTCCAGAAACTCCAAAATTATTCTAGACTCTGGATCAAGTCTCAGACCAGGAACCACAGCTAAGGCATGTGGTGCTGACAGGGTTGGCATACTGCCTGGTTAACAATTTTGGCTCAATTCAGGGGCACATGTGTTTGTTCATCTGCATGGGAAACCCCTCACAACATTGACTCTTCTGTTGTAGGAAGGATGCAGCCATGCTTGTGCTTTACCTAGCAGAAACATTTTACCAGGAATGAGCTGCACGAAGAGCCATAAATATCTCAGTCATATCAGGGCCAGGCTTCCTATCAGATATTTGGCCAGAACTACTATGGGTAGGGATAGCACCTCCAACCATCCATAGCTCCAGGGAGCCTCAAAAGTTGTCCATCTTGTTTAGAGCACTAGCACCTAGCACAGGTGCATTTTAGGAAATCAAGAAATAGCATTGTAATGGATGAGTGGAGGCAGAGCACAGAGCAGGCAGTTCTGCTAAAGCAGTCCCCAGCTAACGCAAAAGATTAGCATTCTTTGCTCGCAGAGATGTGAAAAGCCAGCAGCTAAATCAGTGAGTCTCATCCCTCCCTGTACATATATATTACATACATATACAGTTTTATTTTAGATATGTTTTAAAACTATATTTATAAAGAAATTAGGCTGGAAGTAAATATGCCTAAATATTAACTTTTTTTTTTTTTTTTTTTTTTTGGGACAGGATCTTGTGCTAGCTATCACCCAGGCTAGAGTGTAGTGGCACAATCATAGCTTACTGAAGCCTTGAATTCCTGGGTTCAAAAGATTCTCCCACCTCAGCTTTCCATTTAGCTGGGACTATAGGCACGTACTACCATGCCTAGCCAATATTAATTTTTTGACAATAGGATTAAGTATAGTTATCTTACTCTGTTGGATTTCTGTATTCCAAGGTAGGAATGTTACTTAAGAAAAAAACAGCTTTACTGAAGTATAACTGGCATACAATAAAATGCATATGTTTAAAGTCTCACTATGAAAAAATTAAACACATTAATACACCTGTGAAAACATCACCACAATCAAGATAGTGAATATATGGATCACTCTCAGAAGACTCTTCTTGTCAAAATACACATAGCCATAAAATTTACCATCCAAACCATTTTAAGTATACAGTTCAGTGTTATTAAATATGTTCATAAAGTTATGCACCATCACCACCGTATAACTCCACAACTCTTTTCATTTTGTAAAACTGAAACTCCATACCCATTAAATAATAACTCCCATTCCCTTCTACCCCCAGCCCATGGAAACCACTATTCTACTTTCTATGATTTTGACTACTTAAGTTCATCTTGTCCTTTTCTAATGCTACCTTCTTGCCCCACCCTCACCCCATCCTCCAGACAACCACTGATCTGTTTTATATCACTATAGATTAGTTTTTGTTCCCTAGAATTTTACATAAATGGAATTATAAAGTATGTACACTTTCTGTCAAGTCTGGCTTCTTTCATACAATAGAATTACTTTGAGATTCCTCCATGTTGTTGTTTGTATCAATAATTTATTACTTTTTATTGCTGAGTAATATTGCATTGTATATATACTTAATTTGCTTATTCATTCATTGTACATGGACATTTGAGTTGTTTCTAGTTTTGAGCTATTACAAATAAAGCTGCTGTGAATATTCATGTATAAGTCTTTGTGTGGATGGAAGTTTTCATTTATCTTAGGCAAATACCTAGGAGTTGAATGGGTCATTTGGTAGACGTATGGCTTAACTTTTTAAAAAGCTGCTGAGCCATTTTCCAAAACAACAATAACATTTACATTTTCATCAGCATTGTATGAGAGTTCCTGTTGTTCCATAACCTCTCCAAAACTTAGTATGATTAGTCTTTTTAATTTTAGACATTCTAGTGGGTATAGGTATATAATTGTGGTCTTAATGTGCATTCTGTAATGACCAATGATGATGAACATCTTTTTATGTGCTTATTTGCCATCTGAATATTTTCTTTGGCAAAAAGTCTGTTCAAATATCTTATCTACAGGTTTATTTGTGTATGTGTGTTCTTATTGTTGAGTTTCAAGAATTCTTTATGTATTCTAGATAGAAGTCCTTTATTTGAGATGTGATATGCAAATATTTTATCTTGGTCTGTGTGACTTTTCACTCTCTTTGATGTCTTTCTATGAGCAAAATGTCTCAGTTTTGATAAAAGCTTAATTCATCAAAATTTTTAAATGTATCATCTCTTTCATGTGGTATCTAAGGAAGCTTTGTTTAGCCCAAGGTTACCAAGATTTTCTCCTAATTTTTCCTTACAGAAGTTTTATAGCTTTAGTTCAGTTGAGGTTGATGTCTAGGAAAATAACACAAAAAGAAAAAAAGAAAAAATTTAAAAACAACAAAAAAGAAGTTTTATATTTTAGGTTTTATATTCAGTTCTATGATCAATTTTGAGTTGATTTTATTTACCTTCCACAGTATGGACCAAAGTTCATTTATTTGCATATAAATGTCCCATTGTTCTAGTACCTTTTGTTGAAAACAACTATGCTTTTTTCCTGAATTGACTTTGTACTTTTGTTAAAAATCAATGGACCATACATGTGTAGGCCTATTTCTGAAGTCTCTATTTTATACCATTGAACTATTTGACTATTTTTATGCCACTATCTTTAAGTCAGACAGTATAAGTGTGCCATTTTTGTTCCTTTTTTTTTTCCAAATTGTTTTGGCTATTCCAGGTCCTCTGCATTTTTATGAGAGTTAGAGTCAATCTGTCAACTTTTTAAAAATCTGCTGAAATTTTGATAGGGGTTGCATTGAATTTATAGATGAATTTGGGGATAATTGATGTCTTAAAAATATTAAGTCTTCAATCACTTGGGTATTGGTTACTCCAAGCCAATTGAATCAGAATCTCTGGGGATGAGACAAGCCATCGCATTTTCTAAGAAATTCCCCTGGTGCTTCTAATGTGCAGCCAGAGTTGTGAACACTGAGCTCTGGCATCTGTCTTGCAGGGGGCTCTGCCTGCTTAATGCTCCCAAAGGAAATGAACTATATTGAACAACACGAGGAATAATTGAAGGAAATAGTGACACTGAGCTTAGAGAAAAACTTTCAAGGAGACATGGACTTGAAAGGTTATCATATACGAGAGGAATTAGATTCTTGCAAACCCAACAGACAGAAACTTCAGGGAATCAGACATTATCTTAGCCCAAGGAGGTACTTTCAACAGTCAATGATGTCCTCAGAAACAATGAGTTTTCTAGGAGGGGAGATCTCTTTGGTTCTAGAGATTAGTGGGATTCATTCACTGAACATTTACCAACTCCCTACAATGTACTGATAAGAAAGTTGCAGAGGCTTTTCAGTATCAGAAGAGTTCTTGGAAGAACTACTCTGAGTTTGATAACTACTCTGAGTTTCTAATTCCATAAAATACTTTTTGAAAATTCTTCATAAAATTCTCATGAAATTGCTACTTTGTACTGTTGGGCCACAACTGTAGGCTTTATTATTATTCATAGCTCAAGGTTGTTGGGGGAAAAAAATGAATGCATTGCAGTAGGTAACTAATTCTGTGTGAGGGATAAGAACACACAGGGGCATACAGCATTATGTAGGAGAGAGAACAGAAATAGTAATAATGAGACAGTCTCACTGGAAAAAGAAGCTCAGAACTATGAAACTTCTGTGGGCAGGAAATTTCAGTAACATAAAATATGTGGGGTAAAGCTATTGCATTGATCACATGACCAGGATAATGTAAAGTTTATATGGAGTATAGTTTATACGGAGTTAAAGTAGCAGTTAAAATATTTGACAGATTTAGAAATATAATTAGTTTTTTCAAGGGCATATGGAATCTTGACCAAAATGGACCATATTCTGAACCATAGAAGAGATTGGCCTGTGTTTCTTTCTTGTATTGGGCTCGTGAGGTTTTGGTACCAGGTTATGTGGTCTCATTAAACAAGTTGTCTATTAGACCTCTATATACAGAATCTATACAGAATAATTCAACAAGCAAGAACTACTCTGAGTTTGGTAACTACTCTGTGTTTCTGATTCCATGAAATACTTCTTTAAAATTTTTCATGAAACTTTCATGAAATGGCTACATTATACTGTTGGGTCACAACTGTAGGTTTATTATAATTCATATTTCAAGGTTGATGGGGAAAAAATGAATACATTGCTGGTGGGTAACTAATTCTGTGTGAGGGATACAGAATTATGTTAGTTTTTCTTTAAGTTTCTCTCAGTTTTTCTCTAAGTTCAGAGTCACTATTTCCTTCAATCATTCCTTGTTATTCAACATGGCTCATTCCTTTTGGGAGCATTAAGCAGGTAGAACCCCCACCCCAAGACAAATGCCATGTGTGAATCTGAACAAATTTCAAATGATTGAAATTATACAAAGCATTTTTTCAATCTACAGTTGAATTAAGCTAGAAATCAATAATAAAGGATAATTTTAAAATTGCTAAGTCATTGGAAATTACACATACACTTCTAGATAACCTGTAGTTCTGAGGAAACTTCAACAAACATTGGAAACTTTTTGAGCTGAAAATAATATTTCAGTCTACCACCATACCACCCTGAACATGCCCAATCTCATCTGAAAATAATATTTTGTTTCAGATTAGGAAAATACAACATATTCAAACTGGAGTGCAATTTAAGTTATATTCAGAGGAATATTTGTATCCTTAAATGAATATATTCAAAAAGAAGGTGAAAATCATTTGAAAAAGTCATGAAAAGAGTACCAAATTAAACCTAAAGGAAGTGTTAAAATGAAGCATATTAAATTATCTGTATTCAACTATTTTTTACCCACAAAAACAGCAATTTCATTTTGTTAAATTTAATAGAAAGAAATAAATAACAAATCACAGAACTTAACAAGCTATAATGAAACAAAAAAACAAAGTTATAGTGGTGTGAATCAAACTAAAAGTTGCTTCTTGGCCGGGCGCGGTGGCTCAAGCCTGTAATCCCATCACTTTGGGAGGCCGAGACGGGTGGATCACGAGGTCAGGAGATGGAGACCATCCTGGCTAACACGGTGAAACCCTGTCTCTACTAAAAAATACAAAAAACTAGCCGGGTGAGTTGGCGGGCGCCTGTAGTCCCAGCTACTTGGGAGGCTGAGGCAGGAGAATGGCGTAAACCCGGGAGGCGGAGCTTGCAGTGAGCTGAGATCCGGCCACTGCACTCCAGCCTGGGCCACAAAGCGAGACTCCGTCTCAAAAAAAAAAAAAAAAAAAAAAAAAAAAGTTGCTTCTTTATGAAGACTAATACAATGGTTCTCAAAGTGTGGTCTGAGGACTTTTGGATGTCCTGAGGTACTTTCAAGGAGTCTAGAGGGTCAAAATTATTTTTATAACAATAATAATATGCTCGCTTTCATCCTTATTCCCTCACAAGTATACAACAGAGTTTTCCAGTGGATGCATGACAGCAAATATTGCAACAGATTGACAGCAAAAATAGGTAGAAGACCCCAACTGCGTATTAAGCCTGACATTAAAAGAGATTTAAAATGCAAAATGATGTCACTCTTCCCAATTTCTTGTTTTAAAAAAAATTACTGTTTTCATTAGAGATAAACATTTTATCTCTATTATCTTTATTATGTTAAAAACATAAAATATGTTATGCTAAAGTATAATGAGTTTTAAGTAAATTAAAAAATAAATATTTAAAAATTTTCACAATTTTAACATATAACATAAATATTTATCAAAATATCTTTAGGGTCTTCAATAATTTTTAAAAGTGTAGAGTCCTGAGAATTGCTGAGCTAATAAAATTGATTTATCAGGGGTGATGGTGATCAAGAAAAAAATAGAAATTAAGGCATGAATCTCTAATATCGAGAATAAAAGAGAGATATCACTATATAGTCTATGGACATTAAAAAGATAATAAGATATTATAAACACCTTTATGTTAATTGATTTGAAATTTTAATAAATTGATAAATACCTAACAATATAAAACTTACTCAAGCGACACGCAAAAACATAGAAAATACAAATAGTTTTATATCTATTTAAACATTTAATCTATAATTTAAAACCTTTCTCTGGCATATACAAAACCTCTAGGCCCAGATGACTTTCCCAGTGAATTCTACTAAACAATTAAAGAATAAATAACACCAATCTTACACAAACTCTTCAAGAGAATAGACTAAAAGTGAAAACTTGCCAACTTGTCTTTTTTTTAATTTCAACTTTTATTTTAGATTCAGGGAGTACATGTGCAGGTCTGGGTTAATGGTTACATTGCATGATACTGAGATTTGGGGTACTATTGATCCTGTCACCCAGGTAGTGAGCATAATTCCTGATAGGTAGTTTTTCCTTGCCCCCTCACTCTTCTTGCCCTCTTTTGGAGCCCCTGATGTCTACTGTGCCTATCTTTGTGTCCGTGTGTACCCAATGTTTAGCTTCCACTTGTAAGTGAGAACATGTATTTACTTTTCTTTTCCTGTATTAATTCACTTAGGATAATGGCCTCCAGCTGTATCCATGTTGCTGCAAAGGACTTACTTTTGATATTTTTTAATGGCTGCATAGTATTCCATGGTGTATATGTACCACATTTTCTTTATCCAGTCCACTGCTGATGGGCACCTGACTTGATTCCACATCTTTGCTATTGTGAATAGTGCTGTGATGTTTGTTTATGTCCTTTGCTCACTCTTTAATAGGGTTATTTGGTTTTTGCTTGCTGAATTATTCCTTATAGATACTAATAATAGCCATTCTGACTGATGTGAGATGGCATCTCATTGTGGTTTTGATTTGCACTTCTCTGATGCTTAGTGATGTTGAGTATTTTTTCATGTTTGTTGGTCGCTTGTATGTCTTCTTTTGAGAAGTGTTTGTTTATGTCCTTTGCTCACTCTTTAATGGGGTTATTTGGTTTTTGTTTGCTGAATTATTCAGATGCAAAAATCCTAAACAAAAGATTAGCAAACTTAATCCAAGGATGCATAGTAGAATAATACACTAAAACCAAATTGGGTTTATTCTATGAATAAACAATTCATATACAATATTGCTTTAATATTTGAAAATCAATGAATGTAATTCATGACATTAATAGAATAAAAGATATCAATTATAGCCTCAATTCAGTAGATGCAGAAAAGGCATCAACAATGAAAAAGTTCAACAATTACTCATGATATAAAATAAAACAACAGCAACCTCATAATAAATGAAGCATAAAAATAAACTTCATTAACCTGATAAAGAGTAGTTACAAAATACCTACAACAAATGTCTTATTACTTTGAAAGTTTTCCTCCTGACACTGGGATCAAGTCAAGGATGCCTATTGTCACCATTGTGACTCACTATTTTTCTGAATGGCCTAGCCACTACAGTAAGTCAAGAAGAACATAAAATAGGTATAAGTATTAGAATGAAAGAAAAACAATAAAACTGTTATTACTCACAGACGATATGATCATATATGTACAAAATCCAAAAGAATCTTTAGAGAAACCATTAGCATTGCATTTCTTTATATAATTTCATTCACACATATATATCCAATAAAATATGTACATATGTATGCCAAAAGACATTTACAGCAGCATTAATTATAATAGCCAGAAAACTGGGAATAATCCAAATGCCCACAACAGTATAATGGAAAAATAAATGGAGATATACTCATGTAATGGTATACTATGTAGCAACAAAAAGGAACAAACTAATGATAGATGCAAGAATATGGAGAATCTCATAAGCAATATGTTGAATGAAAAAGCCAGACATAAGAAGTAAATGTTGTATAATAACATTTATATGACACTTAGAAACAGACAAAACTAATTTATGAGAAGTCAGAAGACCAATTACCATTTAGAAAGCAGGGAAGGGTGACAGGGAAGGGCACAAGGGGGGATTTCTGAGATTCCAGTAGTGCCTTATTTCTTCATCTAAGTGGGTATTACATGGATATATCCATTGTATAAAAATTTATTAAGCTGAGTACTTATGAATTCTGTACTTTTCTGTATGTATACTTCAATAAAATAATTCATAAAGATACTTGTACAAGATACTAAAGAAGAAATCATTTTTGCTTGTACCTGCAAATGAATGGCTGTTGAATAAGAAGTCTTTGAGAAATACCAGGTTCAATGCAAAAATATTTTTGATATAAATCAAACTTTGCCAAAAGAGCTATATAATTTAATGAATGTAATTCAGTCCAACATCATTCTAAAAGAGAAAAAAAAATTTAAATCTCATCATGTTGTTTTAGTGTTTGAAACTTTGATTAAAAACGTGAGTATTGGCTGACTCTGGGCACACTGGCTATGGGTTAGCCCTGCTCCACAAGGAGCAGCAAAAAATAAGATTTTTTTTAAAACTATGAGCATTATTAGGAAACAATGGTATGGAGACTTCAAAATACAGTAAGTCACTGTATATTCTAGGGATTATATAAAATATTTTAGAAGTTTGGGAAAAATTGAACCTCAGATTAAAAAACCTCCTACTCTAATAAAAATATGCCATGGTTAGATGCAAAGTAAAACAGGTATAATTTTAAATGAGATCAGTAAAGCCTAGGAAATGGTAGGTCAGAAATTACACAGTGCAAAACAATTATGGAAATATCTTTCCAGGGCCATAAAATCTAATAACAAAAGTTTATGACAGAAAATATTCAAAATCAGACTGAAAATCAGTGGAATCAGGTCAGCATTATGGGGCAAATGTAAAATGAAGGAATAGCTGCAGATAGAACCTTTTTTGCTTTCATCTTTACTGAAAAATATTTTAGAAAATATCTTATATCTAAACTCCCTAGTATCAATTTTCTCACTTCAGTTCTCTTCTGTTCCCTCTCTACAAAATCTCTCCAGGAAATCTCAATTCTTCCCAAGATTTTGATCCACCACCTATGTGTGTATATTTGTCCTCAAATCTTTATATCCAGCCACCTCTCTTTTCTGAGCTCCAGATATTTATTTTTAATGTTCTACTGCTATTTTCACTTGAATAACTCAAAGACATAACCTCCAAATGTCAAAAGCTAAACTCATGATCATTTCTGGCATACCCAGTTCTTCATCCATCGTTCTAAATTGTAGTGAGTTGGCCAACAGTCCTCCTAGTTGGCCAGCCTAGAATAATCTTGGAGTCTTTCTCAAGTTCTTCTTCAACTTCTTCAAATCATTCTTGAATCCCCACCTCTAAGTGTCCACTACAATGGTCTCGGAGCAGGCCTTTCATTTTCATTTTCCTAGACTATTTCAATAGTCTCCCATCTCCCTAACTTCTCTGCCCCTTTCACTATGTTCTTCACACTGCTACCAAACTCATCTTTCTGAAATATAAGTCACATCAATCTCATGCTTTAAGACCTCCAATTGTTCTCGTCCCTAACTATAAGATTTCCTTGATATCTTGGGAGAGGTGGAATGACTCTGTTAGGCAACAGCCTTTGCAAAGAGATGCTAATCCCAAATTCAACTGTCTCCCTTAATATATAAAGTATATATTCAACAAGCAGCATAGAAAAGCAGGGAGCATAATCTTGGGCTCAACTTCACAGACCCCAACCGATATTTTCAAAAACTTGTTTAAGAGAAAATGTGGATCATTGTCTGAAATGAAGATTATTTACCCTTTCTTATAGTCCAGATAGTCTTAAGTACACTCTTGCATCAATTTAGATCAGCAGTGAACTGGATACCTATTCTTCATTGTATTGGCTTTCTGAAACAATGGCTTTTATTGAATTGCACCCAATTGTGATGCGGTCAGCCCATACTGAACATTGTTATAACAAACTGCCCTTTGAAACTTACTGTTGCTGTCTGCAACACTGCTCCTCCCTCTTTATGAAGTTCTTTGGAGGAAATTCATATATAGTTTTAGTACTAGTATGTCTCCTAAGCAGTTGGCTTGTTTGTGTCTTGTAAGCATTGAATTGTTGGAAAGGTTAAAGGCAAATTTGTGTCCTGTTCAGAGTCCATGTATACATCATTAAAGTATGCATCTTTAGCTTCATTAGTAGCTTCAGTCCCACTTTGCTTTTATTTCTTCTATTTACTTTCAAATTATGCTATCTTGGATCCTTATAAACTATCTAGAGTCTTTCTGGAACAAGGTGAAATAAAAGGAGATAACTAAATAAATACACAAACATTCAAATAAATAAATACAAAATCCTATTACCTTCTGTTTTTTTATGCAGTATTCTCAACAGTAGCTGATATCAAAATAATTTCTGAAGTTTTATACATACCCAGATGCCCAGGCTTAATTCAAGACTTACTGAATGAGGATCTTAAGGGAAGATGCCCAGGCATTAGTATTAAAAAATAAAAACAGGCCAGGTGCAGTGGCTCGCAGCTGTACTCCCAGCACTTTGGGAGGCTGGGATGGGAGAACTGCTTGAGCCCAAGAGTCTGAGGCTGTAGTGAACTATGATTGCACCACTGCACTCCAGCCTGAGCAACAGAGTGAGACTCTGCCTATAAATACATACATACATACACACATACATACATACACAAGTTGCTCCACAAATGAAACAACTGATAAACTGAATTTCCAAAAAAAAAAAAAAAAGAACTTTTGAAAGAAACTGTTAAGAAAATGAAAAGATAAGCCACAGACAGGAAGAAAATATTTGCAAATCACACCTCAGATAAAGGAATTGTATCCAGAATACATGAAGAACTATTGAAATTCAATAATAAGAACACACACAACCCAATATAAAACATGGAAAGATCTGAATTGCCATTTCACCAAAGAAGTTATAAAGATAGGCTGGGTGCAGTGGCTCACGTCTGTAATCCCAGTACTTTGGGAGGCTAAGGCGGGCAGGTTATTTGAGCCCAGGAGTTTGGGACCAGCCTGGGCAACATGGTGAAACCCCACATCTACAAAAAACACAAAAAATTACCTGGGTGTGGTGGCACATGCCTATAATCCCAGCTACTAGGAAGGCTGAGATAAGAGGATCACCTGAGCCTGGGAAGTCAAGGCTGCAGTGAGCCACGATTGTGCCACTACACTCCAGCCTGAGCAACAGAATGAGGCCCTGTCTCAAAAAAAAAAAAAAAAAAAAGAAAGAAAAAAAAGATATACAGATAGAAAACAAGCACATGAAAGATGTTCAACATCATTAGTTGTTAGGGAATGCAAATTAAAACCACTGTGTCATGGAATACTATTTAACCATAAAAAAATGAAATCCTGTCATTTGTGACAACATGGACGAATCTGAAGAACATTATGTTAAGTGAAATAAGCCAGACCCAGAAAGACAAATACCACATGATCTCACTCACACATAAAAAAAGTTGATCTCATAGAAGTAGTGCATAGAAGAGAATGGGAAGAGGTTGGTCAATAAGTACAAACTTACAGTTAGAAAGACTGAATAAGTTTTGGTGTCCTATTGCACAGTAGGATAACCACAGTCAACAATATGGTATTGTATATCTCAAAATAGCTACAAGTGAGGATTTTGAATGTTCCCACCACAAAGAAATGACAAATGTTTGAGGTGATGAATATCCTAAGAATCCTCATTTGACCATTATACAATGTGTACATGTATTGACATATATTGTACTCCATAAATAGGTATAATTATTATATGTCCATTAAAATTTTTTTTAAAAATTATGTGTCAATTAAAACTTCTAAAAAACCAAAATGCAAATTAAAACCATACCTACTACAAAGTCTAAAGTTCAAAAACTGAACATGCCAACAATTGGTGAGGATGTGGAACAGCTGGAACTCTCTGCAGCTGATAGGAGTGTAAAATGTCATAGCTATTTTGGAAGACAGTTTGGCAGTTTCTTAAAAAGTTAAACATAAAACTACCATATTGAAAGCATCTATCCAAAGACTTGTAGTTGAATGTTCACAGCAGCTCTATTTGTAATAGTCCTAAACTGGAAACCCAAATGTCTAAACAAATTGGGGTATATCCATACAATGAAATATCACTTATTAATAAAAGGAATAAACTGTTGATATATGCAACAATATGAATGAATCTCAAAATAATTATGCTGAGTGAAAGAAGACAGACAAAAAAGAATATATGGTGTATGAGTCTATCTATATAAAATTCTAATGAATACAAACTGATCTATAGTGACAAAAGGCAGATCAGTGGTTTTGCCATCTTGGCCAGGCTGGTCTTGAACTGCTGACCTCATGATCCACCCACCTCAGTCTCCCAAAGTGCTGGAATTACAGGCATGAGCCACTGCACCCGGCCTCCCTTGTCCACTTGTTGAACTTCTGCCCATGCTACAAGAGCCAACTAAAATGTCTCGACCTCTAAGATGGCCTCCTAACTTCCTACTGAAAGTTCCTGTGTCTTATGTTCCTCCTGTTACGGTTTGCATAAACACATTTTTGAATTTACAACACACCGATTCTATGTTCTTTTTATATCTTAAACTCTACCACTGGCCAGAGCAGCACTTTTCAGCTTTTAAAAACTCTATGCTCTCTTTTGATAAACATACATATCTTAACCCTTAGTCTCACTGTTGGTTCTGAGAATCTCCGCATCCTTTATACAATATTGCCAGTCCAAAATTTTTGTTCAAGCTTTACTTTTGTCATTTGTGTTATAAAATAACATATTTTTGTTTTCCAAATAAAAGATAATATTTTATCATTGAATATACTTTTTTCAAGTTATATGTGTTTCTCCCTCCCTTCTGCTGCCTAGGAGATTTTGGCATACGTCCGTCTCTCTCCCAATTGAGAAACACCTTACTAAAGAAGGGGAATGTATCTTTTCCTTCTTTGAATCCCAATGTTGGACACACAGTAAACTCTCAACGAAGGTTTATAAAATCTAATTGAATTGCAACTATATTTTGAGGACCACAGACTCAATAGGAAAATAACAGTAAACTCACAAGAAGGTTCAAAATTAAGTGACAAAATACTTTTAGATAAATCACTACGATAAGCAGGCATCCTCTCAAGAATTTGAAAGACCTGGCAGGAACTGTGAAAATGCTGGAACTGTTTTCCAAAATGTGTAACCTATTGTATAAATGACTACTTTATGGTAGGATGTATTGCTATGGCCTCCAACCATAAGACATACTTTCAGCAGAGACTCAGGGAACAACAGATGTTGGAATCTCACTTTCATTCCCACAGTAAAAGGTAGGATGTTAGAGTACTTGGGGTAATTATATTAAGTTGGGAAGAGCCAAAATAAAATTTCAGAGAAATAAGGCATTGCTTGTCCTACCTTATTCTGATTCCACTTGAGCCTGAGAGGCAACATTTCTATGGTTGAGCAAGGCTGTTCAACCTTGTTTGGTGGGGAGGGGTGCCCACACCTCCCTCCTAAGGTTAAATCACCATCTGTCTCTAGGTGTGTATATCCTTGGGGCAAAGAAGAGGGCTCGATGTTGATTAAGCCCCTTGTGAGGAATAAATAGTTGATGCTTTCCATTCTTGAGTGCAAAGAGAGGAGGCCGTTTCACCAAAGTTTTTCAAATCACTTTCTCCGATGGGCTGAAAATACTGTTGGAAAAAACCCTTAAACCTCACCCAGCCTCGATTTCTAATCCATTGTGTGAGCAAAGGATTTTAAAGCTTAATCTAGTTTTGTGATACATAAGATCTAAATTATACTTTCATTTCTTTTTCCAAAAAGATTCCAAAAACTAGTTCTTAGAGTCAAGATACCATCCTCATCTTTGACATATTTATTAATAATTCATCAAATAGTTAGGATTCTTGGTATGCAAAGGTGAATAAACACATAATTCCTGTTCTCAGGTTTTTTCCAATCTTTCCCCTGCCTACCTATAACCCCCTCACGGCTGTTTTGTAAACTCCAAACAATCTAGGAACGTTGTCTTTTATTTTTATTTCCAGTTCTGTGCCCTGCACTCACGTTTTCAGCTTTGCACAGCTGTTTGTTTCCATCTTGCAGAAGTCACAAATGTATGGTGCCAAAAAGTGATTGGCAGTCGATGATCCTTTGAGTCCTGGGTACAGTACCTGGACCAGAGGAGGCTTCGTTCAACACATTTTAGTTTAATGAATGCATATTGTGTATATCACTCTACCCTGAGAGAAACTCCCAGCCACCAAAAGAAGCTAGTGGAAAGGGTTCTCGTGCGGGTCTTCGAGGACTGTGACTGCCAGAATACAATCTGGAAGAAAGAGATAGAAGGATTATTCTGCTCTTCACCAGAAGGATACCCCGTTAATGAACCAAGCTGAACACTATTATCCTCAATTATAGAGAAGTAGGTATTTTTCCTGTTACATGTTTTTCCTTCTAAGCACGTAACTCCCAAGGACATACTCGGTCTAATCAGAAGTAGGAGCTGAAGTGTAAGAAATGAAAGGCAAAGTCAGGACGAGAATCACAATGTTTTAATCAGCCCACATGGTCTGATTCAAGACACCTGCTGCTTTGTTTAACAACAGCAGTCTTCTCAGGAAAACACATCTTTCTCTGTTTCCTAGCACTGATGGATAATACATGCACAGCTTGGAGAACAACGTTTATTATGGTAACTAACTTCAGGCAGAATGGAAGCAGTAAAGAAAATAAATAGGTAGTTAGATTTCAGTGTAATGAAGCCCTTTTGGACTCTTTAAAATAAAATCCAAAATAAAACAAAACAAAAACTAAACAACATGTGGGACCTGAAACCCAGGCCAAGTAGTCATTTTGTATTTCTCCCTCACCAAATAAAACCACTTCAGAAGTGGATGGAATCTCGACACAGTTAGAATTGAGCCAACAATAGAAAATTGAAGAACCAGGTCTGTTACAGAATTGGTTTGAGAAAGGGTATTGCTCTTTGAGCCATTCAGCTTAATTAGTGTTCTTTTCCCGCACCCTGTATTATTACTTCAAATCTGCACCACTGGTGGGCACCATAAGAACTTGCTGTTTATTTCCTATAGTATTTCCATACTCAATCCCAGTCCAAATGCCAGGACTTGGGCTGGCTCTAAAATGCCATGTAGGTATTTGCTGAGCATGGGCATTCCATGACTGGTATATATTTGCCATCACACTTTCCTGTCCATATAGCATGTGTCACATGTGCCAAATATGTGTGCCAGAAACGTTGAATGGGACACATATTTCTGGGGTGACTTGGGAAGAGAAAGAGAAGGAAGGGATAGAGTGCTTACTCTCCTGTTCTTTATTTCATTCATTTTTGAGAAGTACTCCAGTGGTAGTTTGTCAGTTCATTCATTAATTCAGCATCATTTATTGAGTGCTTACTCAAGGCACTGTACAGTCACTATGCTAGGTTCTAGGAAAACAGCTGTACATAAGACGTATTTTCTGTCCTCAAGAAATACAGCCTACTTGGGAGGCAGATAGTCATGTTAACAACAGAAACGAAACAATCCGTGGGATACGTGCAACCAACAGAAGCAGGTATAAGATACAAGAGAAAAAAAGAGAAGGGAGCAATCACTTTGCCTGGGGAAACTAGGGAAGCTTCTTGGAGGCAGCAGCATGTCCCCAAAATGCATTATTACAGCCATAGTTCTAGTAAGTGAAGTTGTCACTAGCTCAGATCTTGTTAAGGAGCCCAGGATCCAGGAGCTCTCCCTCACCCAGCCACAGCTCTCTGGGCCAAAGGTGGGCACCTAATCTGAAGCAGTCAGTCCACAGACAACCTATGTGTGTGTGTATATAAAAGGAGAACTTAGAGCAATCACATTCCCTCAGGACTGGGAAATGCAGAGAGAACTGGGTAGCCCAGAAAGCCTTTCTTTCCTTCCCCTCTTTTCAGTGTTCATCTTTCAAACTGTTTCATCCTTCAAACTGCAGCTAAGTATCACTTTCTTATTAAGAAGTCTGGCTTGCATATACAAAAGAATGAAACTGGACCTGTATCTCGCACCATATTAAAAAATCAACTCAAGATGGATTAAAGACTTAAATGTAAGACTTGAAACTATAAAAATACTAGAAGAAAACCCAGGGAAAACTCTTCTGGACATTTGAATAGCCAAAGAATTCATGACTAAGACTTCAAAACACAAGCAACAAAACCAAAAATAGACAAATGGGATTTAATTAAACTAAAAAGCTTCTACACAGCAAAAGAAATAATCAACAGAGTGAACATACAACCTATAGAATGGGAGAAAAGATTTGCAAACTATGTATCCAACAGGGGACTAATATCAGAATCTAGAAGGAACTCAACAACAGCAGCAAAACAACTCAATTAAAAACTGGGCAAAGTGGGCAAAGGTCAAGAATAGACATTTTTCAAGAGAAGATATCCAAATGGCCAAGCAGCATATGAAAAAATGCTCAACATCACTAATCATTAGAGAAATGCAAATTAAAACCACAATGAGATATTGTCTTACATCAGTCAGAATTTTAAAATTCTATTATATTATTTAAAAGACAAAAAATAATGAATGTTGGCAAAGGTGGGTCAAAGTTGGCCACCTAATCTGAAGCAGTCAATCCACAGGCAGTGTGTGTGTGTGTGTGTGTGTGTGTGTGTGTATGTGTAATATATAAAAGGACAACCTGGAGCCATCACATTCCCTCAGGCCTGGAAAATGCAGAGAGAAATGGGTAGTTAGCCCAGAAGCCCCTTCCTTCCCCTTTCCGGTGTTAATTTATCCTTCAAACCGCAGCTAAGTGTCACTTCCTTATTAAGAAGGAGCAAAGAAAATGCTTATACACTCTTAATAGGAATGTAAATTCGTACAACCTCTATGGAAAACAGTATGGGGATTTCTCAAAGAGCTAAAGATAGAACTACTATGTGATCCAGAAATCCCACTCCTGGGTATCTACTAAAAGAAAAAGAAATAATTATATCAAAAAGATACCTGGCCAGGCACAGTGGCTCATACATGTAAACTCAGTGTGTTGGGAGACAAGGCAGGAAAATCACTTGAGGCCAGGAGTTCAGGACCAGCATGGACAATATGGCAAGACCCTGTCTCTGGGGAAAAAAAAAAAAAAAAAAAAAAACTAAAAAGGAAATTAGCCAGGTGTCATGGTACACACTGTAGTCCTAGCTACTTGGGAGGCTAAGGTGGGAAGATTACTTGAGCCCAGGAGTTCAAGGCTGCAGTGAGACATGATCGCACCACTGCACCACAGTCTGGGCAACAGAGGAAGACTCTGTCTCTAAAAAAAATTTTTAATGAATAAATAATCTTTTAAAAGATAGCTGTAGTCATATGTTTATTGCAGCACTATTTGCAACAGCAAAGAAGTGGAATCAACCTAAGTGTCCATTAGCAGATGACTGGATTAAAAAAGTATAGTGTGTGTATGTGTGTGTATATATATATATATATATATATACACATACACATAATGGAATACTATTCAGCCATAAAAAAGAATGAAACAATGTCTTTTGCAGCTATGTAGATAGAACTGGAGGCCATTATCCTACGTGAAATGACTCAGAAAGAGACAAATACCACATGTTCTCACTTAGAAGTCTGAGCTAAATAATGTGTACACCTTGGCATAAAGTGTGGAATGACAGACATTGGTGGCTTGGAAGGGTGGGCAGGTTTGGGTGCTAGATGATGGGAAATTACTTAATGGGTACAATGATCACTATTCAAGTGATGGCGACACTAAAAGTCCCGGCTTCACCACTAGGCAATAGATCTATGTAACAAAATTGCCGTTGTACCCCTTGAATTTATAGAAATTAAAAGAAAAAAAGAAGTCTGGCCTGATTTCCCTGACTTAGCCAAATCCCAGTACCAAATATCCAGCACTATTTCACATTTGCAGTGTTGCTTTTGTTTGTGCAACCTTTATTCATTGGATTAGCACCTAATTCCTTTTTACATCATTAACTCCATGAAGGCAATGAGCATGTCTCTTCTCTCATCACTGTATATCTAGCATCTGGCACTGTACTTGAGACATACGGTCAATAAATATTTGTCGTGTGAATGAACAAAAGTGTATCAATGAGGGCAAGCAGGAAAAAGTCAAGGAAGGGTGGGGTACTCTGAGCAGCCAGCGTCATCAAGAAGGTCTCAGGAAAGGACCTCTGAAGCAGTTAGAACGGCATTCAAAGGAAGATAGGAGGCCTCCCAAAGACAAATTTTGGCCCAAGACTAAAATAATGTTGTCTTAGGTCAGCTAGCATATGAAATTCCTTTTGAAAATAATGAAATGCGCCTGCACTTAATAGCAGAATTTGGGCATAGAGAATGCAGGTCCAAAAAAGCTCTTATTCTTTCTATAATGTTAATAATATAGATTACAAATGTGAGTCACCAACATGTGAAAGACAACTCTTCAAAGATGATTTTAAAATTCTGAACTTTTGGAAAAATATCTCTAGCTGGTGTGTGTGTGTGTGTGTGTGTGTGTGAGAATATGAAACTTCTAGAGGGAAATTCTAACAAAGATCTTGGTGTAATAGGGAAAGACAGTGAAGAAACAAGCCAAAATTTAGGCCCAATTACTCAGCACAAATTTAGCAATCTGAGATGTTTTAAGATTATTATATTCTTATAAATTTAAAATCACAACCCACATATGCAATTGTATCGCAGTACTTGAAATCAAATCTCAGTATTGAAACTGTATGAGGAACCAATGTTATGTTTGGGACACAGGCTTTAAAATTGGCAAATCCTGGGTATAAATCTTAATGCTTTAGGTTGGTTTCATCTCTGAAAACTTCAGTTTCTTAATATGGACCATGAAAATAATCATGCTACCTTATAAAGATTAAATGAAACAATATACACAGCGCTTGGCTACACTTACCCTGTGAGAGTTCAATAAATGACAATTACTGTTAAATAAATGAAACTATCTCCTTCAAACATTTAAAAATATTTCTTTTTTTTTTTTTGAGACGGAGTCTCGCTCTGTGGCCCAGGCTGGAGTGCAGTGGCCAGATCTCAGCTCACTGCAAGCTCCGCCTCCTGGGTTCACACCATTCTCCTGCCTCAGCCTCCCGAGTAGCTGGGACTACAGGCTCCCGCCACCTCGCCTGGCTAGTTTTTTGTATTTTTTAGTAGAGATGGGGTTTCACCGTGTTAGCCAGGATGGTCTCGATCTCCTGACCTCGTGATCCGCCCGTCTCGGCCTCCCAAAGTGCTGGGATTACAGGCTTGAGCCACCGCGCCCGGCCTAAAAATATTTCTTAAAAGTCTTTCTCCATTGGCTTTGCTCTTTAATTACACTGAGTCAGTTTTTTCCCTCAACCATAAGAAGAGTATTTAAACATACTCTTATTCTTCCTAGTCAAGGCTAGTGAAAATATGTTCCGTAGGCACAAAGGAGAGAAAATGTCTTTTTTTGTTCCCAGGTTCTTTTCATACCAGAGGAGTTACTCCTCCTTCCTCCCTTCTCCCTCTCTGCTTCTTTTGTACACACCTAGACTGGCTACTTAGCATGCATTCGCATTCATTGCTTTTCCCTCTAGGCGATGTGGAGAGCTGAACTCATTCATTATTGAAGAAGGGTAGTGTCATTTTTTTTAGTAGCTACTTTGAAAAGATACTACATTGGCATTTATAAATTAAGAACCCATAAATATTATATTATATACACTTACTTTTCTGCTTTAATATTTATAAAGTTCTCATGTAACACTCCAGCAGAAAATTTTTTCCCTAGAGTGCCATATTTTAGGAAAGGTTTAGGAAATATGATAAACGCTCTCTGTTCTTCTCTTTATTATATTCTATATTTTATTGTTGTTGGTTAGGTGAAAATCAGGCATCTTATAAATGCACGCAGTCTTCAACTTAACTGAAGCAAAACAACCACAACAATTTTCTTAGATTCATTTTCTGTCCCCAAATTGGAGCCTTACCAGTTTTAAATTAGGTCATCTGGAGAAACCTGATTTAACATCTAGTTTTTATATGACTGTGTAGCAAGACAAAGATATTTTTTAAAAGACTATATTGAGACAGAATGATCACAATAACAATTGACACATTTTTACTACGAAAAAGAGAGTACACATTTGGTAGCATAGCTTCTTGTATTGCAAACAAGATTAACCACATTGACCTGGCTTAGCTAAACTTTTAAAAAAGAGTTATGTGTTTTCCACAGATAAATTCCTCATTCAAAATATTTATGCTTGCCTTTTGTTTTTTCTTCTTTTTTTCTGAAACAAGGTCTCTCTCCGTTGCCTAGGCTGGAGTGCAGTGGCGCAATCACAGATCACTGCAACCTCTGCCTCCCAGACTCAAGCAATCCTCTTACCTCAGCCTCCACCACATCTGGCTAATTTTTAAATTATTTTATAGACACGAGGTCTCACTATATTGCCCAGGCTGGTCTCAAACTCCTGGGCTCAAGCAATCCTCCTGCCTCAGCCTCCCAAAGTGTTGGAATTACAGGAGTGAGCCACCACACTCGGCCTCATTTTGTTTTTTTTTTAATGTGATATTCAACTAAGCAGAAAGTGAAACATTTGAATTTTTTTAAAAAGTCCCATTATGGAATGTCTTTAGGAGAATGGCTCTATGCAATTTGGAAGAGAGCATCTAAGTAATCATTTTAGTCCAAAGTTACAGGAGTCCTGGAAAAATTTTAATGTCTAGGATTTGTTCACGATACTGCCAGTGCCATATGTGTGTTGAGCACAGCCTCTCGCTAAATTCTGATCTATATTCTTACCTCCATGAAAATGGTGACCTTTAAGTGTCAGCCTCTCACTTTGTTTTCAATATGGTGAGAAGCAAGTATGTCACTTGGCCACTTACATGGCCACATTTGAGACACTAAATTGCGTTTCATCAAGTAATACAGACATACGTAAAGCATGATCCGCAGAAACAGACTGCAAAAAATCCAAATTGCATGCACTGAAGTAACAACTTACAAAATGAAAAAGAATGATTCATACTCTCAAGAGAGATAAAATTGCACAAATGTGAGCACATAGAAAAAAAATCACAAAATTATTGTTATATGAAAAACAAACTCAGGGAATTTTATGTTTTGTTATTTGATGTATTCCAAGTGCCTCGAATATTTCTGGCATACAATAGGCATTCAATAAATATATGTCAAATGAATGAATGATTGAGACAAAACGAATGAGGAAAGGGTACTATTTCTAGAAGATTCTTACATTCCTTGATCATGACGATTCTAACCCTCTCCTATGAGTAAATCTGCCTTGACATTTAAAAAAATTACATAAACTAGGATATCCTTGGATCCTAAGAAAATAAACACAGAATAACTAAACCTTAAATGGAGAAAGAAAGTATAGTATTTGTGATTTTACAGAATAAGGTATTAGGAACTGAAGGGAAGAATCTAGAAGGACAGAGTGCTGGAGATGGGCCCCTGTGGGGAAGTGTGCCTCTAGGAAAGAAGAGACAGGCATCTAAGACAAATGTTTCTTTTTTGTAATTTTGCCAGGGTCAACCAGATTCCTACACCACAAGCAAAGTGTGCTTAAGCAAGTAGACTGGAAAAAATAGAGAAGTTTCTCTACTTATACCTACTGGTAAAACTACTGGACAAAAAGATGAAATATGTAGCCTTGGGGGAGGGTTTGTCTTATCTTAGACCAAAGTAATTTTGACTTAAAAAAATGTAAGGGCCCCATTAATTAAGGGCATTGAAACTATGAAGAATTAAATGTGACTAATTTTTATTGGCTGTTCCAGAACACATTACATTAAAAAGATACACTTAAAACATACATCATGGAACAGCATTGTCTAAAAGTATAGGTAAGTTTGAGCACTGACCATAATCCACTTTCTGTCAATTAAAATTATAGTAAATATAAGTAATTACTAAACTATGGAACCAAAATGCTACATTAATTTGATTGGTAAAATTGAGTCCAGGCCAGGCACAGTGGCTCATGCCTCTAATCCCAGCACTTTGGGAGGATGAGGCAGGCAGATAACTTGAGGTCAGTAGTTCAAGACCAGCCTGGCTAACATGTTGAAACCCCATCTCTACTAAAAATACAAAAAGGAGCCTGGTGTGGTAGCGCTCACCTGTAATCCCAGCCACTTGGGAGGCTGAAGCAGGAGAATGGCTTGAACTGGGAGGCGGAGGTTGCAGTGAGCCGAGATCGTGTGCCACTGCACTCCAGCCTGGGCAACAGAACAAGACTCTGTCTCAAGAAAATAAAATAAAATAAAATAAATAAAATAAAATAAAAAATGAGTCCAATACCATATTATCTCTTTTTATTTTAATCTTGTAAAGAACTCATGACATCTAGCACATTTGTAGTTGTATGTTGCAACATTTTGTAGCTAGAATGACTACACAGCCCAAGACACATGTACAAACAAGTAGTATAATTTTCCAGACCATGATGTTCCAGTACAGTCAAGTACCATAAAAAAACAAAATGAGCAATATGTCATTGGTGGGTATGACTCGCAGGGCATTAGCTAATGCAATTTTCCAATAGGGAGTCTACTCAACAGATATAACGATAAACAGAATTTTTCTTAGTAAAATTTACAACTTCATATTTTTATACTTGAGAGAAACATATGGTTCAGTACTTACAGACTTAGCAGTAGTGGGAGGCCTGTGAAAACTGTTTGCAGCTACAACTTGGAGCACATCTTTAAGACTTCTCTCAGAACTCTTTTAAGGACTTTTTCTTTTTCTAATGCTAAATACAGACTTAGTTCTATTTTACTTACTTGTATCATTCATTATAATCAACATGAATATTATCTAAAGGACATTTTTATTTTTACCAAGAGAAACAAACTGCCAAAGTTCCTTGTGCTACTGATTTAAAAAAAGAAATAAATCAAAGAAAAAATCTTGCCTTAATTTTTTTGCACCAATTCTGCAAATGGTTTTCAAAAACTATGATTAGGTGCACATAAATTCTATCTGCCTTGGTTGACCTCACATTTTCAAATCCCTTTTCTTTCTTTACCTATCCACTGATATCACCTTATGTTCCTGGTATTGCCAGACTTCAATATCACACACAACTATCTGTAGAGTATGCCTATAATTCTGAGCATTTGAACCCTAAACATAGATCTTCACTATGCTGCCCAGGTTGGTCTTGAATTCCTGGGCTCAAGCAATCCTCCCACCTCAGCCTCCTTAGTAGCTGGAACCATAGGTAAACACCACTGTACCTGGCTTAACATTGTCATTCTTATAACTATTTTTATTTCTATAAAAAAATTTACATAATTATTGTTATATGAAAAGATGGTTAAAGAATATGCAGACAAAAATATAGAAAAATGTAACAGAGATGTGCCAGATAATAAGTTAATAAAAACATTATATCATTTTTCTGGATTTTGTAATTTTTAGTGGCATTTGTCAGTTTTTGAAAAATTAAATTTGTTACAATTTTTTTTCTCCTATTCATTTTCATACCAATTTTGGTCTGCAATTAAGTGTTTTTTTTTCTTAGTAAGGGCCTCCAAAGTACATGATTTCAGGCCACACAAAACCTGGATCTGCCTTTGCCCAGTGCCTGGCTCAGAACCTGGCACATTAGGTGTTTGTTGAAAGGAACACTCTGTTTCTACCAACCCAAGGGTAATGACTTGATACTCAGCTTAGTGAAGGTAGAGTCAGCCTGTGCTGAGAGCTCTTTAGCATATCCAGCCTCCAGGTTGGACCAGTTTGGGGAGAGTGGTAGTACTACACCTGCCAGCAGAGATCCTGAACTCAGCTAGTGGGAAGCTGAGATAGCAGAGGCAGAGAAAATGAGGCTGAAGACTGTCACGTTGTTTTACAGTGAAGAAACAATATTTTTCCTTATGCTTTCATTTTTGAAGGGTACTGGAATTAATGAAAAGAAACTCTTTCTGTCTCCAAAGAGTATGCAAATTAATTTTCATGTGCTTGGAAATTTATTCTTTTGAGTTATGTTTCTCATTTGAAGAAAATGGTTACTCGCCCTTCCCTTTACACTGTATAATGTGAAACATATGTGAGTAGGATTACATCAAGTCCCAAGATATCAGTGTTTGGAAGTGACTGAAGTCTTCCACATAGAGTTCCAAGTTAAAATACTTTACTTAAATTAGCATGTGAATTGTGAATTGTGATATTGTTATTCTATTTATGTTTGTACTATTTCTACCCTAAAATAATGTTTAACCTCAAATTTTCTAGATTGCTTCATCAAGTGCTAGAAGTTCAGGAAGCTCCCTTAACTAAAGATAAAGTCAAATCTAGATAAGGGGCTGGGTTAACTGCTTCATGATGGAGCTGCTTCTGAGGCACCAGCACTTAGAACTAGAGCCACCCATCAGACCAGGTGGGATCACCCAGAGCCTGATGGGAGAGATGGGGTAGGCAATCCTCACTCAAGGTGCTGGGGGAAATTATAGGGCAGCATGATACCTAAGAGTATAACAATCGATAAATTCACACAGTTGATGCTATGGGTTCTGATACTCAGAGTGGGGTGCCCCAAATGGGAGAAAATATGAATCTGAGAGGAAACCAAACCAATAACAGAGTCAGTACCAGCCACAGGGAAGCAAGGCAGAAACTCCGTTAACTAAACTGAAGCACAAGCAGGTACACAAGTGGGTCTTGGAGGATGAGACAGACTGTAATCAGAACTTGAGCAGGTAGTTAGAGTTGGCCTGGCAACATGGGTGACTTGATGCTGAATCCCATAGTATTGGGCTACAATCCCTTAAATCTCTTCTGTTCAAGTTGTGTATTAGACAGTAGGATAAGTTCAGCTCATGGTTAGGACCATGAAGCCTTTGATGAGGGAAGAAGGGAATTGCAGAAACTTGGAGCCAGGCAAGAACTAACTGATGATGAAGTAAAGGAAAGTCCTATTTCTGTACAGGACTTTCGAAATAAAACATCAAAAGAGAACACATAAACAAAACTTAATGACATAAGGAAAATAACTTGAATCTTCTTTGCTACTTCTAAGAAAGAGAAGACCTCTTAGGGGAAATATTTTTAGTAAGAGAAAGAAATAATCAGATTTTTAAAACACACATTCTTTAGTTTTCCTTTACATATAATAAGGCAAGAAAGTAAGTGTCAATATAGAATGTAATTAAGGACTGTTTTCTAAAAATTCAGGAAGGATTAACTTAGGATAAATAAAGCTGCTTTCTCTTTCTAATACTGATTTAGCAACTGTTTGACATGAATTCTTCACCTAGGAAGCTGCTCAGCATATTTTTTCTCTTGACTCATTGCCTGACTCACCAGGGAGATAGGCTGTTTCCAATTCTGGACGTCACTGGGGTCTGTCATTTACCCCCACATATAATTGCTCAATTCCTGGGTCTAGGGTAGGGAATACTTTAGAGTATTCAATATATTATAAATAGAATTTAGAATTTTCCTTGTTGGCATAGACTTGCTGTGTGACAAGTTCAGGATGACCACATATTAGTCCCTAACGCTGCCATGTTGGCTAAGTTTCTATCACTGTGCTGCAACCTCAGTTCCTTACTTAGTATTCCAACTCTTTTTGGGATGGAGACTTATTCTAAGACCTAGTCTTCCTAGTTGGGCATCTGATGCATTGTTAGCTCTGGATCTTGTCTCCTAAAAGACTGAATACTGCATCTTATACCCATAGCCTCCACCTAGCATTCTTCTTGGAAGGTAAATGATAACCCTAAAGCCATGGAAATGGTGCCTACTTATCTTAGAGCACTGCTTATTGCTTGAATATTTGCCTAGAATAACACTGAGATTAGCACCATCCCACCCTTGGACACTGAATGGAGTCCACTGAATATTGATCCTGGAGGCCATCAGACCAGAGTTTCCAGTCCCTTTCTTCACCTAGGGTATCAGGAAGGATCTCCATAATGTGTTGCATGGAGGATAAAAGCAAAGATTTGGAACCTAACAGATGTAGGGTTGATCCTAGCTCTGTCACTTAATTTTAGATAAATTACTGAATGTTTCTAGACCTATTACCTCATCTGCAAAAATGAGGATAGTGATTCCTATTCACATAATGACTATGAAATTAAATGAGATAAATAATATAAAGCATTTACTATGGTGCCTGCATGTAAAAGCTGCTTAACAAATCATTGCTATTTAGTTATTAGCAAATATAAGAAAAAAACTATATTCATTCATCCAATAAATGTTTAGTTGCCTATTTGCTGCCAATTATTGTATTGCGCTCTGGAGACACAAAGGCAAGGACATGAAAAAGAATCAGTAAATAGACATCTTCAAAACAGTGTGCTGTGAGTAGTGCAATGACATGCATATTAGTCCATTTACACACTGTTATAAAGAACTGCCCAAGACTGGGTAATTTATAAAGAAAAGAGGTTTAATAGAGTCACAGTTCCACATGGCTGGGGAGGCCTCAGGAAACTTACAACATGGCAGAAAAGAAAGCAGGCATGTCTTATATGGTAGCAGGTGAGAGAGGGCATGTGAAGGAGGAACTGTCAAACACGTATAAAACCATCACATCTCATGAGAACTCACTCACTATCAAGAGACCAGCATGGGGGAAACTGCCCCCATGATCCAATCACCTCCCACCAGGTCCCTCCCTCCACACATGGGATTATGGGGATTATAATTTGGGATCAGATTTGGGTGGGGACACAGCCAAACCATATCAACACGTCAGCCCTGAGTGATATGGCTATACATATGAGGGGTGTCTAAACCAGAAGAGACAATACTGTAAGAGTATCCTAAAGAAAAGAGATGATTAGGAGAAAAGAGGGATAAAAGGTGCTCCTGGGAGAGCATGAAAGAGCTTGACTCATTTGAGAAATTGCAAGTAATCTATCAACGTGGCTGGAATACAGACAGACAGCAGGGAGGTGAGTCAGAGCACGAAGTGGAAATTAAGTAGGGGTTTCTCACCATAGCCCTTGTGGCTGGGCAAAGGAATGTGGGATCAAACCTGAGGGCTGTGAGTGGCAGGTGATGCATTTTAAGCAGAGGAACAAGATGATCAGATTTGTGTTTTAGGGAAAAAAATCACTCCAAAGCCCTCATGAACAACATCATAGATTCAAATAACACTGAAAAAAAAAAAAAAGGCAGAACTACCATGGTAGAAGCCCATCAGTGTTTGACAGTTTCTCCTTCTTGTGCTACTCAAGAGGTATGCTCTCCTCTTCTTAATTTTGAAATGTAAATGTCATCACAGAATACTTTCAAAGACAATAGGATAATGACAATAAAACATTTTTGGAATAAAAAGTCTTTCAGTTTGAGCTTCTTGATTTTTTTTAGAGACAGCCATGTGGAACTGTGACTCTATTAAACCTCTTTTCTTATATTGCCCAGACCAGAGTACAGTGTCTATTTGCAGGCACATTTATAGCACACTATTGCCACAAACTCCTGGGCTCAAGTAATCCTCTTTCCTCAGCCTCCTGAGTAGCTGGGACCACAGGCTGAGTTTCTTGATCCTTTTTAAGAACAAAACTATACATTTTCCAAAATGATTGAAATGAGGCTAGGCATGGTGGCTCACACCTGTAATCGCAACCCTTTGGGAAGCTGAGGTGGGAGGACTGCTTGAGGTCAGGAGTTCAAGATCAGCGTGAGCAAAATAGCAAGATCCCATCTCTATTAAAAACAAATTTTTTAATTAGCCAGGTGTGGAGGCTCATACCTGTAATCCCATCACTCTGGGAGGCCCAGGTGGGAAGACTGCTTGTGCCCAGGAATTCAAGATTATAGTGAGCTATGATTGTGCCATTGCACCGAAGTCCAGGTGACAGAGCAAGACTGTCTCAAAAAAGAAAGTTAAAATAATAAAATAATAAAATGAAATATCAGGATCCCTACATGTGCTCCCAAATCTATGATCTTAATAGTTGTACATGCATCCCCGATAGTCACAGGTCTGACTGAAAATTACTATGAATGGAAATTAATGTGAAATGTTTATTCTTTCAGGGACCAGGGTAAACCTATGTCTACACTGAACTCTCTATAAATATTATTGACAATTTATATTAAGACATTTAAATTAAGAAATCTTAATTTTGTAAAATACTTAGTACTTGCATAGTGTGTGTGTGAGTATCATATTGCCATTTTTAGAATGCTGGCAGGAAATTTAATTTTTAAGAAGTGATTATAGAGAACTTACAGAAACTGAATTATAATTAAAGACAACTGTTGAATCATATATACAGATAAAATATTAGGTGAAAGATGTTAGATACTGGTTGTTGAAACCTCTATTTTGCATGGGGTCAACCCGGCTATGTCATGCAAAAAAAGGCATATTCCAGCCAAAGCCGCACTCTGAATTGCTCTCTTTCATGTTTGTACTTTGCCATTTCTCCTTTTTTCCTTAATGTTGGCTTCTACTTGTGTAGTAGACACTGAGGTCATCTCTTCAACATATATTCCACCCCTCCAACATTGCACAGTAGCCATATGTTTTAAGGAATTGACCCCAGCAACTGAGACAGCCTCAGATAAGTCTGATTCAATCAAGAAAATCTTCTTTGCCTGTAACTGGTCTAGGAACCCATGCTTAAACCAAGTAGCACATGGCATTCCCTTAGAAAAAAAGTTAACTGACTTAGGAACAGATATGTAATAGTATCTAGGCCAATGAGCCATGTCAAAAAGACTGCTAAGGAAAAAGTCTCCTCACTCTTAAAAAGAGATGGAATTTTTCCCCTGCTGGCATGAGCAAAGCATGTAGCTGTATTTGTTACTATCATCCTATGACCAGTAGGAAACTACCTTAGGATAGGCCTGATATTATCTTGGGTTCTTGATGACCTTCTTGAACTGCATTTCAGCCAAACCCGAGGCCTATTCTACCTCTAGAATTCCAGTTGTGTGCACCACTACATTTCCTTACTGTTTAAGCCACCACTTTGAGTTGGGTTTTCTGTTACTTGCAGCTGAAAGCATTCTAAGTGATGCAATTTCCTACCACTTTTGACAACCATCTTTGCTTCCAATGAGGTGCACCATTTGGCTTTCTTAGCTCTAATCACCAGCACTCTTCTATCTAGTCATTTGTAGTAAACACTGTTTGTTGTCTACTCCATATTTGTTCATAGCTTCTTCCACTAGACATTATCACATAGGACAGGTTATTTGAACCTTGTGTAGCCAAGAGAGAAGCTTGCCTGAGGACAAAGTCAATATGCTGAAAATGACAATATAGAAAAGTGGAAAAAGCTCTGAGTCATTTAACTGCTGGAATACTCTACTTCCAGCCTTCTTATTATCTGATTAACAAAAATTCTCATTGTTTAAGACAATTTGAGTTAGGGCATTCTGTTGTTTGTATTTGAAAATAACCTAAATGATAAAGAATTTGCTACCAGAATATGGAATTCTGCAAATAACAACCCTAAAACTGTGGAGTTGGATGAGCGGAACAACAATGAGGATCCCACTGTTTCACGCTGAGAGGATGGTCACTCTTGTTCTGTGGGTGAACAACATTTCACTTTGTACCTGAGCACAGCCTTCTGAGACTCTAGTATTAGGGAAAATGGTAAGAATAAGAATGTTGAGCCAGGTGCAGTGGTGCACATCTATAATCCCAGTTACTCGAGAGGCTGAGGCAGGAGGATCACATGAGCCAAGGAGTTTGAGACCACCCTGGGCAACATAGTGAGACCCTGTCGAGAGAGAGAGAGAGAGAGAAAACATTGGTATGTACTGGCTATTTCTTAGGGCTTTCACTAAAAACCCATAGTAAAGAAGGAAAGAAGGTCAAGAATCCTTGGCCTCCCAAAGTGCTGAGATTACAGGCATGAGCCACTGTGCCTGGCTGGGCATTTTTTAAGACAGTAAGTGTGTGTGGAATGAAACTTTACTAACCATATATGATACTATTGGCTATCTACTACACATCCATCCCCCGTTATTCCTTATTTAAGGAATTTTACTTTTGTTCCGGTACCCACTCCCTTCTATGTGTCCATGTGCAGCAGGAGAGACTGGTTTCTCCAAAGAGGTAAATCCTGACTGGTCTAGACCAATCATGATTCTCCCATTCCCCTTGCTAGTAATTGTTTTAGATATGGTTGTGCTGAGCAAGGAGATATGAGAAGTCTGCTAGAAGACTTCTGGTAAAGGTTTCTCTACTTTTTAAAAAAGATACAGGAGAGTTATAGCTTCTCTCTGTGTGCTGTAATTTATCATGTCAGGTTGTGACACATGGACCTGCTGCAGCTATCTGGTGACCATGAGGAGACCCTTATACTAAGTACAAAGCTGACATGCTAAGAAGAGGAAAACAACAGAAACGGTGTTCTTCAGACATTGAATCAAGCAGTCTTGGAGCAGGAGGAGGTAGAGCAAGATGGTCAAATAGAAGCCTCCACCAATTGTCCTCTCTGCAGGAACAACAGATTGAACAACTATCCACATAAAAAGGCATCGTCATAAGAACCAAAAATCAGGTGAGCAATCACAGTATCTGGCTTTAACTTCATATCATTGAAAGGGGCATTGAAGAGTGTAAGACAGTCTTGAATTGCTGGTGCTATTCCCACCCCCATCCCCTGGCAATGGCCATGTGGCACAGACAGATAATGTGTGTGCTTGGGAGGAGGCCACAATGACTGTGAAACATTGCACTGGAACTCAGTGCTGCCCTGTCATGGTGGAAAGCAACATGGGGCAGAACTCAGCCAGCCCACAGAGGGAGCAGCCCCAGCCAGAGGAGAGCAGCCCTAGCCAGAGGAGAATTAACTGACTGAGTTCTTACCACCACAGGATAAAGTGCTGTGTGATCCTAAATAAACTTGAAAAGCAGTCTAGTCCACAAGGACTCCAATTCCTGGGCAAGTCCTGGTGTTGTGCTGGGCTTGAAGCCAGTGGACTTGGGGGGCACAAGATCTAGTAAGACACCAGCCAGGGTGGCCAAGGGAGCATTTGCACCACCCCTCTCCCAACCCCAGGAAGTGCAGCTTGCAGCTCTAGGAAAGATTCCTTCCTTCTGCTTGAGAAAAGGAAAGGCAAGATTAAAGAGGACTTTGTCCTGCCACTTGGATACCAGTTCAGCCACAGAAAGATAGGGCACTAGGCAGAGTCCTGAGGCTCTCTTCCAGGCCCTAGCTCCTGGACATGCCTTGGGCCAGAAGGGAACATACTGCCTTGAAGGGAAGAAGCCAGACTTGCCAGGATTCATCACCTGTTGACTAAGCAGACCTTGGATCCTGAATAATCAGCAGCAATACATAGGTGGGACTTGCCATGGGCTTTGGGTGAGACTCAGAGCTGTGCTGGCTTCAGGTGTAACCCAGAATATTCCCAGCTGCAGTGGCTATGAGGACTCTTTCTGCTTGAGAAAGGGAGAGGAGCCGGGCGCGGTGGCTCACGCCTGTAATCCCAGCACTTTGGGAGGCCGAGGCGGGCGGATCACAAGGTCAGGAGATTGAGACCACGGTGAAACCCCGTCTCTACTAAAAATACAAAAAATTAGCCGGGCGCGGTTGTGGGCGCCTGTAGTCCCAGCTACTCGGGAGGCTGAGGCAGGAGAATGGTGTGAACCCGGGAGGCGGAGCTTGCAGTGAGCCGAGATCGCGCCACTGCACTCCAGCCTGGGCGACAGAGCGAGACTCCGTCTCAAAAAAAAAAAGAGAAAGGGAGAGGGAAGAGTAAAGAGGACATTGTCTTGCAGCTTATGTATCAGCTCAGCCACAGTAGGACAGAGCACCAAGTGGCTCTTGGGGTTCCTGATTCTAGACCGTGGCCCCTGGACGGCATTTCTGGACATACCCTAGGCCAGAGGGGAGCACACTACCCTGAAGGAAGAGTCCCAGGCCTGGCAGCATTCACCACAAACTGACTGAAGAGCTATTGGGCCTTGACTGAACATTGACGATAGCTAGGGAATATGTGCCACAGGCTTGCAGCAGTGGTGGCCACGAGGAGAGACTCCTCTGGCTGTGGAATGGGGAGGGAAGAATGGGAAGGGCTTTCTTTTGTGGCTTGGGTGTCAGCTCAGCTGTAGTAAAATAGAGCACTAGGTAGATTCCTAAGGTTTCCAACTCTAGGTTCTAGTTCCCAGATGTCATCTCTGGGCCTGCCTGGGACTGAGGAGGAATTGCCACCCTGAAGAGAAGAACATGAGCCTGGCTGGCTGGCTTCACCATCTGCTGACTGTAGTGCTCCATAGCCCTGAGTGAACATAGGTGTTAGCCAGACAGTGATTACTGCGGGCTTTGGGTGAAACCCAGTGCTGTGTTGGCTTCAGATCTGGTGGTGACCACAGGGGTATTTATGTCATCCCTCTCCCAGCTTCAGGCAGCTCAGAAGAGAGACGGGGGTGCCGGGGTGGGGGGAGCGAGAAACTTTGTTTGTTTTGAATAAAGTAAGGGAAGAGAACAAGAGTATCTGCCTGGTAATCCAAAGAATTATTCCAGATCTTATCCAAGATGACCAAGGTAGTACCTCTACAAGTCTGCAAGAACCACAGCATTATGGGACTTGGGGTACACCCTAAAGCAGATACAGCTTCAATTACAACACCCAAATCCTTTCAAATATCTGGAAAGCTTTCCCAAGAAGGATGGGTACAAACAAGACCAGACTGAAAAAAAGTACAATGAACGCCTAACTTGTTAATACCCAGATACCGACGAATACCCACAAGCATCAAGACCATCCAGGAAAACATGATCTCACCAAATGAACTAAATAAGGCACCAGGGACCAATCCTGGAGAAACAGAGATATGTAACCTTTAGACGAAGAATTCAAAATATCTGTTTTGAGGAAACTCAAAGAAATTTGAGATAACACAGAGAAGGAATTCAGAGTCCTATCAGATAAATTTAACAAAGAGATTGAAATAATTAAGAAGAATCAAGCAAAAATTCTGGAGATGAAAAATGCAACTGACATACGGAAGAATGCATCAGATTCTATTAATAGCAGAATTGATCAAGCAGAAGAAAGGATTAGTGAGCTTCAAGACAGGATGTTCAAAAATACATATTCAGGACTGGGCACAGTGGCTCACACCTGTAATCCCAGCACTTTGGGAGGCCAAGGCAGGTGAATCACCTGAGGTCAGGAGTTCAAGACCATCCTGGCCAACATGGTGAAACCCTATCTCTACTAAAAATACAAAAATTAGCCAGGTGTGGTGGTGCACGTCTGTAGTACCAGCTACTCAGGAGGCTGACGGAGGAGAACTGCTTGAACCCAGGAGGCAGAGGTTGCAGTGAGCTGAGATTGTACCACTGCACCCCAGCCTGGGCAACAGAATGACATTCAGTCTCAATAAAATAAAAAAAAAGAAAAAAGAAAAGAAAAGAAAACACATATTCAGAGGAGACTAAAGAAAAAAGAATAAAGCACACCTAGAAAATCTAGAAAATGGGCTTAAAAGAGTAAGTCTAAGAGTTACTGGCCTTAAAGAAGAAATACAGAAAGAGACAAGGGTAGGTTTACTCAAAGGAATAACAGAGACTAACCCATACCTAGAGAAAGATATCAATACCAAGTACAAGAAGGTTATAGAACACCAAGCAGATTTAACCCAAAGAAGACTAGCTCAAGGCATTTAATACTCAAACTCCCAAAGGTCAGGGGCAAAGAAAGGATCCTAAAAGCATCAAGAGAAAAGAAACAAATAACATACAATGGGCTGAGCTCCAGTATGTCTGGCAGAGACTTTTTAGTGGAAACCTTACAGGCCAGGAGAGAGTAGCATGACATATTTAAAGTACTAAAGGAAAAAAAAAACTTTTACCCTAGAATAATAAACCTGGTGAAATTATACTTCAAACATGAAGAAGAAATAGACTTTCCCGGACCAACAAAAGCTGAGGGATTTCATCTACACAAGGCCTGTCCTACAAGAAATGTTAAACTTCAATTAGAAAGAAAACAATGTTAATGAGTAATAAGAAATCATCTGAAGATACAAAACTCACTGGTAATTAAATACACAGACAAATGCAGACTATTGTAACACTGTAACTGTGGTGTGTAAACTACTCCTAAGTAGAAAGACTAAACAATGAACCAATCAAAAATAACCAATCAAAAAAACAACTTTTCAAGACATAGTACAATAAAATATAAATATAAACAACAGTTAAAATGTTAAAAAGCAGAGGGAAGAAGTTAAGGCATAGTCTTCATTAGTTTTCTTTTTGCTTGTTTGTTGGTTTGCTTATGCAAACAGTATTATCAGCTTAAAATAATGAATTATAAGACAGTATTTTCAGGCCTCATGGTAACCTCAAGTCAAAACACATATAATGGATACACAAAAAATAAAAAGCAAGAAACTAAATCATACCATGAGAGAAAAACACCTTTACTAATAGGAAGACAGGAAGGAAAGAAAAAAACACCACACACACACACACACAAAAACCCAGAAAATAAATAAAAAATGGCAGGAGTAGGTCTTTACTTATTAATAATAACACTGAATGTAAATAGACTAAACTCTCCAATCAAAAGACAGAGAATGGTTGAATGGATTAAAAATCAAGGCCCAGGCCAGGTGCAGTGGCTCACACCTGTAATCCCAGCACTTTGGGAGGCCGAGGCGGGAGGATCACAAGGTCAGGAGATTGAGACCATCCTGGCTAACACGATGAAACCCTGTCTCTACTAAAAATATAAAAAATTAGCCAGGTGTGGTGGCGGGCCCCTGTAGCCCCAGGTACTTGGGAGGCTGAGGCAGGAGAATTGCTTGAATTGGGGAGTCAGAGGTTGCAGTGAGCTGAGATTGCGCCACTGCACACCAGCCTGGGCGACAGAGTGAGACTCTGTCTCAAATAAAAAACAATGACAACAACAACAACAAAAATCAAGACCCAATGATCTGTTGCCTACAAGAAACACACTTCACCTAAAATGACACACATAGGCCGAAAATAAAGGAATGGAAAAATATACTCCATGCCAATTAAAACAAACAAACAGATCAGAAGTAGCTATACTTATATCAAACAAAATGGATTTCAAGAATTACTTATTTTGAATTTTGGTAGGTTATCAGTGTTCCTACATCTAAGATTTATTCGTGATCTGAAATACTTTAGAAGTGAGTAAATGTGTGTTTCTTACCTTTGCTTAATTACCATACCTACTAAGAATGTTTCATACTTTAGAATCTGCCAATACCACTAATAGTTTTCTGTTCCTGGAATTTTCCGTATTACGTAAATCAACTACATTTCTGAAAAGCTACGTTGTTCAAAGTGAACAGTAAAGTCCAAGAAATCTACCCTATGAGGAAATTAAGAGGGATCACCAATATCTTGTTAGTTGTTGAATTCAGGGGGAAAAACTGAATATAAAGGAGAGTGAACCATAGAAGATAATTAGTATTCTAGAAACAGACTTTTAGATTTGGAAGTGACCTCAACTATTATCAACTTACAAATGAGATAACTGAAGCTTACTGAGATTCAGTGATTTGCCCAAGATCTCAGAGTTAGTGGCACTTTTTGGAATATACCAAAGTAGCCTTGACTTCAGTCTTTCCTTAACACTAGCCCTGATGGTGACAACTACTCAGTAGTAGCCTCAATGGTTTGTACCAACATCAGAGTCTTTCCTCAAGGGATATAATTCTAGGGTGATGTAGGCAAGACATCCGCAAATATTTCTGTAAAGGCTTGGATAGTAAATATTTTACACAAAAAGTCTTTGTCTCATACTCCTTTTTTTTTTTTAATTTGTAACCCTTCGCAAATATAAAAACCATTCTTAGCTTGAGTTCTAGTTAAAAAATAGGCTGAAAGCCAGACTTATCCCTAGGCTAGTAGTTTTTCAATACCTGTTATATGTCAGAGTGTGTTGGTCAGTAAAATTTTCATTAGCCCAGCAAAATGAAAAAAGTAAGGGTAATGTAGTGAACTAAATCCATTCAGTATAAAGGACTACCCTCTGTTCTGAAATCATGCCCTTCCTCCATTTTGGAGGATGGAGAAGCATTAAAATGTCCTCTCCTGTATGCAGTAGTGATGACACAGATAGTAAGATTTTGCTTGTCCTGTTTTTTATGTTCTTCCTTGGTTAAAAAAAAAATTATTGGTCTACATATCTAATTGGAAATTACATATATATAATTATTCCCTGAAATCTCAACATCTAAGAGTCTTTGTGAATATTCACTGATTCCAAATAAGGCATCTTAGGCTTTTAGAATGTATCCAAATGGGATTCACAACTGAATGGCAACATATAACTTAATTCTAAAAAAAAACCCCAATGGAAGTCTGGCAATTATTTCAGAACCACTGAGAAACTTTTGAGTTCCTTTTATTGTGTGATAAAATGTTACTTTGTATAGTGAGTAATGGAGCTCAGTCCAGCTGCATTTCTGGTTCTTGCATAGTGGAAATAGCCTTTCTTCAGGACCTGTCTCTCCTATTATGGCGCCACATAAGAAAAGTGATTGTAAATTATTTAAAGACAGAGACCATATTTTTTCCATGTTTCCATATTCCCACAGCATCAAGCATAGGCAACTTGTATTTTTTTCTAATTAAATAAAAAAATGAACAAAATAAAACAATCAAAAGTTCAGAAGTATGTTGGAAAGATTACTGCCCATAGCAGATATGAACCTGGAGAAATCTGAGGAATACTCCAGGGTTAAATATGTGGGTCCCCTAGGCAGAGTAATAATTTGGCATTTTTTAAAGCAATATCTAAAAAATAAATGCTCAACATTTACTTATAGGTAACACTAAATGCTTCATGGAAAAGAGTGCACCTACTGCCACATAGCAAATTATCCCCAAATTCAGCAATTTAAAACAACAAACAGGCCAGGCACCGTGGCTCACGCCTGTAATCCAAGCACTTTGGGAGTGCTGAGGTGGAAGGACTGCTTGAGTCCGGGAATTCAAGGTCAGCCTGGGCAACAGAGAGAAACCTCATCTCTACAAAAAAAACCAAAAAAAAAAAAACTTAAAAATTAGCCAGGCATGGTGGTGTGCTCCTGTAGTCCCACCTACTCCGGAGGCTGAGGTGGGAGGCTCACTTGAGCCCAGCAGGTCAAGGATGCAGAGAGCAGGGATTGTACCATTATACTCAGCCTGGACTATAGAGTATGGCCATGTTTCAAAATAAATAAATACATAAAAATAAAACAACAAACATTTATTCTTTAACAATTTCTGTAGGTCAAGAATTGATGAGCATCTTAGCTGGGTGGTTGGTTCCAGCTCAGGATCTCTCATAACTTTGCAGTCAGTCTGTCAGCTGGGCAGGAATCATACGAAGGTTTGCCTCAGGTTAAAAAATCCATTTCCAGGATGGCTCACTCAGAGAAATTGGTTCCTCAACCATGTGAGCCCCTCCATAGTGCTCCTTAAGTGTCTTATGGTGTATCGGGAGTGGGTTCCTGCTGATGGGTTCGTGGTCTCGCTGACTTCAAGAATGAAGCCACGGACCTTCCTGGTGAGTGTCACAGCTCTTAAAGGTGGTATGGACGCCAAGAGGGAGCAGCAGCAAGATTTATTGTGAAGAGCAAAAGAACAAAGCTTCCAAAGGGTGGAAGGCGGCCCTAGCGGGTTGCTGCTGCTGGGGTGGCCAGCTTCTATTCCCTTATTTGTCCCTGCCCATGTTCCACTTCTGTCCTCTCAGAATGCCCTTTTTTCAATCCTCCTTGCAATTGGCTACTTTTAGACTCCAGCTGATTGGTGCATTTTACAGAACGCTGATTGGTGCGTTTTACAGAGCACTGATTGGTGCATTTTACAAACCTCTTGTAAGACAGGAAAGTTCCCCAAGTTCCCACTCTACTCAGGAAGTCCAGCTGGCTTCACCTCTCAATGACATGGTTGCTATCTTCCACCAACGCAAGTGATCCAAGAGAAAGAGCAAAGAGGAAGTCACATTGTATTTTAGGAGTCTTAGAAGTCACACATTGTCACTTATGCCCTATTTTATCTGTAAGAAGCAAACCATGCAGTCCATAAAGTCAAGCAGGGGAAAGCAAGTTCATAAAGTCAAGAGGAGGGTCAGTAAGCACCACCTCTTCAAGAAAGGTGTATCAAAGAATTTGTGGACACATCTTAACCACAACAAATAGCAAAGAATGTGCACATTGCCTCTCCTCTATTTTTTCTGAATGACTTAGCTTTAACCTCAAACTTGCATATTCTAACATCATCATTAAAGGTAGGCTGGGTGTGGTGGCTCACGCCTGTAGTCCCAGCACTTTGGAAGGCCAACGTGGGCGGATCACTTGAATACAGGAGTTCAAGACCAGCCTAAGCAATATTATGATACCCTGTCTCTTAAAAAAAAAAAAAAAAAAGATTTCTTATTCTCAGCATGCCCTATGGGAAGGAGGTCCCACTCACCAGCCTCAAGTAGTTCACCAAAATATTTCTTCTAACCCATATATACCAAATACCATTTACAGAATTTTCTCCATATAACAATATTTCCAGTGATATTTCAGTCTCATGATAAGGTTTACAGATGTCACAAGGTATAGTACTGTCCTAAAGAACTATCTTGCTGGATTTTTTCTAGCTGTGACTGAAGATAAAAAAAAATTGTGAAGAATTTTGGACTGAATTTCTTAAAGGAACATTTCCTATAGATGATGATTTTTTTTAATTGCATAGAATTCACAACATCTCACCTAAGAATTTTGCTGCATTGTACCTAGCCCGGAAAATGTATTAGGAAATTGTCTGTATTACTGTTAGTCTATTTAGTAGAGCTTTAAAAAAAAAAGACACACGGAGATGTATTATGTTTCTTCCACCAAAAGAGAAACAGCAAGAGTTCTGAAGAATTCTAATTCTTAGATTTCCTTAGGACATTTTAAACCAATTACTGGAAGTAACTTGGGACATTACTGTACACATATAGCTTGGGGCATTATTCAAATGCTACCCATCTGAAACACTGCACCTGTTCAAGGAGTGAACCCTTTTTACATTGTAATAATACAAAAAGTTCAAGGTTTTCATTTTGTAGTTAGTTCATTTATAGCATTTCTAGAGACCCTGACATTTCACAGGCCCAAACCTTGAAAGCTATATACAGAGTAACACAGACACCTCAAACAGGTGATCAGAGGAACACATGCCTGCCCACAAGCATTTGTTTTCAATCTATAGGTATTTATCATGAATAATCATTAAGCTGTTATGAAATTGACTCATGAGATTTCAGACATTTTCACTTTGACATTCATACTCTGGCAGAGATACCAACCCTAAAGGCAGACAACGCTGTTAAGTATGACCTGTGCATTTTAAACATACAAGGAAAAATCTATTTTAACACTGAAAAAAAATTTGATTATTGGATTTATTTCTTGCAATAAACATATGGAATACCCACTAAAACTGGTATGGTATTTCTTTAAGGCAGAATTTGTATAATGTAAACCCAAAAAGTATCATCTTACCATATTATATTGTTAAATAATACAGAACTAGCATACTCCAAATGTAGAAAATTTTGGCTCTCTACCTAAGTAACTTTGAGTAGTCAGTTACATAATTGGCCAGCATTTACCATCTGCTGTAACCCTTACCTCTTTATTTTTCTGGCTTTTTGGGGTACTTTTTAATGGCTGTTAATACAAAAATTATATAAAAATATAGAAAGCTATTAAATATCACATTTATTTATTGTTTCATTATTTTTACAAAACAGACACACACAACAATATGTTATTTCCTATTAACTTACCTATTTATTATTACTAAGGAGGCTACAACTAGGGCTGGCTCTCCTCAGTTTTACTCACCATGTATGAAATTCAGTGTTCTACTACATGTAGGGCATTTTCAGATATGTTTTGGGAATTTAAGTTACGGAACATGAAAACACACAATTTCAGTGTTTAGTTTTAGATATGTACTTAACATTACTGACAATTAAATGCCACGCTTTTATATTTAGTTTCACATTGTTCTTTCAATTATCTATTTCCATGTTTCTTCTATTACCAGAAAACTACATGTGATAGACTGAGAAAAAATGGCATTGAATTGAAATAGTTGCCTCTAGGGGGGACTTTTCATTTAAAACCAGGTTTATCCTAGATGATACTTCACTTGGTAATGTGCTTGTGACTATGAAATTTTATCAGGCTGAATTATTCCCTTCATATCTAGAGCAGGGGTGGCACCATACTTTACCCAGTACATTAAGGATAAGTGTTTTTTTCAGTTCCTATCCTAGGCTTTTTGAGGCATAAAAATGTCCTGAAGAACAAGTCAGAGACTCTTTTTTTTTTTTTTTTTTTTTTTTTTTGAGACAGAGCCTTGCTCTGTCGCCCAGGCTGGAGTGCAGTGGCGCTATCTCGGCTCACTGCAAGCTCCGCCTCTCAGGTTCACGCCATTCTCCTGCCTCAGCCTCCTGAGCAGCTGGGACTACAGGCGCCCCCATCACTCCAGGCTAATTTTTTTTTTGTATTTTTTAGTAGAGACGGGGTTTCACCGTGTTAGCCAAGATGGTCTCGATCTCCTGACCTTGTGATCCGCTCGCTTTGGCCTCCCAAAGTGTTGGGATTATAGGCCTGAGCCACCTCGCCCAACCCAAGCCAGACACTTTTATCCTAACTCCATGTATTTGTCCTTCTCCTAGCTGCAAGGTGGCCAGGTCCCACCTTTGCAAGATAATGTTGGTGAACAACTAGAATAACTCAGAAGGAATCAAGATCTCTCTTTCTACAACTCCCTCTCCCTCAGGCCTATCTCCTGATGGTCTGGATTTGTCATATTAAGAGTCCATGTTGGGTTGGGTGCTGTGGCTCACGACTGTAATCCCAGCACTTTGGGCGGCTGAGGCGAGCAGATCATGAGGTTAAGAGTTCAAGACCAGCCTGGCCAACATGGTGAAACCCCGTCTCTACTAAAAATATAAAAATTAGCCTGGCGTGGTGGCGGGCGCCTGTGATCCCAGTTACTCGGGAGGCTGAGGCAGGAGAATAGCTTGAAACCAGAAGGCGGAGGTTACAATGAGCCGAGATGGTGCCACTGCACTCCAGCCTGGGTGAAATAGCAAAACTCCATCTCAAAAAGAAAAAAAAAAAGAAAAAAGAAAAGGAAAGGAAAGAAAAAGAATCCATGCCAGGTTGTCTCTGGCTGAAGATAGGACAAAACAAAACTACTCATTTCATGTCAAATTTATGAAGTTTTATTCTCCCTTAAGAGAAAGAAAAGTGTCAGGGGCAATTTACAATTTAAATCAAGAAGTAGATGTACTTTTGATAAGCCTATTGCTTTCTACTGGGTTTTGAACCCATATGCTCAGTGAGTGTACCCACCCACTTAATCTCATTTAAGATCATGGAATTTCAGAACTGGAAGGAATCTTAGTGACTTCAACTAGGAAGTTAGAGGTCAAACTGTCACTTTTATTATTGATAAAACTGTTTGTGGAATGAGAGTTAGGGCTGAGGGCTAAATGAGCTAGCTAATGTTTCCTAACATACTCTGCCCTATCCCACTCACACTCTGTCCCCAAATCAGACCCCAGAACAGAAATTGAAACTGACTCAGTTTGGTCCAGAACTGAACGTTTATGTGCATATGATTTTTTTGATAGATTCACTCCACCGGGTTATGATCTGTAGATTAATGGCTGTCAGCCACCAGCCAGGTGGAATAAGAGGTCAGAGTGCTACTACTCTGGGGAAGTCCCTCCACATGAAAACAGAAGAGTAGGGAGAAGCACACCACCTCCCAACATTAGGAGGGGCAATGCCATAGGAATTCTGATGAATAAAATCCTCCATTTCATTTCAAAATCATTTGAGAGCAGTATAACAGGAATGTATCACAAATTATTAATACAGTACTTAGTATGAGATTTGGATGTTTGTTCCCTCCAAATCTCATGTTAAAATGTAATCCCCGGCTGGGTGCAGTGGCTCCCACCTGTAATCCCAGCATTTTGAAAGGCTGAGGCAAGCAGATTGCTTGAGTTCAGGCATTTGAGACCAACCGGGGCAACATGGCAAAACCCCATCTCTAAAAAATTACAAAAATTAGGCGTGGTGGTGAGCACCTGTAGTCCCAGGGCAGCCTGCGGTGAGAGAATCACTTGCACCCAGGAGGCGTAGGTGGCAGTGATTCAGGATTGTGCCACTGCACTCCAGCCTGGGCGACAGAGTGAGAGCCTGTCTCAAAAAAAGAGAAAAAGAAAAGGAAAATAAATGTAATCCCCATTGTTGGAGGAGGGGCCTAGAGGAAGGTGTTGGACCATAAGAGGGGATCCCTCATGAATGGCTTAGCGCCATTCTTGAGATAATGAGTGAGTTCTAGCTCTGAATTCACATGAGATCTGGTTGTTTAAAAGAGTGTGACACCTCCCCTGTCTCTCTCTGTTGCTCCCACTCTTGCCATGTGATGTGCTTGCTCTCTCTTTGCCTTACACCATGATTGGAAGCTTCTGGCCCTCACCAGAAGCAGATACTGGCACCATGCTTCTTGTATTCCTGCAGAACCATGAGCCAATCACACCTCTTTTCTTCAAAAATTACCCAGCCTCAGGTATTTCTTTATGGCAATGCAAGTGGAATAACATAAAACTCTATTCTTAATAAATAAATATAAAAGGCTTTTACTAATCTCTCACAAACATATTAGCAAAAAAAGTTAATAAATTTAAAACCATTATATGTTTTCCTCTCTCAAAATCTTATCACAACAATTTGTCTCACTTCTCAAATTGTGAATAATTTCAGCAATAAACTTATTTTGAAGGAAGGAATACGAAATATAAGACTGTAGTGTATGAAACAACTTGAAGATTAAAACTGAGTTTTGCTTGCAATTTAATTCTAATTTATAGTATTTTTAAAACCAAAAATTAAATTTGAGGAAGTGACATTATACTAGGTTGATGAAGTTTACAAATATCTTATGGAAGCCATCTGTCAGAAAACAATCAAACCAACAAAGGCAATAACAGATTAATATGATAGATATTCAATGTACTTACTGAATTATTACAAAGAGTGACTACATAAAATCTGGAGAAATTGAGCTCTTATCTCTGAACATTAAGACCTTTAATTCACTCAGGGCTCATCATTTCAAGAAAATAACTGAGGCCACAAGGTTGTAAGTTTATATGTTATGGTGTGTAATAGAAATGCTATTTAGGACAGGAATTTACTGAAATTAAACTGGCAGGAGACTGAAAAATTATTTAAGTTGCTCAAATTATAAAACAGAGAGAGCATTTTATCTGAGGTTCCTTAAAATTAATTCCTTCATGAGGAATATTTTTTCCTTAAATGAAAATTCTCATCGTATACCTTATTTAGACTATAGTCAGAATCCACACTACTCTACAACATTTGACTAATCTATTTAGTGTAGACAAAAAGTAATTCAAAAAACAAGCAATATACAAATAGCACCTAAAGACCTGGTGAACTGCAAACAGAAGTTGGTTTTATACTTCACTGGGCATCCTAATTACAGGTTCTATACTGCTTTGTTCTGCCCTCTTCTATTTTCCTCTGGATGATCTTGTCTACTCCATGACTTCAAATACCATCTTTTATGTTAATTACTTTCAGATATATACTCCAGCTATCCCCTCTGTCCTGCTGTGTTGACCTGTATTTATCTTTGTGATAGGACAACCTCTTCAAGTTTTCTAAAAAGATACAGGCATATAAACAAGTTTATAAAAGTGTTATAGATACTAGTATCAGTTCATACAAGGTTCTGTGAGTTTACAAAATAAGAAGACAGGAAAAGCTTCCTAGAGGAAATAATACTTCAGTAGATGTCTAGAGGAGGGAGTGACAGAAAGGGAGACAGACGACTGGCATTGGAGGGAAAAAGAACAGTGGGAGTCAAGTTTCTGAACCAGGAAGCAAGCTATAAAATAATTCCCTAAAATCTGGGCCTTATAGTACAGGGTGGGGGTAACCAGAAACCAGGCAAGTACCAAATCAGGGAAGGTCTCACACGTCATACTTGGGAATTCAAATTTATTCCATAATTTTTATACCTATTATGTAGCAATAGGGAAGCAAGCATTAAAGGGCTTTTTCAGCAAAGGAGAAACAGGATCAAATTTGGATATAACGTGGGGAAAAGCTTTTCTGTTTTAATCCCTACTGCTTTCTAAACAATATGGACTAAATTTGTTGTGCTGAGCCCTGAAGCAATTTGACTGTATATATTTGTGAGTGGAAGCCTAGAAAAGCTGGACTGCTGTGCTTTCCAGAGGGAGAAGGAATTTCCTAGGACAATTGTAGGAAAATGGGAGAAAAGTGAGAAAAAACAGCAAAACTGCCGAACGCAGAGGGCCCCTATATCTTCTATAAAATACTAACTCATAAACATTTTGAGTGGTTGGTTTTTTTTGGTTTGTTCGTTGGCAGAAACCAGGCTTCACTTCAAGATCGATCCCAGAGACAGTATTTGTGAAGTGGACCCCAAGGACAGAGAAGACTGTGAAAATGTGAGAAACACACCATAAGGTGGCTCCCCATGATCTTTGCCTCTTGGTGTTCACATCTCTGGTGTTCATACCTCTCTGAGTGTGGGCAGGACCTGTAACTTGTTTATAAATAATAAAATATGGCAAAGGTGATGGGATGTCACTCCCATAATTATATTGCCTGGTCTTGCTCACAGACTCACTCTAGTCTGATGAAGTAAGCAGCCAAGTTGGTCTGATGAAGTAAGCAGCCAAGTTGGAAAAGGCCACATGTAAGTAGCCTCTAGGAACTACAGGTGGTCTCTAGGTGCTAAGGGCATCCTCCGGCCAATAGCGCGAAAGAAGCTGGGGCTCTCAGCCTTACCAACACAAGGAAATGAAGTTTGCCAACAACCTGAGTGAACCTGGAAGTAGATTCTTTCCCAGTCAAGTTGCCAAATGAGAACACAGCCCTGTCCACACATTTTTTTTTTTTTTCAAATTTTATTTTAGAGTCAGGGAGTACATGTGCAGGTATGTTACCTGGGTATATTGCTTGACACTGAGGTTTGGGGTACGAAAGACCCTGTCACCCAGGTACTCAACATAGTACCCAATAGGCAGTTTTTCATTGCTTGTCCTCCACTCTCCCTCCCCTTTTGGAGTTCTCAGTGTCTATTGTTTTCATCTTTGTGTTCATGTGTACCCAATGTTTAGCTCCCACTTATAAGAACAAGCAGTATTTGATTTTCTTTTTGTTTTTGAGACAGGGTCTCACTCTGTCACCCAGGCTAGAGTGCAGTGGCCTAATCAAGGCTCACCGCAGCCTCGACCTCCCTGGGCTCAGGTGATCCTCCCACCTCAGTCTCCTGAGTAGCTGGAACTACAGGAGTACACCACCATGCCCAGCTAATTGTATTTTTTTTTTTTTGTAGAGGCAGGGTTTTGTCATGTTGCCCAAGCTGGTCTCAAACTCCTGGGCTCAAAAGATCCTCCTGCCTCGGCATCCCAAAGTGTTGGGATTACAGGCATGAGCCACCATGCCAGGCTGGTATTTGGCTGTCTCTTCCTGTGTTAATTTGCTTAGGATAATGGCCTCCAGCTCCGTCCATGTTGCTGCAAGGGACATGATTTTGTTCTTTTTTTATGGCACTGTTCTATAGTATATATATACCACATTTTCTTTATCCAGCCAGCTATTGATGGGCACCTAGATTGATTCCATGTCTTTGCTATTATGAATAGTGCTGTGATGAACATGTACTGCCGTGTCTTTTTGGTAGAACGATTTGTTTTCTTTTGAATATATACCCACTAACGGGATTGCTGGGTCATATGGTAGTTCTGTTTTCAATTCTTTGAGAAATCTTCAGACTGCTTTCCACAGTAGCTGAACTAATTTACATTCCCACCAACAGTGTATAAGCATTCCCTTTTCTCCACAGCCTCACCAACATCGGTTGGTTTTTTCCATTTTTTAATAATAGCCATTCTGCCTGTCCACACTTGGCAGCCTTGTGAGACCTTAAGCAGAAGACCCAGCTAAACTGTGCCTGTGACTCCTGACCCACAGAAACTCTGGAATAATAAATGGGTATTGTTTTAAACCTCTCTAAATTTGTGGTAATTTGTTACATGGTAATAGAGAACTAATATAAATATTTGCTCCCTCTGCAGTACCCCATCCCTCAAGTTTACAGATATTCCATAATCTATGTCCCCTATCTAACTTCTGGGTTATGTAAGTTTTAGAAAAAAAATCACTTTATTTTTTTTTAGACAGAGTCTCATTCTGGTGCCCAAGCTGGAGTGCAGTGGTGCAGTGGGCTCAAGTGATTCTCCTACATCAGCCTCCTGATTAGCTGGGACTACAGGCACACAACACCACACTTGGCTAATTAAAAAAAAAAAAAAAAAATTTGTAGATATGAGGTCTCACTATATTGCCCAGGTTGGTCTTGAACTCCTGGGCGCAAGTGATCCTCCCACCTTAGCCTCCCAAGGTGTTGGGATTACAAGCACGAGTCATCATGCCCAGCCAAAAATCACTTGGCAGTTTGAGAAAGAATGGATTCAAGAGGCAGGAAATAATGGCAATAGCCCAGGTGAGAAATGGTGAAGGCCTAAACCAGAAAAATAGCAGTGCCATTTAAGAAGTTAGGAAATAAAGGAGAAGCACAGGTTTCATGAGAAGTATTAATATACCGAGTCTATTTGAGACACGATAATTTGAAGTGTCTAGAGGTCCTCCAGGTGAAGATGTCTACTAAGCTTCAGTACTAACTTTGTAAGATGCTAGTTCTGATCTGGAAAAACTCACATTTCCCTGCTCACAATCTGACAGTAAGCTGCCCTTTCAGTCCTCATCATGTGTTCTACACTTCACAGAGCTACTTGGTGCTCCACAAACAGGGCATGCCTATGCACAAGTCCATATCTTGGCTCATGCTGTTCACTTTGAATGAAATGCAATCCCCTCTCATCAAATTTATAAAAATCCTACTCACCTTTTAAAAATGTCGATATGCTCTGTTAGAATGTGGGCTCCCTTGAGGGCAGGGCACTTTGTTTTGCCCACAGATGTCTCAAAAACCTGGAATATAATAGGTACTCGATAAATATTTATTGAATGAATGGATAAATGTCTTATATAAAGCCATTCCTTATTCTCTCTCCAGTCACAGAATAAATACTAATGTATTCCATATCATAGATATAAACATTTGCTGATAACTAGTAGTACAACTAAGAACTTCTGTTTCTGAACAAATGAGGAAAAGAAAATACAAATTTGATAGGAAAGATAATGAAGGGGTGGATGTATACCTGAACATTAGCTCTGTTTAAGAGTATGGATCACTTAACATATAGTTACCCAACACCTAGTATATAGAATATGTGACTAGTTACGCAAAAGTCATTCCCAACCCCTTTTTCCTTGCCTCCCTCTAATTAAGAGGTGAAAGTAAACAATTATTTTCCCAGCCTCCTTTATAGCTAGAGATAGTCATGTGACACATTTTGGTCAATGAAATGCAAGGGGAAATCTACTCAATGAATGATTTGAAAAAAAAAAAATGTCTTCCCTGGTCTGGAAAAAAAAAAAAAAAGGAGAAAGATCTGTCTAGTCATATCTCCTGCTTCCTACGTTTGAAAATTTTGGTGCTTGGAGCTTTTGCATCTATCTTGTGACTATGAAGAGAAGGCAAAAGAAATCACAGAGATACCAATCCAGAGCCCTCACATTAAGCCACTAAACTGATGCCAGAAGGCACCTAACTTTTGTTGTTAGACAAACTTCTCTAGTTTCAGATCTATTAGTCTGTTATTCTGTTACTTACAGTTGAAAATATTCCTGAACTAGTGGAAGATATCTTAGAAATCCTGGCTAATAATATTATCTGGTTAATAATGCCACACATGAAATGACTTTAAAATGCCTATTTGATTTTAAATTGTGTTTTTGAAAATAGCACTATGTGCCTTTAAATATATTTATCATAAGTTACACTATCTAGCATGTGGCTGTGTTATCATAGTCTTCACTGTCTTTTCTGTTACACCTCATCCTGTGAATAATTGTGTCAAAAATGAAGAAAACATGGTTTCAATAGGACATGTTTGTCAACTCTGATTTCAGAGGTAGAACTATTACAACCAAAAGGGAAATAAAAGGAACAGAATAAAGTAAAATGGAAATCAGGATTAGTTGAAACTTCCAAATTTATTTACCCAAAAGTTTCAAAGTAATTCTATTCCAAATAATGAAGCTGTATCTATACTTTGCTAACACAGGTAAATAAGATTTTCGATTTATAGACATTGCAAAAGATTGGATTGGTAATGACAAAGCACATTACATAATTCTGTGCCCATTAAAAAAAAACTCCAAACCATTTACAGGACCACGTTTTAAAGCTGTCGAAAAAGTATAATGAGAACTCTACTTTTCTCTGTTAGATTTGCCAAGTGTCAAAAGGGACTGAGAAGTGTTTTAAATTGCTTTTATAAATGAGTAGTGAAGCCACTCACCAGTTCCTAGAATTTTGAACAAAGGGAACAAATATTCAATAAGAAACCACCAGCGTAATAAATAATAATCATAGAGACTTTCTAGTGGATTAAAAAAAGGAATCATTCATTAAACCTATTTCTAAAAATTTCATTAGCTGGAATTGTTCTACATTAGTGGAATTACTCTACTAAGAAATAAGATACTCTCTTCCTTATTTTTTATTAACAGGTACTATTTAGTCAGGAAACACCTGTAAGATTAAGAAAGCACTGAGCTGGGCCTAGAGTTGTGAGATACACAAATAAATGAGACCGAATTCCTGCTCTCTAAGAAGATTTCATTGCAAAGTGAGATTCAGACACATACTCTTAAATATAGCCAGAAAGCCTCTAAACCACATACCAGTAGTATTTAGGTCTATCAGAATCTAAGGGTGGAAGGGCAGCCCAGATGAATGGCTTTATTTGGTTGTTTATTAAGGAGCTGCATTTAAATTCCAAAACAGTGGAAGGTCAGTATTAGTCATTTCCATATGAGATAAATGTATCAAATTTAGCCTAGGTCATAGTTGCAAGCACTAATAAAGTATCATAACAAAACAGAAGACACAATGGAGTCAAATTGTCTTTGTTTTTTGTTGCTGTTGTTTGTTTTTTGCTTTTTTTTTTCCGCTTTAATCAGGTACTCCTGATATTTCAAGGAGTTAAAGCCACTGCCTCATGGAACTTGTTCATTTCTTGATGGTATCTTGAGAAACAAAAATGAAGATAGTAGAATTCCATATCTTATCTCTTGGCATTATTATGTTTTCAGTTGTACAAAATATCTAAATCAGATGTATACGGGTTGAACAATTCTTACAGAAATTCCTGCCAAAATTAAAAATATTATGGGTAATTATCACTAAAAAGAAAATTAATCACAGTTTATATTAAGATAATTAAAACTGGAATTCAAAAACTGTGAGGCTGAAAACAAATCTACAAAAAGCCTGGTATGGTATGACTCATAGCAGCTTTATTCATAATAACAACAAAAAAGAAATACTTCAGATGTATATTATTAGGTGACTTGACAAACTGTGATATTATAGTAGGTTAAATAGTGACCCCCTAAAAGAGTCCACCCAGAAACTGTGAATGTGCCCTTATTTGGGAAAAGGATTTTTGCAGATGTAATTAAGGATCTTGAGATGAGATCAACGACACTGTCCATATGAGGGACAGAAGATAAGAAAGACACAGAGACACAGGGAGGAAGGCCATATGAAGACAGAGGCAGAGATTGGAGTTATGCTGCCACAAACCAAGGCATATCTGGAGCCACCAGAAGCTGGAAGAAGCAAGGCAGGATTATCCCCTAGAGTCTTCAGAGGGAGCACAGCTCTGCCAATACCCTGATTTTGGGCTTCTGGCCTCCAGAGCTATGAGAGAATAACCTTTTGTTGTTTTAAGCCACCACGTTTGTAGTCATTTGTTAAGGCAGCCCTAGGAAACTAATACAGGGATATTCATAAAACCGTGGTATATTCATAAAATGGAATGCTATTCAGTAATAAAAGGAATGAACTACTGACACCCTCAGCAACATGGATGACTCTCACAAATAAGTTGAGTGAAAGAAGCCATACACTCAGACATGCACTGTGTAATTTTATTTATATGAAGTTCAAGAACAGGCTAAATTATTCTATGAGATAGAAATCAGAACAGTGGTTAACCTCTGGGGGCAGGGGTAAGGACTGATGCGAAAGGGGCACGAAGGAAATTTCTGGGGCAATGGAAATACTCTATATCTTGATTAGGACGGTGGGGTTACACAGGTGAATAGTTTGTCAAAAACTCATCAGACACTGCACTCAAGAGCTGTTACTTTTTTTTTTTTTTTTTTTTTTTTTGAGTCACAGTCTCTCTCTGTCACCCAGGCTAAAGTGCAATGGTGTAATCTTGGCTTACTGCAACCTCCGCTTCCTAGGTTCAAGCAATTCTCCTGCCTCAGCCTCCTGAGTAGCTGGGATTACAGGTGCCCACCACCACACCCAGCTAATTGTTGTCTTTTTAGTAGAGACGGAGTTTTGCCATGTTGACCAGGCTGGTCTCGAACTCCTGACCTCATGATCCGCCCACCTTGGCCTCCCAAAGTGCTGGGATTACAGGAGTGAGCCACTGCACCCAGCCGAGCTGCTACATTTTATTGAGTGTAAATTAGATCTTAATTTTTAAAAACTAAGGAATAAACCAAAACAACAAAAAACAGCAATGAGGACTGAAATTATACATTAAGGCAGGGGTTGGCAAACTACAGTCCAGGGGTTAAATCTTGCCTGCCACCAATAAAATTTTATTGGAACACAGCCAGACCCAATCATTTACATATTGTCTATGGCTGCTTTCACCCTACAAAGGCAGAGTTCAGTAGCTGTGACAGAGACCATACAGTCCGCAAAGCTGAAAATATTTAGTATCTGTCCCTTTACAAAAAAAAGTTTGCAAACCTCTCTACTAAAGTTATAGTCTGTAAGATGACAGCAAGAGGGGGGAAAATTATAGTCTGTAACTACATTTATAACTATGGAAGCCTCTTCTTGCTCTAACATTCTGTGATTCTCATTATATTTAATGGTATGAATCAGAGATGTCTGTTAAGACACTTGAAATGTCTTTACCCTAGGGCACTTAGGTGAGATTTTGAGCTAAATCTTACAATTCTTAGTTATTCCATTTATTTTTCTTCCACTTGCCATTTTTAGCAAAATTAATAGTTCACTATTGTACTATCAAAAGTCGTCACATTTTATCCATAAATGCATTAACTTATATGGCCTCATCTGTGAGATATGCTAGGCACATAATAGTTCATTACAGAGTAATGAAAGAGAATTGGCAACCAATGGGGCCAGGGCTGGCAGAACCAACTAGCAGCCTAAGCAATCCCAAGGCACTATGCAGAGCATAATAAGGGACTAGCACACTTGATTGTATTCTTGCAGACGTAATTATCAAAAGGGTCTAAGCTGATGGTCTAGGGACTCTGGTGTAGGAGTAACTGAACTTAGAAAGTCAAAGCTATCAGCCAGAAAGGGCTTTCCATTGCCTTTAGAATAAAAACCACAATCCTTAAAATGGTCACCAATGCCTTGAATAATATGGTCGCTGTCTACCACCAGTCTTTCTTCTTCCTCTCTTTTGACAACAACTTTTAACAGGAGGCACATGATCAGTGTTGGCCTCCAGAAAAATTACTCTGCCAGCCATCAGAGAGAGCCTGGAGATGAGGAGAACAGTTAGGGGTCACTGGGATAATTTAATTAATAAAAAAACATATACTGAATGCTTGAATTAGAAGAGTGACAGTGGGAATGAAGAAATGAATTCCAGGATAAAGAAAATGTTTATGACCCACTGAATGCAACACAACATAGCAATGAAAATGATCTATGGCTACATACAACACAGATGCATTCACAAACATTATATTGAGCAAGAGAAGCAGGATACAAAAGAATATAAACAGTATGATTCCTTTCAAAAGTGCAAAACAGGGTGAAAAAACCACCAAACTATATTGTTTGAGAATCCTTATAGAGGTGATTTAGTAAGAAAAAGTGATTAAACAATTATCACAAGGGTCAAATTAATGGTTACTTCCAGGAGGAAGAGAAAGGCATACAGGAGCTTCTGGGGCTACAATGTTCTATTTCACCCTAAGTGGTGGCGATTATATGGGTGCTGGCTGTGTAACAATAACAAATACAAATATATATAAACAAAAATGTCTCTTGACATATATTTACCATAAATAGATGTATACACATATATATATATATAATATACACACACAGATATATGCACTCTTATGTATGTTTCCTCCATTATCACAGTTTAAATCAAGGTTTTAAAAAGGATTATACAGCAACAGCTGAGGTACACTTAATTACAACTTAATTAGGTATGGAGGGCAAAGCCAAGGATTTGGAATCAGCTCTGGGTTCAAATCTTTATTATTTATTAGCAGTGTGACTTTGAACAAGTTATGTAACCTCTCTAAGCCTCAATTTTTATCAGGGGAACTAACAGGGCTGTTATTAGGATTAAAATTTTGACCTGTCTTTGATTATTTTTCTGTGACCTTTTCTGATTGATCAGCTGAGGGATCTCCCTCAAGTTACTAAAGTTATTACCTACATTGTAATTTCCTGTGCTTTATTAATGGCTGTGAGCACCTCAGCACCTTTACAGGTCAGGTGGCTTGGGTTTGTCTAATATTCATAAACCAGCAGGTGGAGGATATTAAGCTTTCTGCTCTGCAAGCCCAGTGGTTCTCAAACATGAGGGTCTATCACAATCTCCTGGATGACTTGTATTAAAATACAGCTTGCTGGGACCCACTTTTGGAGTTTCTAATTCATAGACCTGCAGTAAGACATGAGAATTAGAATTTATTTAACAAGTTCTAGTAAGTTCCCAGGTGATACTGTTGCTTCTGGTCCAGGCACAGTATTTCTAGAATCTCTATTCTAGTACAATATCAGAAAAGTTGGTAAACTGGTCCCCTTCACTTAAAAGAGAGAGGAAGGAGCTTCTTTGCTCTCAGGCTCTCCAACTACAAAGGAGACAGTTTTCACAGACAGTTGGAAAGAGAGTGACTCCATCTACCTATGCAGGCCCCCTTTTCCTCTTAGACAGGGGTCAGCCTTCCTGAGCTACAGACTTCATATGTCCCCCATTTGCCCCCTCCTATGAGAGCTCACAGATGTCCTCAGAAGCATGGATTACTTCCAAGGGACTCTGGCGGTTGCTTTTAGTCCCTGAGTTGCTCCAGTAAGGAATTGTGGGAAGAGAGAGATCAGGAACACGTGTTCATTTTCTTCCCAAAAACTACTTCTGTGAGAATTAAGGGAGATAAAAACATAACATCTGGGACATTGAGTACTTAATAAATGTTAGCCGTCATTGTTATGACTTCAACTTTTTTGAAGTGGCTGTTTGCATCATAACAGAAACAGTATGTGAGATGAACAGGTTTGTCAGGAAAATGAATAGTTTAGTTAGGAACATTTTAATGTTTACAAATTTTATATTTATTTTCATATTTATGAATTTTTATATCATGGCTCTAAGGTTAAACTTGGGGGATTTTATAAAACAGACTTGATTAGTAATCTGAGAGACATAGGAGACAACAGAAAGCTTGTGGAGCTTCTCTTGGGAAATAGTGATGCAACCCGGTTTGAGACCTAACTAGCTAGAGGGTAACACAAATGCTAGCAGCTGGCTGGCTCATAGAGACTCGTTTTTGAGAGCAGGCAGTAAGCACATGTTAAGCTTGTGATGTGCTTTGGCAGAAAGTCTTGACAAACCTGTCTCATTCTTTAAACACATGGTTCCAAAGTTGCTAAGCAAAGTTCAGTCTGAACCTTGACTTTGTCTCCCTTAGAAGTGGGGGCTTGTATATTTTGCAATGCCTCATTAAATATTTTAGCATTTTGGTCTCTGCAAAAAATAGTTGGTGGTTTTTTTGGGGACAATCTTAATATTCGTATCTTAGTTATCCATTCCAATATTATTTCTATGCTTTATACACTTTCAAATTACTCTGAGGCATCTACATAAGTTCTAGGAATTACACAAACCTTAAAGTAAAAAAGAAAAAAACAAACAAAAATTCCATATAAATTTAACTTAAATTTATTAAAAACTATAATATGTATACTTATTTATATAACTTCAGCAACCACTTTGTGGCTTGTTTTTTAAAGCCAAATTATGAGCCTATAGCTTCAGAAAATCTACATAGCCAATATTCTTAGAAGTGAAAATGCAATTATAAATTCATTCCACATGATTCAGTTACATTTAAATCAACAAGTGAGTAGTAGGTACTGGAGACACAGACATGAATAAATGATGATGTCCTTGTCCTTGAGGAGTTCAAAGTTCTTCTGACCATGTGTTTGATTATTTGTTTCCATGTCTCTCTCACCCACTAGACTATGATTGGTCTAGTCTCTAGAGGAGGAGATGACTGACTCTGCCAGGGAGTCTGAACTTGGAGGTGTCATTGAGAAGGTGAACTCTGAGTTGGCTCTTGAAGGATACTAAGATTTGGGGTGAGGAGGTAGGGAGAGAAGGACCGGACAATCTAAATGGAAATAACAGAATAAGTGCAAAAGCATTGACATGGAAAATAATTGTTAAGATTTACAAGTATCTCTGTGTGGCTACAGCTCCTGTGTTTCTTTGAGAGTAGTACAAATGAGGAGGGTAGAGTTAGGTGAGACGAGATGGTGAAAGGTTCTTTTTCTCTTCTAAGGAGTTTTGATTTTACCTGTAGGTGGCTGGGAGACGTGGAAGCTTTGTAAGCAGCAGAGTGACAATATCAGATTTGTGTTTTGACAACAACTTCAGGGTCAACAGTACAGAGAGTGGACCATGGTGAACTACCTCAGACAAAAAGTCTAGTTAGGATGTGGTCACAACAGGCTGTCTATTGCTGTTTCCAATGTTTGACTCAATATTAATCTCAAATTCTATTTTAAAATTGTTACATAAAATCAAAACAGTCAGGGAAAATGAGCTAAAACTATGGGCCCAACTCAAAGGCTTAAAGCTCAAAATTGAGGATATCAAAGGATTTCAGAAAAAAATACACACACAAACGCACACTTAAGGTATGAAGTTAAGTAGTAAGGACAGGTTTTCAGCACCTTTTCAGTCACTCAACTAATTAACATAAGACTAAAATATGAGCCACCTTTGTGTGAGGGAAGAGGAATTATGATTGCTGAGATAAACTGTGAAACAATTCAATATTTTATTAAAGAAAGTAGAAAAGAGATGGGGTTTGTGAATCAATCAATCTGAACTTCAAAGGGAAAATATGGGGAATAATACTAATAGTTATTCCCTGTTTTTTAAAATTATCCAATTTTTTATTCTCTGTTTTAAAAATTATTATATAAAATGACTGTTTTTATTTTATGTAACAATTTTAAAATACAATTTGAGAGTAATATTGAGTCAAACATCGGAAACAGCAATAGACGGCCTGTTGTGACCACATCCTAACTAGACTTTTTGTCTGAGGTAGTTCACCATGGTCCACTCTCTGTACTGTTGACACTGAAGTTGTTGTCAAAACACAAAGCACCGGCCAATATGCTACTTATTTATTATGACATAATTAAAAGAAATTAGAGTTCGTAGAATTTTTATATTAAAATTCAGCTTTGGAGATTTATTTTAAAACTTTGAAAGTATCAGTTTGCACACACTAAATTTGGATTTTACTTTATTATATTAATAACATATAACTCACCGATTTGAAAAAGTCAAATAGTAATTAAAAGTAGCTCTTATTTTTTACACAGATCCCTAATAACATATAACTCACAGATTTGAAAAAGTCAAATAGTAATTAAAAGTAGCTCTTATTTTTTACACAGATCCCAAAATACGAGTGATAGAGAAAATTATTCAGTCAGCTGGGCACAGTGGCTCACACCTGCAATCCCAGCACTTTGGGAGTCCAAGGTGGGAGGACTGCTTGTGGCCAGGAGTTTGTGACCAGCCTGGGCAACATAGCAAGACCCTGTCTCTAAAAGAAAATTTTTAATTAGCTGGGTGTGGTGGCATGCAGCAGCAGTCTTAGCTACTCAGGAGACTGAAGTGAGAGGATTGCTTGAGCCAACTCACTTCAGCTTGGGCAAAAAATGAGACCCTGTCTCTAAATATATATATATTTAGAATATATACATTTATTTGATATATATATTTAGAATATATACATTTATTTAATATATATATTTAGAATATATATTTATTTGATATACATATTTGGTATATATATTCATTTATTTGATCGGATCTGCTTCTGTTATCATTAACCTATCTTGGTGTCTGTAAAAACACAAAACAACCATTGACAAATTTAATTAAATCTTTGAAAAAATGGCACAACAAATAACTCATCAGAAAAACTCTGATACCAAGTTTTTTGTTTTAAACATTGAACCAAATCCCAAATCTCATTTAAAATGTATTTTTTTATCACTTCCATTTTGTAAAATTTCATTTTGTAAAATTTCAAAAGTACTTTCCTGTTTGTAAATTATACCTCAATTTAAAAAATTTCATTTAGGAACAAAAAGTTTCACCCTAAAAAAAAAAAAAAAAAAAAAAAAAAAACTTTGGCCAGGCGCAGTGGCTCACACCTGTAATCCCAGCACTTTGGGAGGCCAAGGTGGGCAGATCATGAGGTCAGGTGTTCGAGACCAGCCTGGTCAATGTGGTGAAACCCCGTATCTACTAAAAATACAAAAAGTAGCCAAGCGTGGTTGCGCATGCCTGTAGTCCCAGCTACTCAGGAGGCTGAGGCAGAAGAATTGCTTGAACCCGGGAGGCGCAGGTTGTAGTGAGCCGAGATTGCGCCACTGTACTCCAGCCTGGATAACAGAGCAAGACTCTGTCTCAAAAACGAAAACAAACAAACAAAAAAACTTTTCCAACCTACATAAAAGATAGAGGATAGTACAATGAACACTACAATCACTAGAGTAACATTTTATGGTTTGTTTTCTCTCTCTCTCTCTTTTTCCAGAACCAACTGAAATTAAGTTGCAAACATCATAGACATCATCACACTTTCTCCCTAAATACACCAGTAACCTTTAAGGGATATTTTGATAACCAAATTTTGTTATACTCAATTGAATCTTTCAAGAGCCACCATGAAACAAAGAAACAGATAAATGTGAACTGTAGAACGGATACAGTGAAATAAAGACTTCATTATATTTGGTCAAAAATGATGCTGGAAAAAGCACAACAAAATAGTGGGAAATGGGCTGGGCATGGTGGTACATGCCTGGTAATCTCAGCACTTTGGGAGGCTAAGGCAGGAGGTTGCTTGAGCCCAGGGGTTTGAGACCAGCCTGAGCATCATAGGGAGACCCCCGTTGATATTGTTTGGCTCTGTGTCCCCACTCAAATCTCATCTTGAATTGTAATCCCCATAATTCTCACACGTCAAGGGAGGGAACTGGTGAGAGGTGACTGGATCACAGCGTAGTTTCCCCCATGCTGTTCTCATTATAGTGAATTTTCATGAGATCTGATGGTTTTATAAGTGTTTGACAGTTCTTCCTTCACATCTTCTCTCTCTCCTGCCACCATGTAAGACATGCCTGCTTCCTCTTCTACCATGATTTTAAGTTTCCTGACGACTCCCCAGCCATGTGGAACTATGAATCAATTAAACTTCTTTTCTTTATAAATTATCCAATCTCAGGCAGTTCTTTATAGTATAAAAATGCACTAATGCACCTAACTCTACAAAAAAATAATTAGCCAGGCATGGTGGCCCGTACCCATGGTCCCAGCTACTTGGGAGGCTGAAGTGGGCTGCTGTAAGCTGTGATCACGCCACTGCACTCCAGCCTGGACAACATAGCGAACATGTCTCAAAAAAAAAAAAAAAAAAAAAAAAGGGCAGGAAAAGGAAGGGTTGTTCAATAAAATGCCAGGATAATTAGCCTTTTTTTAAAAGAATCAATCAAACTTTTATCTTATACTGTATGCCAAATTAAAATAGATTATAAATTATAGGTTAAAAAATCTTAAATCTGGCCGGGCGCGGTGGCTCAAGCCTGTAATCCCAGCACTTTGGGAGGCCGAGATGGGCGGATCACGAGGTCAGGAGATCGAGACCATCCTGGCTAACACGGTGAAACCCCGTCTCTACTAAGAAATACAAAAAAAAAATAGCCGGGCGAGGTGGCAGCGCCTGTAGTCCCAGCTACTCGGGAGGCTGAGGCAGGAGAATGGCGTGAACCCGGGAGGCGGAGCTTGCAGTGAGCTGAGATCCAGCCATTGCACTCCAGCCTGGGCTACAGAGCGAGACTCCGTCTCAAAAAAAAAAAAAAAAAAAAAAAAAAAAAAAAAATCGTAAATCTTACCATTAAAGAGAAAATAATAGTTTGGTCATTCGTGTATTTGTTTTTGTATTTATAGTTTTCTTCAATTGATATAAATGTTTTTGTACAATATAAATGAGAATCAAATAGATGAGAAAAAGAGAGTAAAGGGAAAATAAGTGAACAAATAATCTTTGGTTAGGTAAAACTCTTAGTCTTAGACACAATGGTGAACTAGTAAAGGAAAATACATATTTTACAATATAACAGTTAATAATTGACATTTTCACATAATAAAAATGTGAAAGCTGAAAGCAAATTGGGCAAATATTTGTGAAAGGTATTATAATACAAAAAGCTCATATAAATCCTTAAGAAATCTGTAAGACCTTAATAAATGTATGCATAAGATAAATTTTTAAAATTATAAAGGAAAGGGTGAATGACTTAGAAACATTTCAAAAATTTCAGTCTCACTAATAAATACCGATGAAGAGTTTTTTTCTTTTTTGCCTACTAGGAAAGTTTTTTTTTTTTTTGCTTTGCTTAATTTTTTTTAATACATATCCTCAGAATCAGGAGTCAAGAGTACTGTGAAAAGGCCACTCTGCCTTGCTAGTGGGTGACATTTGGCAATACATATTAAAAGGCTCTTATCTTCTGACTCAGCAAAATTCTCAATATTCCTTATGGTGACATCTTGCTGAGTGGAAATAATGTTTTATATAGGTTTTTTGTTGTTGCTATTGTTCAAGGATTGGGAGCTCTATTCAAGCTTCATAGGATAATGTGAGGTTTAGTGTTAGAACCCATGGGACTTGGCAAGCACTTCGAACCAAAAGAGTTCTAGGGATCAGCTGCTCTCTCTTATCTTTCTCTGATGGCATCTCCAATTCTCTCTGCAAGTCTGTCCCACTCTCTTTTCTCTGCTAACTACATTCTTCTGCTTGTACATGGTTTCTGATTTTACACCTCCAGTTCTGTTCATTATCACCCAGGAATTGAGGCTGATGGAGACTCCATCTCAAAAGTGAACTTTAATCATGTGGCAGGGGAAAGGAAACAGAGAATTGTGCACTGGCACTTACTCTTAAAATGTCTGCCCCACAGTGATACATATTACTGTTGCTCACATTTCACTGGCCAAAGCAAGGCACATGGCTACAACTAACTCCAAAGAAGACAAGGAAGAGCAATCTTACCAAATATCCAGGAGGAGAATTGGAATATTTGTGAACAGTCCTTATGATTTCCTTATCTACATCCTTGTGTGCTCATTTAAACTTCTTGTAAATGTGGGTTAAATGGAAAGTGACAGTCCTGCATTATCTTTTTTTTTTAATTAAAACACATCAGTAAATATTTCCTGACACAAAATTATAAAAATGAGCAAAAAGCCAACATACACATGTATCTTGCTCAATTCAATGCCATTACAAGTTCAGATGCATCAGTTTGCCAAATTCTCTGTTGAGGAAAAATAGTTATGAACCAAAAATAACACATTAACAAGTAAGTATGGTGTCTTACTTGCTATAATAGGATACAGAATACTTTATTCTATTACGGTATTTTAAACAGTCCTTGTAACTTTTAGTTCTTTTTTCTCTAACTTTTATATTTATGATAATTAATTCCACTAACAGACACACTAGTGGTGTAACTTTGAAATAAAATTTTTAAAAAGTCTGCTACTTCTTTCTTAGGCTTCTAAGTTAGTTTAATTGAGAAGTATCCTGAAATTACCATTTGCAAATATTTACCTTACTCTTGCATAACCAAAATAGAGAAATAAATTAAATGATAATGCAGATAAGAGTGGAACTGTCATCCATAACTCCTGATTTTAAATATTTTGCATGCTCACCAAATAGCATCCTTCTTCTACTCTTTAAAAAACAAATGCTATACAGTTAAACTTAAAAAATAAATCTGTACTAACAAATATATCATTTTTCTAACTTTGAAGTTCTAATTTTGAAGTTCTCTGTAAGATTTAATTTGGAAAAATGGTCCAAAGCTAAAATTAATTTTGAGACCTACTTCTGTAGACCGTTTTCTTCGTCACAAATTCATTTGGTATTTATTTGACTTTTAGGTCTCCCATCTTTTGAAAAATCTTCTGAAAATGCAAATGTAATCTCTTGTGTCTCCAGACTTTTAGACTACCTTGAGTCTTTCCTCCTTGTAAGCCATCCTAGTAAGACTCTCTAGTGAACAAAATGTGCATATTTTAAAAGCAGCTTATACTGCATATTTGTAAAAATTCCTTCAATAAACCCAAAAAATGAGGCAAGAGTTTATTTTCTATTATACAATCCCCTGTTACCCTTGTTACTTGGCTACCAAAATTAAGCCCTCCTTCTGACCCTATGTCATTGTATTCTTCTCAATCCTTCAGCTTTGTTTTATTAAACAAAATATGCTCAATATTTTTCTTGTTTCTTTTCTCTTTGTTTTTCTGAGAATTCTCAAAAGATGTAATATTACTATGATTCAAATAGTTCAATCAAACTAGTGCACAGGCTTTATGGTCTCCTATATATGCTGATTGCACATTGGCCTTATTAGTCACAGCCATCTTTATAGCCAGCAACATTTTAAGAAATTCACTGATCATGGATTCTATAATTTATTTAAGAAAGTGAGCTGAGTCTACCATCTCTAACACGATCATTTCATTTGCATAAGACAGATAATCCAACTTAAAATGGCCTAAACAAATAAAAAAAATTATTGGCTTACATAATTTAAAAGTCCATGGATAGCCTGCAGAGGTGGGTCTCAGTTAAAGGGTTCAAACCTTGCAAACAAAACTCTGTCTCTTCATTCTCCACTATGTTGGCTTCATTTTCAGGCATCATGGAATTTCTAACAAGAGGGATTTTAAAATGTCTAGGTAACGTCACTAAGCAGCAAGGTGAGGAATCTCTAGGTCAGATAGCTCTGAAGGGCAGCGCAGTTTGTGGTCTTTTACCGTGACAGAGTTTGTCTTATCTATGGCTAGAAGATGTTGGGTGCAGTTTCGTGGGAGTATGCCAAGCAGGTATGATCTAATGGCTAAAATATGCTCATTTGAGCTATATTTAAGGCAACTAGACGTGCAAGAATTTGAGTCTGGCACTGGAGGCTTTGATTTAATGGTCCAAGCCTGCTGCAAAGAAGTAAGCATGGGCTAATACACAGGGGCCATCTTCAACCCATTTATGTAACAATTGAGAAATCTGTCTTTTCTCCCTGGATGTTTTTAAGATCTCTTCTTTATCTTTATTTAGGTCTGAATTTACTTTTCTTTTCTTTTTCATTCATCTTGTCACTATGTCTCCTGAATTTCCCAAGAATGCTCCCAACTCAAAGTCTTTACTTGTCCTAGCACTGCAGCTTGAAAGCGTTTCTTCCAGATATGTTTTTGGCTTGCTTTCTCAACTGGCTCAAGCCTCTGCTCCAACTATTTCCTCAGAGAGGACTTCCGTGAACCTAACTTCTTCAAACTTTCTATCCCTCACCCTGCTTTTTAAATAGAGCTTAGTACTACTTGATATTATATGAAATATTTGTTCATCATTCTCCTTCCCCCAAGAACACACATCTACACGGGGAGAGACTGTTTTACTCATTGCTATATACTTAGTACCTAGAACAGTGCTTAATGCTCAAACATTTGTTGACTTAAAGAAAAAATAACCTCTTCTCTACGCTTCACTTTCTCCTTTTTAGGCAGATGAGGTTTCCTGTGTAACTATGCAGATGGCCCAAATATTTTCACTGTCAGATGGAACACTACTACATACAATAAGTAAGGTTGTATTCAAGATCATCCTTAGCATTGGTTTTCTTTGTGACAATGATGCCCAAGACTTTTTATTTCTTTTGCTTTGTCTTCTTCCTACTCAATCCATTGCCTGGATTCTAATGTTTTAAACTCCTGCCCCTGCCCTAGCCTTCCCTCTTGTGAGCCTTAAGTAATCTTTAAAAACTATTAACTTTTTATTTTTGCTAAGCAATGGTAAGATTGCATGTCATTTTTTTTTACTCAAGAAAATTGTCTAATAGTTGCTTTTGTTAGAAAATACATATACCACTTTGTGTTACAAAGGCTTATAAACTTGTATTTTTTTATGTATTTAAAACAGAAACATTTAAAATTATGATAAAAGTAATACACATGAGTTTAAAAATTCAAACACTACAGACGAGTGGAAAAATAAAACATAAAAATGCAGCCAAACAATTGTCTTACAACCAATTTCTACTTCCTACAGTACTTTGTTGGCCAAAACCCAAGTAGGAAAGACATTTTACAGGTATGCAGAAAGCTGAAAAACATTTCACACATTTTACTTGTCTTTACTGTCTTTACTAGTGCAATGCAACCTAGTATTTTTTTTTCTTCTTGTCCCCTAATGTAGGGTGCAACCTACTAAATTGATTTCATTCCCACAGCTTGAAAACACTGCCCAAAAGGTACCAGCATCAAATTCTTTTTAGCACTTCTGATAGTCACTCCATAATTTAAAATAATACGCATATGCTGCACTGCCACTTTTTGGTTCAACTCCTGGCTTTTTTAACACATTGACTCTACATTTTGAGAAGGAACAATGAGAATTTAGCTCAGTTCCAGTACTCTCCATTTTTCTTACCCTAGTCTTCTCTTTGCAATTTTTAAAATGAAATTATATTACATTTTATTTGCTACTTTATTCCTTTAAAGAATATGTAAACCTATTTCTTGATGTACCTAATTTAGAAAGTGTCTCCTGACTCTTCCATTGTGTAAGATTAAAAGATTTTGTCCTGGAGCAGAGGGTGCACCCAAGATGACCGAATAGGAACGGCTCCAGCCTCCAGCTCCCAGCGTGAGTGACACAAAATACGGGTGATTTCTGCATTTTCTTTCTTTTTTTTTTTTTTTTGAGATGGAGTCTTGCTCTGTTGCCCAGGCTGGAGTGCAATGGCGCGATCTCAGCTCACTGCAAGCTCTGCCTCCTGGGTTCATGCCATTCTCCAGCCTCAGCCTCCAGAGTAGCTGGGACTACAGGCGCCGCCACCTCGCCCGGCTAGTTTTTTGTATTTTTAGAGACAGGGTTTCACCGTGTTAGCCAGGATGGTCTTGATCTCCTGACCTCGTGTTCCGCCCGTTTTGGCCTCCCAAAGTGCTGGGATTACAGGCTTGAGCCACCGCGCCTGGCCTGATTTCTGCATTTTCAACTGAGGTACCGGGTTCATCTCACTGGGGCATGTCGGACAGTTGGCACTGGTCTGTGGGTGTAGCCCAACCAGCAAGAGCTGAAGCAGGGTGAGGCATCGCTTCACCTGGGAAGTGCAAGGGGGAAGGGAATTCCTTTTCCTAGCCAAAGAAAATTGAGACACACAACACCTGGAAAATCGGGTACCTCCCACCCTAATACTGCACTTTACTAAGGGTCTTAGCAAACGGCACACTAGGAGATTATATCCCACACCTGGGGTCCCACGCCCATGGAGCCTCCCTCATTGCTAGCACAGCAGTCTGAGATCTAACTGCAAGGCCACAGCTCGGCTGGGGGAGGGGCGCCCGCTATTGCTGAGGCTTAAGTAGGTAAACAAAGCTCCCAAGAAACTCGATTTGGGTGGAGCCCACCACAGCTCAAGGAGGCTGGCCTGCCTCTGTAGACTCCTCCTCTGGGGACAGGGCATAGTTAAACAAAAACCAGCAGAAACCTCAGCAGAGGTAAATGCCTCTGTCTGACAGCTTTGAAGACAGCAGTGGATCTCCCAGCACGGAGGTTCGGAGGTTGAGATCTGAGAACGGACAGACTGCCTACTCAAGTGGGTCCCTGACCCCTGAGTAGCCTAACTGGGAGACATCCCCCACTAGGTGCAGACTGACACCTCACACCTCACACAGCGGGGTACACCCCTGAGACAAAGCTTCCAGAACAAGAATCAGACAGCAACACTCGCTGTTCAGCAATATTCTATCTTCTGCAGCCTCTGCTGCTGATACCCAGGCAAACAGGTTCTGGAGTGGACCTCAAGCAAACTCCAACAGACCTACAGCTGAGGGTCCTGACTGTTAGAAGGAAAACTAACAAACAGGAAGGACACCCACACCAAAACCCCATCAGTACGTCACCATCATCAAAGACCAAAGGCAGATAAAACCACAAAGATGGGGAAAAAGCAGTGCAGAAAAGCTGAAAATTCAAAAAATCAGAGCACATCTCCCACTCCAAAGGAATGCAGCCCATCACCAGCAACAGAACAAAGCTGTATGGAGAATGACTTTGACGAGTTGAGAGAAGGCTTCAGTCAATCAAACTTCTCAGAGCTAAAGGAGGAACTATGTAACCAGCACAAAGAAACTAAAAACCTTGAAAAAAGAATGGATGAATGGGTAACTAGAATAATCAATGCAGAGAAGACCTTAAAAGAACTGATAGAGATGAAAACCATAACACGAGAACTACGTGACAAATGCACAAGCTTCAGTAACCGACTCGATCAACTGGAAGAAAGAGTATCAGCGATTGAAGATCAAATGAAGGAAATGAAGTGAGAAGAGAAGTATAGAGAAAAAAGAGTAAAAAGAAATGAACAAAGTCTCCAAGAAATATGGGATTATGTGAAAAGACCAAATCTACGTCTGATTGGTGTGCCTGAAAGTGACGGGGAAGATGGAACCAAGTTGGAAAACACTCTGCAGGATATCATCCAGGAGAATTTCCTCAACCTAGTAAGGCAGGCCAACATTCAAATTCAGGAAATACACAGAATGCCACAAAGATACTCCTTGAGAAGAGCAACTCCAAGACAAATAATTGTCAGATTCACCAAAGTTGAAATGAAGGAAAAAATGTTAAGGGCAGCCAGAGAGAAAGGTTGGGTTACACACAAAGGGAAGCCCATCAGACTAACAGCAGATCTCTCAGCAGAAACTCTCCAATCCAGAAGAGAGTGGGGGCCAATATTCAACATTCTTGAAGAAAAGAATTTTCAACCCAGAATTTCATATCCAGCCAAACTAAGTTTCATAAGTGAAGGAGAAATAAAATCCTTTATAGACAAGCAAATGCTAAGAGATTTTGTCACCACCAGGCCTGCCCTTCAAGAGATCCTGAAGGAAGCCCTAAACATGGAAAGGAACGACAGGTGCCAGCCATTGCAAAAACATGTCAAAATGTAAAGTCCATCAATGCTAGGAAGAAACTGCATCAACTAGCGAGCAAAATAACCAGCGAATATCATAACGACAGGAACAAGTTCACACATAACAATATTAACCTTAAATGTAAATGGACTAAATGGTCCAATTAAAAGACACAGACTGGCAAATTGGATAAAGAGTCAAGACCCATCAGTTTGCTGTATTCAGGAGACCCATCTCACGTGCAGAGACACACATAGGCTCAAAATAAAGGGATGGAGGAAGCTCTAGCAAGCAAATGGAGAACAAAAAAAAGCAGGGTATACTAGTCTCTGATAAAACAGACTTTAAACCATCAAAGATCAAAAGAGACAAAGAAGGCTATTACATAATGGTAAAGGGATCAATTCATCAGGAAGAGCTAACTATCCTAAATATATATGTACCCAATATAGGAGCACCCAGATTCATAAAGCAAGTCCTTAGAGACTTACAAAGAGACTTAGACTCCCATACAATAATAATGGGAGACTTTAACACCCCATTGTCAACATTAGACAGATCAAGGAGACAGAAAGTTAACAAGGATATCCAGGAACTGAAATCAACTCTGCACCAAGCAAACCTAATAGACATCTACAGAACTCTCCACCCCAAATCAACAGAATATACATTCTTCTCAGCACCACATCGCACTTATTCCAAAATTGACCACATAGTTGGAAGTAAAGCACTCTTCAGCAAATGTAAAAGAACAGAAATTATAGCAAACTGTCTCTCAGACCACAGTGCAATCAAACTAGAACTCAGGACTAAGAAACTCAACCAAAACGCTCAACTACATGGAAACTGAACAACCTCCTCCTGAATGACTACTGGGTACATAACGAAATGAAGGCAGTAATAAAGATGTTCTCTGAAAACAATGAGAATAAAGATACAACATACCAGAATCTCTAGGACACATTGAAAGCAGTGTGTAGAGGGAAATTTATAGCACTAAATGCCCACAAGACAAAGCAGGAAAGATCTAAAATTGACACCCTAACATCACAATTAAAAGAACTAGAGAAGCAAGAGGAAACATATTCAAATGGTAGCAGAAGGCAAGAAATAACTAAGATCAGAGCAGAACTGAAGGAGATAGAGACACAAGAAACCGTCCAAAAAATCAATGAATCCAGGAGCTGGTTTTTTGAAAAGATCAACAAAATTGATAGACCGCTAGCAAAACTAATAAAGAAGAAAAGAGAGAAGAATCAAATAGACGCAATAAAAAATGATAAAGGGGATATCACCACCAACCCCACAGAAATACAAATTACCATGAGAGAATACTATAAACACCTCTATGCAAATAAACTAGAAAACCTAGAAGAAATGAATAATTTCCTGGACACTTACACTCTCCCAAGACTAAACCAGGAAGAAGTTGAATCCCTGAATAGACAAATAGCAGGCTCTGAAATTGAGGCAATAATTAATAGCCTACCAACCAAAAAAAGTCCAGGACCAGATGGATTCACAGTCAAATCCTACCAGAGGTACAAGGAGGAGTTGGTATCATTCCTTCTGAAACTATTCCAATCAATAGAAAAAGAGGGAATCCTCCCTAACTCATTTTACGAGGCAAACATCATCCTGATACCAAAGCCTGACAGAGATACAACAAAAAAAGAGAATTTTAGACCAATATCCCTGATGGACATTGATGCAAAAATCCTCAGTAAAATACTGGCAAACCGAATCCAGCAGCACATCAAAAATCTTATCCAGCATGATCAAGTGGGCTTCATCCCTGGGATGCAAGACTGGTACAATATACGCAAATCAATAAATGTAATCCAGCATATAAACAGAACCAAAGACAAAAACCACATGATTATCTCAATAGAAGCAGAAAAGGCCTTTGACAAAATTCAACAGCCCTTTATGCTAAAAACTCTCAATAAATTCGGTATTGATGGAACGTATCTCAAAATAATAAGAGCTATTGATGACAAACCCACAGCCAATATCATACTGAATGGGCAAAAACCGGAAGCATTGCCTTCGAAAACTGGCACAAGACAGGGATGCCCTCTCTCACCACTCCTGTTCAACACAGTGTTGGAAGTTCTGGCTAGGGCAATCAGGCAGGAGAAAGAAATAAAGGGTATTCAGTTAGGAAAAGAAGAAGTCAAATTGTCTCTGTTTGCAGATGACTGACATGATTGTATATTTAGAAAACCCCATTATCTCAGCCCAAAATCTCCATAAGCTAATAAGCAACTTCAGCAAAGTCTCAGGATACAAAATTAATGTGCAAAAATCACAAGCATTCTTATACACTAGTAACAGACAAACAGAGAGCCAAATCATGAATGAACTCCCATTCACAATAGCTTCAAAGAGAATAAAATACCTAGGAATCCAACTTACAAGAGATGTAAAGGACCTCTTCAAGGAGAACTACAAACCACTGCTCAGTGAAATAAAAGAGGACACAAACAAATGGAAGAACATACCATGCTCATGGATAGGAAGAATCAATATTGTGAAAATGGCCATACTGCCCAAGGTTATTTATAGATTCAATGTCATCCCCATTAAGCTACCAATGACTTTCTTCACAGAATTGGAAAAAAATACTTTAAAGTTCATATGAAACCAAAAAAGAGCCTGCATTGCCAAGACAATCCTAAGCCAAAAGAACAAAGCTGGAGGCATCACGCTACCTGACTTCAAACTATATTACAAGGCTACAGTAACCAAAACAGCATGGTACTGGTACCAAAACAGAGATATAGACCAATGGAACAGAACAGAGCCCTCAGAAATAATACCACACATCTGTAGCCATCTGATCTTTGACAAACCTGACAAAAACAAGAAATGGGGAAAGGATTCCCTATTTAATCAATGGTGCTGGGAAAATTGGTTAGCCGTAAGTAGAAAGCTGAAACTGGATCCTTTCCTTACTCCTTATATGAAAATTAATTCAAGATGGATTAGAGACTTAAATGTTAGACCTAAAACCATAAAAACCCTAGAAGAAAACCTAGGTAATACCATTCAGGACATAGGCATGGGGAAGGAATTCATGTCTAAAACACCAAAAGCAACAGCAACAAAAGCCAAAATTGACAAATGGGATCTAATTAAACTAAAGAGCTTCTGCACAGCAAAAGAAACTACCATCAGAGTGAATAGGCAACCTACAGAATGGGAGAAAATTTTTGCAATCTACTCATCAGACAAAAGGCTAATATCCAGAACCTATAAAGAATTCAATCAAATTTACAAGAAAAAAACAAACAACCCCATCAAAAAGTGGACAAAGGATATGAACAGACAGTTCTCAAAAGAAGACATTCATACAGCCAACAGACACATGAAAAAATGCTCATCATCACTCACCATCAGAGAAATGCAAATCAAAACCACAATGAGATACCATCTCACACCAGTTAGAATGGCGATCATTAAAAAATCAGGAAACAACAGGTGCTGGAGAGGATGTGGAGAAATAGGAACACTTTTACACTGTTGGTGGAACTATAAACTAGTTCAACCATTGTGGAAGACAGTGTGGCAATTCCTCAAGGATCTAGAACTAGAAATACCATTCAACCCAGCCATCCCATTACTGGGGATATACTCAAAGGATTATAAGTCATGCTGCTATAAAGGCACATACACACATATGTTTATTGTGGCACTATTCACAATAGCAAAGACTTGGAATTAACCCAAATGTCCATCAGTGACAGACTGGATTAAGATAATGTGGCACATATACACCATGGAATACTATGCAGCCATGAAAAGGGATGAGTTCGTGTCCTTTGTAGGGACATGGATGAAGCTGGAAACCATCATTCTCAGCAAACTATCGCAAGAACAGAAAACCAAATACCACATGTTCTTACTCATAGGTGGGAATTGAACTATGAGATCACTTGGACACAGAAAGGGGATCATCACACACCGGGCCCTTTGCGGGGGTGGGGAGGGATAGCATGAGGAGATATACCTAATGTAAATGACGAGTTGATGGGTGCAGCACACTAACATGGCACATGTATACATATGTGACAAACCTGCACGTTGTGCACATGTACCCTAGAACTTAAAGTATAAAAAAAAAAAAAACTTATCCTTTCAATTCCTTCCATTTCCCAAATACCATGGGCTACACCAGTACTTTTACATTGTTGATATTTGTATTATTTGCTGTTAGAATAATTTTCTTGTGCAGTTTGTCTTAAATTTTGTCTTTTATTTTGAAAATTAAAGATTTTTTCAGCATTATAATTTTGTAAGTCTTATTCACTGCAGAATCAAGTGGTATGAATGGACGTGTGAGAAGAGAAATGTAAACTGTGTTATTTAATCTGCTCCTATTGAAGGAGAATGTTCTAGGTGTCAATGTCAAATGGATTTTCTTTTATTATTATGTCCATTGATTACTCATAATAATGACACATTTTAGTTCATTTCATCTTCAAACGATGGCTCATATAATTTTTTTGCCTTTACTAAAGATTTTAATTATATTTCTTCTGTCTTGATGACGAGAAGCATCATCAGCATATCATAAAGATGATTACAGTTTTAATAATGCTATTTCATAAAGTAAATGTACTTTTTTCTTAAAGCCATTCTCTGAAATCTTCCAGCTTCTTATTATTATCATTTATCTTGATGGCCTAAATATTTGTGGTCCTTAAATATCTTTTTATTGCACACCTACAACAGATTTGTACTGGAACCCCATTACTGAGATCTCCTTACTGGGATCTCATGTTCTCTTCAGTTCTCTTCTTGTTTTGCTAGAACATTTCCTTAAGCAATTTTTTTCCCCTGAAATGGGTAAAAAGTCAAAAATAGGTGAGAACGTCTTTAATTTATCCTCATCCCTAAATGTTTTGTTTGTCTATAGAATTCTAGGTTCAGAATAATTTTCTCTCAGAACTATAAAGATACTGCTGCTTGAATAATCTAAAAATAGTCATCTAATAATCGATGTTGCCAATAAATGACAAAATTCCATCTACTTTAATCTTCCTATCACTCTACTGCTCTTATAAGGGTAACTGACAACTTTTGTTTGGCTGACTCTTTTTTTCTCTCCACAGTTAACTGAACTTTCATAACTGGCCATATCTGATACTCTCCTCTTTGGGCTCTATAGCACACATTATCCTGGTTTTCTTAAATAATTGGCTATTCTTCTTCATTCTCTCTCAGTTTTTCTTTCTCTATGTGACCTCTAAATGATGGAGTTTATACCCACTTTTCTATTCTGTGTTTTCTCCCTATATGCTCTCATCCATTCTCATTGTTTAAAAACTATATGCTGACAATTCCTAAATTTATATCAGTTGGCTAGACTTTTTTTCTGAGTTTCAGACTCACATCTTTAAATATCTTCTTGACCTCTGTCTTGTCCATCTCCTAGGCATTTCAAAATTAAAATGGCCAAAATGAATCTCTTTCTCTAAATCTGGATCTCCTTCACCCTTTACCACTCAAAAAATGGTCCTATGGTTAACTGTTCCCCTTGACTCTTCATTTTCATTCCCTCCTCCTAACACCTCCCTCCTCATCTAAGCCATCAGTAATTCCTGTTATTTCCACTTTCAAAATATATTTCTAAACTCTTAAAAATGTAAATCAGGTCATGTCAGTTCTCTGTTTAAAATGATTAGACTGCTTTACACTGCATTTAGGATAAATTTAAAACATATACAGCTAGCCCCCCAAACTCATTTCTTGCCTCTCCAAACTAATGTCTTGCCTCTTGCCATTCTGCACTTACTCATTTCCTCACTCCAGTCTCTTTCTCCTAGAATACACAATGCTCTGTTTCAGAGCCTCGGTTCTTGACTTTCTATATGGTGTACTTGCTCCTCGGGTCATTATATGGCTGATCTTTTTTCCACTTGAGACATAAAGAATATCTTTGTCAATATACACACTGCCACCACATCTTTTAATGAGTGACACTATCCTTTTATATTGATGCTAAATGTATTTAACATAATTTAAATACCCATATTAGTGATATTTGAATTATATCCTCGTTTTTAAACATTTAAATAGTTTAAATGTTTAAAATGTTTTTAAACTATTAAAACAATGCATGGAATATTTGTGTATATACAGCGAATATCCAAATCAATATATTTAAATCATGTGTAAAAATAGACTTTAACATCGATCTTTTTCCATTTAAAGAATCTTCAGAACTGTAGAGGAAAAGCAGATCTCTGAGTTTGGGGGCATTGATTTGACAAGGAAAGTGATAAAAGGAGATCTCTTCCTCAGAAGGATTTGGAGAATACAGTTTAGAGGTGAAAAATGTGTGGGGTGAAAAACATAGTCCCATTGTGGAAAGATGTAGAGCAGTTCTGGGACTAAGCAAAGAGCCACTCATTTAAGTGTGGTTTGAGTGGTTTGAGTTTTCTTTGATACTATAATTACAACATCAATTAACTTTTACTATGTATCAATACACTGCACTGGATATAGCTTATCTGGGTAATCCTTCTACTACTCTTACCTAGTTCACTCATGTCGCCAGTTTGACTCATTAGGCAGTTTAACGAGAGCTGGATAGCCTAAGATGGGCTACAACGCATCTGGCAGTCTGTTTGTCTGTACTGTTTGGTCTAGGGGGGCCTCAACTGGAAAAACTCATCTTTACTTCATGTAGCTTGTCATTTTCCAGCAGGTAATAATGGCCTTCCTCATGCAGCAGTCTCAGGTCAGTATTCCAAGGCATGAGGTTGAAAACTGAAAAGCTTCTTGCGGCCAAGGCTTAGAAGTCACATAACATTACTTCTGCTGTATTCTATTGGTCAAAGAAAATCACCAGGCCAACATAGACTCCAGGTGTCAGAGGGGAAAACATTCCACCTCCTAATGGGAGGAGTGACAAAGTCACATTGCAAAAGAGCAAGGGGCACAGGGATGGGAAGACTTGTGGCCATCTCTGCAAACAATCTATTACTGCAGGACTTGCTTAGAAGTGATCACTTTTGTGTTACAAAAGCACATTTATAAGTTGATTATTTGCCATTCAAAACATGTTTCCGATAGAAATAATGAGAAAACTCTAATATACACCTATACAGTACTCTACAGTTTTTAAATTCATTCATAAATATCTCATTTGATAATTCATTGACCAAATTTCTTTTGAGTGCCTATTATGTGTCAAGCACTATGATATGCTCTGGGGATACAAGAGAGACATGGTCCTTGCTCTTAAAGAGCTTATAGTCTATGGAGGGGAAATAAATATTTAATAAGTAATAATAGTAAATCAAGTAATAACAATAACTTGAGATTAATGTTATGACAGGGCAATACAGGGAATAATCATTAGTTGAATTTATACTCCGTGCTAACAGAGTGAGAAGATCTTTATAATAACTCAGGCTAGGCACAATGGCTCACACCTGTAATCCCAGCACTTTGGGACGCTGAGGTGGGAGGATCACTTGAGGTCAGGAGTTCGAGACCAGCCTGGCCAACACAGTGAAACCCCGTCTCTACTAAAAATATAAAAACTAGCTGGGCATGGTGGCAGATGCCTGTAATCCCAGCTACTCAAGAGGCTGAGGCAGGAGAATCGCTTAAACCTGGGAGATGGAGGTTGCAGTGAGCTGAGGCTGTGCCACTGCATGCCAGCCTGGGTGACAGAGTGAGACTCCATCTCAAAAAAAAAAAAAAAAAAAAAACCTCTGTATAATATTATATAATAACTCTGTCTCTGTCAAGCTATTAGTTGTCATTCTCATCTTTAAGTGAGGAAATTAAGGTTCATAAGGTTATCAAAGTAATTTATCCAAGGTTACTCAGGTTCTAAATAACAAAATTTGAAATTAAAAAACAAGACCGGCCGGGCGCGGTGGCTCAAGCCTGTAATCCCAGCACTTTGGGAGGCTGAGACGGGTGGATCACGAGGTCAGGAGATCGAGACCATCCTGGCTAACACAGTGAAACCCCGTCTCTACTAAAAAATACAAAAAAACTAGCCGGGCGAGGTGGCGGGCGCCTATAGTCCCAGCTACTCGGGAGGCTGAGGCAGGAGAATGGCCTGAACCCGGGAGGCGGAGCTTGCAGTGAGCTGAGATCCAGCCACTGCACTCCAGCAAGGGGGACAGAGTGAGACTCCGTCTCAAAAAAAAAAAAAAAAAACAAGACCTATTTTCCAAACTCTGCTTTTTCCAATGTACTCCTCTGCTTCCCTAGACACCAATATGCGAAAACAGAAAAAACACCAATAAATTAAAACCAACCAACCAACCCTTACATGATAGTACATACTTTGTGGAGATTCTTTTGAAGAGACTTCAGTGTTTACAGTTTCAGAGACTGACCATGTAATATATAGCATACCTAGAATATCTAGGAATATCTAGGAATACCTAGAATAATCTAGAATATCACCCATAATGTTGAGGAATTTTGCTTACTTCCTAACTCTTTCTAGACCCAGAATCTAGAGTGTTATCACTTGGGTTCACTGGGTTGAGAAAAAGCCATTTAAAAAATAATATAAGAAAAGGTTCTTTAACATGACAATCTAAAGACAAGAAAAAGAATTTTAGATGAGAATGACTAAAGTGAATTTCCACTATAGAAAGAACTATAGTATGGTCAGTTTACTAAGCAATGAACTTAATCAGGAATATATACACCTTGCTTGGCCTCAAATTCTTTTTAGAATAAGAAAGAATATAAATTATAAACAAATATGTGAACATGTGTAAGCGTATGCCAACATATATATATACACACACACACACACACACACATATATACACACATACACACCACACAAATTTCAAATAATTATCAATATGGTTTTAGCACTGTTTTATTCCTTCTCACTAGGAAACTGGTAAAACCTTCAGCCTAACATGGCTTAAGCAAAGGTCTATCTGTATTCTTTTTTCTTTCATTATCCTATTACTCCATTTGTGACTTTATCTGGTCTCCATCTCATGCTGGTCTATGTTAGAAAGGCTTACATATCAAACAGCTGAAAGTCTCTCAGTCTGTGATGCTCCAAATTCAGACAGTAGTCTTCAATAAATTTATTTCTATTACTCAAATAGTCTGTTTTCAATTTGTTGCTATACAGATCCATGCAAAGCTAGAACTTCAGTAAGTTGCTGACCTTTAACATTTTCTTTGCAAACTCTTGTTGTAAGTCATCGATAATTGAGAATGGCCTCTGTCTTTCTTCCAGTACTGCTCTCTGCTCCAAATTCTCATTTTTTTTTTAATATGCTGCTCAGCAGTTGTGAGAGAGGTAATATGGACCAGAATTTTCTAATTATATGTTTTGAATGACTTAAAGCTGTGAAGCATGATATTGATCCTTTCAGACCTGGGACACACAAGTTGGGAGCCCCTGGCCTGGTTGCATTCCAGCTGCTAGCAGCATTTACCAGAGCTTCCTGGAAGGTGGCCAAGAGGAACAGCACCTCTACAGGGAGAGTGGATGATGAAAAACATCTAATAATTCCAAAGGCCTCTTATCCAAGCTGAACAGTGGTATGTTCAGCTGCTGGTTCCTGAAGTAGATGTCCAGATAATGGAATACCTACCTCCTTGGCTGTGCGCAGCACATTGCAGCCAACATGGAGGTCCTGGATGGTGCAGCTCTGCTGGCTCTGAAACTCTGATTTCATAGACATCGAATATTTTTTGTGAGCAGCTGAAGTGCCCTTTTTGTGGTATCCAAAGTAGTTCTGGTCTGACTGATCCAACAATGCATGCATGTTTTACAAATTAAAGCTTCACCATTATTTTAAAGTACTTTATAGAAAAAAGTACCGCTATTCATTACTGGCATTTTGGTACTATCTGGATTTTTTTTTTAAGCTGTGTATTCTTACTGAAACTAAAAAAAAAATTGAAGTGCAATTTAAAATGGCGCCAGAAGTCAGGTGTGGTGGCTCACACTTGTAATCCCAGCACTTTGGGAGGCCAAGGTGGGCAGATCACTTGAGGTAAAGAGTTTGAGACAAGCCTGGCCAACATAGTGAAACCCTGTCTCTACCAAAAAAATACAGAAATTAGCCAGGTGAGGTGGCAGGCCCCTGTAATCCCAACTACTTGGGAGACTGAGGCAGGAGAATTGCTCGAACTTAGGAGGCGGAGGTTGCAGTGAGCCAAGATTGCACCACTTCACTCCAGCCTGGGCGACAGAGTGAGACTCCATCTTAAAAAAAAAAAAAAGAAGAAGAAGAAGACAGTATTACTAGAGAACGTCAGTCATTAAGAGATTACTTGTCCCTGATAAAGGCCTGACCATTTGCATTCCTCCTGTTTTGATGGAGAGGGGCAACAAATCAACCTCCAGAAACCAAAGGGAGAAAATTTTCCTCCCTGTGGGTTTTTGGAGTCAGATAGCCTCAGTTCAGATCCTGGTTCTGTCACATAGTAGCTGTGTGATCTAAAAAAACAAAAAACAAAAAAACCAAAAAAAAATTAAATTAAATTAAATTAAATTTAAAAAAATAAAATGGCACCAGAACTTAACATTAACATTCCATATTTTTCCTGTAGTTTTTTTCTCTAAATATGACATTCCTCCTCTTTTTCATTCTAGAGAGAAAAAAGTTACCTTTTATTCTCTAATCATATTATCCATTTAATGACATAGAATTATTCAATTATTTAATCTTCACCCAAAGAGCAAAGAGCAGTCCTGAGAATCTTCTCTGTATTTTATGTTTATTTTTTGAGACAAAGTCTTGTTCTGTAGCCCAGGCTGGAGTGTAGTGGCACGAACTCGGCTCACTGCAACCTCTGCTTCCCAGGTTTAAGTGATTTTTGTGCCTTAGCCTCCCAAGTAGCTAGGATTACAGGCGCCTGCCACCAAGCCCGGCTAATTTTTGAGTTTTCATAGAGACTGGGTTTCAGCATGTTGGCCAGGCTGCTCTCAAACTCCTGACCTTAGATGATCCACCAGCCTTGGCCTCCCAAAGTGCTGGGATTATAGGTGTGAGCCATTGCACCCGGCTGAGAATATTCTTTTTAATATTTAGTTAGATTGGTGGGTGTGAAATGCTTAAAATAAATTCCCTGAGACTAAGTTAGGAAACAGAAGTTCTTTATCCTTCCCTTCCCAGTGGTGGCACTGGCAGGAAATTTAATAAACTAGACCAGAGGCAGAGATGTTCAGAAAACCATCAAAAGTCGTTTGATGGAATGTACAACAGGGAATCTTTAATATAGTTGAAAGAGGGAGAAAAAATAGAATTAAACTGAATGCTTTTCTCTTTCACAGCTCTTCTCTATGAGGATTTCAAAGTCAGTAAGTAACCTGATCATCTATACATATATCACTACAGTAAACCAAAATAATATTTATTCTATTTATGAGTTCGGTAAAAGATGGTTTATTTCTTATGAGTTTTTTAATCTTTTCAAATTATAATCACATTACAATCTATGCTTGTTAAAAACCCTGAGACAATATAGGATATTCATTTATGTTTATTCCTGGGCCTATTCACTAAAGGGAATGGCTCTACTGCCTCTATAATCAAAGGGGCGGGCACGATTTGGAGATACAGTTTTGCACATGACAGAAATACAACAACCTCATGGGTGTCACCATTTCTCACCAACACTCTCCTCTGGGGAACATGCAGAACAGACTAAACAGAAAACAAAATAGTAAGGACCTGCTTCCTTCAACTTTCAAAGGAGAATCTAGAGGGGAATTATTGATAAACATGAACAACATAATGCATGTTTTGATTAAACATGCTTGGGAGCCTAATGACTTTTAAAACCACTTAGAAGATTGGTTTATGAACCATTAATTCACAATCCATAATGTGAACTAACTTCATTTTTTAAAAAGCATCTCAGTTATTTGAAATAACTGCTACTGTTCTGATGTAAAAGTTATATAACTCTCAAATATAACTTAAAAATCATACTGTGAACAAACGGAAGGATATTTCATAATTTAAATTCACAACTTGTTTCAGCAAACTTCCTGGTTCATTAACAACAGGGTGTTGGCAACAGGAAAGAATGAAGTCTTTCTCTTCCTCAAGTATTTGGAAACCCATTCATTTTTAAACAACTCGTTCATTAGTAGTCCATCTCATAGATATAATTTGATATCTTTTTCCAGTTAAGCCTGTTTGGTTACCTTTTTACTCAAGTGAAATACCCTATTGTTAGATGTAGTCAGTAACTGGCAACTGCTGACTGAGTAACAGTAGCCCCTTTTTCCTCTCTCATGTGGGTGGCCTAGGATTTAGATGGGTACAGACGGGAGCCAATATTGAGTATGGGCAACAGTCCAGTGGATAACTGTTGCCTGGTCTCTTGGCTAAACACGTTGGGCATGACACAGAAATTTTTATGTCTGTTACATATTCACTCAAACTACACTGCTTATTTTCTTGAATGTAGAGGATAGGATAGGATAGGACAGGCAAGAAAAAAATAAAAGACCACACATTGATAATCTGTACACTTATTTCATACTTTAACAATTCCTAAACCACTCCTTATTAGATAATGCTCATGGGTAGTTAGCACAGCTTATTGTAAAGTCATCAGGACATTTGCTGCTATTATTCTTATACTTTGGCCCAGGTTCACCTCCTAGGTGGAAATAACTGAAACTTAAAAAACCTTATCTCTAAATATAAACTTTTTATGTTTTATATGGCTCTCAAAGAGTAGAGAGTAGGCGTGGGCCTGTGGCTTAAGACTGTAATCCCACACTTTGGGAGGCCAAGGTGGGAGGATTACCTGAGGTCAGGAGTTCGAGACCAGTCTGGCCAACACGCCGAAACCCTGTCTCTACTAAAAATACAAAAATTAGCCAGGTGGGCACTCATAATCCTGGCTACTTGGGAGGCTGAGGCAGGAGAATCCAGCTACTCAGGAGGCAGAGCCTGCATTGAGCCGATATCGCGCCACTGCACTCCAGCCTAGGTGACAGAGTGAAACTCTTATCTCAAAGAAAAAAAAAAAAAAAAGAGTGGAGAGTAGAATACAACATTGTGAGTTAAAATGATTTAGTGGCACTAAACTGGTCATTCAATATACACTTATGGAATGTTCGCTATGTACCAGACACCGTGCCAAGCACTAACTCTAAAAAGGCACCAAAAAAGATGCTTAGAAATAGGACCGCACACATGGTTTCCTTGTTCTTGATAGAAAGTTCCTGTCTAAAGCAAAGGAAAAAGATATGGTGAAGTTGTTATACATCTCAGGATATGGGACTGGGTAAACCAAACTGAGTTTCCTCAAGTTTCTATGGGAAAGTAGAAAGAAGGAAGAAATTATAGGCAGAATTTGTATCATCCTTGGATGGACGTATATGGAACCAGACAAAAACTGGCTTCCAGGCTTTCTTTTTAATTCACAATCCATTTCACTCCAGCTCCTTAACCCTGCACACACTCTTACCAGCCCCCATCTTCATTCTTTGGATCCCCCCACCCCGAGTTTCTGCAAAGGTAAAATCTGTAAATCTACCGATGTTACAGATTTCTAATGATACAGATTATCAACATCATGCACCTCCAAGGGATATTCCAGAGTAGTATCTTATGAAAAAAAGGATTAAAGATACACACACTTGCCCAGAGAAAGCAATTTTTCAATGACTGAAATACATAAAGGGAAATAGGTAACTGCTTTCTAAGCATGCCTTTGCTCCATGGCCATCAAGAACTCCACCTCTTTCTTTCCTATTGTCACATGATTTGTCAAGTGAGGTTGTTCTTAGTGGCTCTGAGAGAACGGGAAGCTCGTTTACAAAGTGTTTGTGGGTTAGAAATTTAAATTTATACCGATGTATAAAGAAATTTCATTTTATAAGGTAGTTTAGAAATATTTGGAAATTCGGCTTCCAGAGTGCTACTTCTCTAAGAACTAGTGACTGAGTAGTTATAGGGGTAACCACTGAAGATGGGTAGTTAGTTACTTTTTGGAGCGTTCTTGAGGCAACAAGTGTACAACAACCTTTGGTACTATATCTCAAAATTTAATCACTCATAAATCAAGATGTCATTCTTAGGTATTAACAAATGCTCTTGCTGCAATTAAAACCTATTTCCTCTTTAATCTTCTGTGAAGGCAGAAAATACAGTAACTGATCATCCTTTCTTATAATAAACCTTGTATAATTAAAAACTCGCCAGGCACGGTGGCTAATGCCTGTAATCCCAGCACTTTGGGAGGCCGAGGGAGGCGGATCACAAGGTCGGGGGTGGGGTGGGGAGGCGGGGTTTGAGACCAGCCTGGCCAACATGGCAAAACCCCGTCTCTACTAAAAATACAAAAATTAGCCAGGTGGTAGCCAGGTGTGGTGGCACGAGCCTGAGGTCCCAGCTACTCCGGAGGCTGAAGCAGGAGAATCACTTGAACCCGGGAGGTGGAGGCTGCAGTGAGCCTAGACTGTGCCATTGCACTCCAGCCTGGGCAACAGAGCAAGACTCTGTCTCAAAACCAAAACAAAAACAAAACCAAAACAAACAACAACAAATAAATCTCTTCATTGTCCTTTATCTTTTGCAAGCTAGGTAACTCTATGTGGCCCAAATCTTTTTGATAGTATTTTATTTTGGTACTAATGCTCATTGGTAAAGACTGCTTTTTCAGTGCTAGAACAATTTTTGTACCGTAAACAAAGAATGCAGAGATTTTGTTAAGATCTTCAGTCTCCAAATGCTGTAATTAAACTGTAGACATCTGGATTTTAGACACTTCTTTGGTTTTGTTTGGGGAAAATTCGTTTTATGGCCGAGAGGTTTTCGAGTGTAATCTTTTTGGATTTCATGTAAGAAACACAGTACCAACGGTTGTCATTCTCTAGTATAACAAAATTTCACTAGCCTTTTCTGTGTTGTTCTAGTAACATTTCCATATGAAGACGTGGAACCAAAAAATCAAAGTCCCTTTGTTTAGACAATGAGTCATTAAAAAATTCTCACTTTACCTTGGTTGATTAGTGTTGCCCAAAGCCTCAAACTCTTCTGTAATTACTGTACTCGTTTATTGGAGGCACTTAAGAGAAGGCCTGGCAATTCATCGGTCCTGGTGCCGGCTATTTGAGTCTTAAAGTGGAAATGTAAAGTCTGAAATGCACTCGCTGCCAGGCGCACTGAGTCTTAGGTGCAGGTGGGGTTGGTGATACCAGGTGTGATTTGACAAGCCGTGGGCTGGCCCTGTAACAGTCCCCAGGCTGGTATCAAGTTCCGTGTAACATCCTCTTTCCTTGAGGACTTCAAGAATCTACCAAAAGAAAAGCACCTCTTGACGAGTAACTTAAGCCAGTTTCATGTTGAATAGAAAAGTAAATGCCTATTACAGCAGAAATCTCTACAGGATTAGGAACTGGGGCAATGGGGATGGTGGTGGTTCCGGTGAGGGAGGCTTCACTTGTCACTTTCAACGCCTAAACCCTCCTTTTGTTAGCTGGCCCCACACAGGCCACTGCCTACTCCCTAACGCATCCTCACCTTCCCCCAACCAGATGTGATGAGGGGAGCAAGCGTCCCCTGAGAATCGTCTGGGCTCCCTCGGGACAGCTGCTGTGGGGAGCTCCGGCTCTATCCGCAGAGCTTTCTTCAGTCCCTACTCAGCGGGAACCTTTTTACCGATTGGAAAAATAACCAGTCGTGCTCAGGTGCTCTCCCTTACTGAGATATACCGGCGAGGCTTCCCTGGCCGCAACGCCGCCGTAGGGGCCGCTCCCAAGCGCGGGATCCCAGGGTACTGCTCATTGCCCAACTCCGACGAGCTCCCAATTGCCGCAACGCCCCGCCCCTTGCCACCTCCGCACATCTCATTGGCCAGAGCCTGCGTCCGCCTCGGCTCCTGACTGGTGGCTGCGCCTGTCGGTCTGTGCGGCAGGGACATTTCCGCATTGAAGGGGCTGCTCCTAATGGAGGGGGAGGGGAGGTGTTTAGGCGAAAGTGGGGGCTTTGGGTGTCGGGAGCCGGCTGACGGGTGGACAAGGGGGGCTTAGCAGCTGGGCTGCGACCGTTAGCGAGGGGCTCAAGGTGTGCATGTGTGAGGGAAGAGGGAGAGAGAGAAGGGCGCCTCAGAGGTGACTTTCTCTCAGCCTGCGAGCCTTCTTCCCGGGGCGCCATAAACGCCCCCAATTTCCCAGCTGCTAAAGGAAGAGGAAGGTGGGTCTCGCTGGCGGCTTGAGGAGGGGCGGGGTTGGGCTTCCGGCGATCCCCTGGATGGGTGTGTTTTCCCCCTCTCGCTGGCCCGCTGTGTAGTCTCAGAGGCGGAATTTGGGATTCTGAGGAGCGCAGTGCAGGCGGGGCGAGAATATGTGGGAAGGGTCAGGGCCCTTCCTTGGGACTCCCGCGCCGGTGCACGGGTCTATCCCTAGCCGGTTACCCCTTAGTGTCCGCTCGGGGGAGGGGCAGCGTAGCCTTCGGCCCTTCCCGAGGAAAAGCTGCGGCCAGGTTTCACTGCTCGAGGCGGGAAGGCAGGGAGCTGAGGCCCCGACGGGTCGGCCCGCCAGAGCGTGGAATTGGTAGCGCCTCCTAGTCCCAGGATATTTATGGCTGGTGAAAATGGTTGCACTGCCCCCGCTTGCCGGCCTCGCCCGCCTCCCCGACCCCTGCTTGGGCGGGAGCCGCTGTTAACCGGGGTTTTCCGGGGAAGCGGCTTGGGGCTGGACGGCGGCGCGGGGAGGGGGCAGCTAGGGGCGCGGCCTGCCAGTGCCTCCTGCAGTCCAGCCCCGAAGGGCGTGGGGACTTGGGGGCGGTGAAATAGCCGCTGTAGGTCCGCCTCTTTCATTGATGAAATTTAAGTTCGTGTGGTTTTACCTTTTCCGGGAGTCTCCAGCTGGCCCTCATTTGTGTCAGGAGCTTAGGAGTTCCCAAGTCGACTCAGTCGCACCAAGTTTCCATCTTTTGGAATTGGAGAAGGAATTTCTTTCTTTTCTTTTTCTTTCTCTTGTTCTTTTTCTTCCTTTTTTTTTTTTTTTTTTTTTTGAGCCAGTTTTAATGGCTTTTAATAAATACTCCCTTAAGTAGTTAAATATAGGAGGAGAAAGAATACGTCGGTTGTTAAAGCGGGAGAGGAGGAGAGACCTGCCCTATAGCGTGACTCCTCTAGAAAAAAAAAAAAAAAAAAAAAACCGGAGTATTTTACTAAACTCCTAAAATGTCGAGATTTGTACAAGGTAAGAAATGCTGCTGCTTATATCCCGAGTTGCTTCAGCCGAATTTCGGTACTGACAGTGGAGAGGTTGGTGGGTGGTTTGGAAGTGGAAATGTTCATTTGAGATAACATTTGCGAAACCCTTTTCGTTGAATTGTCATCTGAGCTGCCTTGAGCTGCTGGGTTGACGTTCCAGACACGTATAATTTATGCTCCTGTACCCTGCTGGGTTTAGTTTTGCCTCCCTGAAATCAGGTTAGTAGTACTGTCGCTCTTCTGGATAGTGGCTGTAAGTGATAAAACAGGATTTTGGCTGCTGATTAATCTTGTTCTCTTTTCCTGGTCTGTGTCAAGGTACCTGTGCGTGCACGCAGACGGGAAGGGCTGGGGAAGCGGGAGGATTGGGAAAGGCCAGGTGGGTTTTGCTGGGACTGTTGGGGAAGCTTTAGTGTTCGCTTCTACTCCGTTTGTGTGTACGTGGTTTGCGTCTCAGATTCACTTATTGCGAAACCGGGAGTAGCCCGAAGAAGCTGGAGGTCATTTCAGCTGGAGAAATGACTTTGCTGCATTGCTGTGTTTATTTTTTTCCCTTTTTGAACTATGAAAAGATGATTAAGGTTTCTTTCAAATTTGAAAACTGTCCTCTAAATTCCACATGTGTATTAAAAAAGGGTTAGGGAATGCCACAACTGAGATTATCAATGACATTGTGTGTATGAATGCATGTGTGTACGGTGCACTCATTGAAATTGGTGCTGCCATAAACCTTTGACACCAGTTTGTAGCATGAGATTTGCCTTCTGGTATGCAAGTAAACTCTTTACTTGTAGGCTCCAGTGTGTGAAAGCTTCAGCCATCTTGATGAACACACAGCTAGTAAAGTTCACAAACACTTACTGTGCTTCCTGATAAATGTAGGTGTACTTTTGGGAAAAAAAAAAGTTGTGTCAGTAATGGCCATCATTTGACCCTGGGAATAAAAATGCCTTTCTGAGTTCTATATCACTTTATTGAGTCTTCTTTAAATTTTGTGTGGTAGATTAAAGAGAATTCGACTGCTTGTGTTATTATCGAAACAGATCGAACACTATGCTTGTCTTTAGCACTAAGCTCAGAAATGTCACTTTTTATTAGACTTCCAAATTCATGTTATACCTTATATGTGGTAAGAGATGCTTATGTTCTCATTGAGTAAATGTCTTATTCAAGAAGAGAAAGGCAGAACTGTTAGAAACGTACTGGTTTTGTAATAACAATATTCAGTTACCATAAAGGCGGTATTTTGCAAGAATATGCTAGGTAAAAGTGGACAAGTTACGTCTCTTTAAAAGTTAGAAATACTATAACCCAAGATGTTCCATGTAGAGTTATGCTTTAGAATAGGTTGCAGAATTGGCAAGCATTGACTGATTTCACAGCCTTTGCTTTGTAAGGCCAACTGTCCTCAGGAGATTCAAAATCAAGTGGTAAGAATGCTGTGTATGTTTGTCATTACTTTGTCATCCACTTTTTTAAAAAAACTTTTTATATTTTGGAATACTTCTGGATTTATAGAAAAGTTGCACATTTGTCAAAAGTTAGAAATTAACATAGGTACATCACTGTTAACTAAAGACTTTGTTCAGATTACCGTTGCCATGATTCAATCCTAGATACCAGATTGCATTTAGTTGCCAGCCACTTTTTTTTCTTTCCTTTTTTATTTTTTCTTTTTCTTTCTTTCTTTCTTTTCTTTTCTTTTTTTTTTTTTTGGTCAAGGTCTTACTGTGTTGTCCACGCTGGAGTACAGTGGGTATTCACAGAAGCAATCATAGTGCACTACAGCTTCAAGCCCCTGGGCTCAAGCTGTCCTCCTGCCTTAGCCTCCTGAATAGATGGGATTTAGGCATGTGCCATAGCCTATGGTTGCCATACATTTTTACTTTAAATGGTAGTTTTCCTTTTAAGATGGGCAGTTTTACACAAAAATATGACACCTCGTCAAAATCTTTTGACATGAATGTGCTCCTGTTTATCGTTGTTTAAATTTTGTACAGTGTGAGCCCTCTACATGTTTAACTCTGCTGCTGTTATAAATGATAAACCTCATTGACAAATGACACAGCTGTCTCCACAAAAGAGCTTTCAAGTATAAGGGTTGGAAATTTTGGTTTTGATTTTTTTTTTTTTAAGCAAATCAAATTCTTTATCTTTGCTGCAGAAAATATTGATATTTCCAATCACTGACACTTAGTAGTTCATGCTCCTTCACAGGGGAGTTAACTAATGTTAGGTTTCTAACTATTTTTTTCATGAATTTTCTCATTAAGCTTTATTAAGAGTCCTGAGATGTAGATTTTTAGCCTGCCCTTACAGGTGAGGAAAATTGAGTATCTTGTCCAAAGTTCGCAGCTTGTATAAATCACTGAATTTTTTTTTTTTTTTTGAGGCAGGGTCTCACTTTGTTGCCCAGGCTGGAGTGCAGTGGTATGATCACAGCTCACTGCAGCCTTGATCTCCCCTACCTCAGCCCCCTGAGTAGCTGGGACTACAGGTGCACACCACCATGCCTGGCTACTTTTCTCCTTTTTTAAAGAGACGGACTTTCCCTGTGTTTCTCAGACTGGTCTCAAACTTCTGGCCTTAAGTGATCTTCCAGTCTCAGCCTCCCAAAGTGCTGGGATTATAGGTATGAGCTGCTAGCGCCCAGCACTGAAATTCTTATGTGAATGTGTCTAAAACCCTTGTCCTTCCTGACATCTTTTGTTGCTTCTAACATTAACAACTGTGGAAATGGCCTGTTTCTCTAGCTAGACTGTCAGTTCCCATTGGGCAAAGATAATATTATATCCTTGGGAGAAATAACAGTGTTTTGTAAGTGGTGGATACTCTAAATGAATTTGTCATGGTTGACAAATGAGAAGCCCACTTAGCACTTTCCATGTACTGTTTAGTAGGTTATCTTACATTTTTGGTTGTAGTTTTTATAACACTTCTTAGATTACATAGATGTTGAGAAAGATGGAAGGGTACAGACTTAGATTTGAATACTGTTACTAGCAGGTGATCTTAGACACATAACTTTCAAACCTCAGTTTCTTCTTAGATAAAAATTGGGCAGTAATGCTTATGCCTCAAGGTTATTGAGAAGCTGAAATGAGATGAACTCTGTGGATGTGCTGGGCACATATTAGGTGGCCAGTCAACTTTACTTTTCTTTCCTGAAATAATGGTGGCCTTTCAGATAGCATTGCCACGTGAAATATAACATGTCATCTACAGAACTAAAAAAAGGCAGGTATGACAGTTCTTTATTTTCCTATTCCAGGTTTCATGTTCAGGCCTAGGTGTTACTATGTTAAAAAAACAAATGTGCAGGGGTGGGGCAAGGTAAAGTTTGGACAATGTGAATTTGGTTTTAGTTTTTATAACTGCTTAACTTGAATACAAGTTGGTAACAGTTTTCTTTTGAATACAGTGAACACATTTTTTTTTTGAGCTCTTACTATATGTATAATATACTATATTAGGATTTCTGGCATATCCCTTATGGTAGGCACTGAAGTTGAGCAGATCTGGGCATTACACCTAAGTGTTGTGTACACCTGTTTTGAATGTAATGGAATGGTTGCTTTACTTGGCTTGTATCTCTTTCTCCGAATCTAGGCATTGTGCTTTACAGGAAAGCCGCGTATCTCCATCCTCAAGCACATTGACCATAGACTATTAGGTGGAAATGTTCAGTTAATAAAAATATTTAGGTAGGCAGGAGAGTTCTTAGTATATATTTCTTAGCCAAAAAAGGGTTCAGGTTTCTTTGGCCACATCCCCAAGTCTCTGTCCCTCAGGCACTTAAGATTCCTTCTCTTAGGAAGACCTTTCTTTACTGGATCTGCAACAGAATTCCTAGCTATTCTGCTGTTGAGTCACCTTCTGCTGGCTTGTGACATTTCTTCTGCTTCTGGTTTTCCTTACCCCAGGGATTGTTCCAGGGCCCCAGTTCTTTTAAATGAATCTGTTCCCTAGCTGAGTGAGAAAGGGGGCTCCCTGTCATAGTTGAAGGTACCAGGGGCGGGGGTCATCAGCAGCTGTGGGTTTTTGTCAGGTTTGTCAGTGGGTGCCATTTGGAATTTTGCTTTTAAAAAGTTCTGAGAGTTTTGGGGTAATCACTCTAAATGTTTTGAAACTTAATTAATAGTGAAGAGACTAATGTTGTCTAGCCAGCTAAAGCCATAATGGATGCTTATGCTCTAATATTAGAGGCACTGTTTTTTAAAAAAAAATGGTTTTAAATATGCCATTATCTATCTAAATTATGTAAAAATGCCCCTAATGTTCTTAAATTAAGGTATGTACTTACATTTCAGGGAAAGCCATTTAAGTACCTCTGTCACTTAAAACATGCTTGAGGCCTATCAGCTTTCCCATTTGTTAAAATTCTTTTCGTAACTTTTTCGGTGACTCCTATTTGGTAGATGGCAGCTAGCCAGGGAAGATTACTGAGCTAATTATAACTGGGTGGGGGGCTGGGGGGGGTCTCCGAGGAATACAGAGATGAGAAGCATTCTGAGGCCTGGTTCCTCCCAAATCCTTAAACCAAATTTAGCCTGTTGCTGATTATTTAGATGATGAGGACACTTTTAGCACTGGGATAGTGGCATGGATTTGAGTAAGGACAAGAGGCATGAAAATAATGACCAGGGCATACCCCTCATTTTTTAAAGATCTGATTTAAGATTTATTATGTTGTTTGAAAAGAAGGGTTTAGTTAAATTCGGTCACAGTTATAAATGTAAAAAAAAAAAAAATCCTAAAGAAATTTAAAACGAAGAATTGAGCTGATGAAAAGTGTTGACTGTCTTCCAACATGGACCTTGTAATCTCTGTGGTTAAATTGTCCCTGTTCTTGCTAACTCAGCCTTTCTTCTAATAAGATGGATGATTTTCATTTGTGAAAGTCTATTGAGGAAAAAAAATTGATGAGAGACATTTGAGAAACTGGAAATATTAACTGGTATACTTTTGGGGAGTACCATTTTAATATTCTGAATAAATTGAAAAATGACCTTAAAAGGAAATTACTCTAAGGTGTTACTTTAGTCCATAGGTATTTTCTTGTAATATTGCTTCACAGAGACTGTTCCCTTGTCAGTATGTATTATTTTTCCCTTCATAAATGAATTGTAGCAAGTTTAATTAAAGTAATGGGATACTTAGATTGTGTAAGGAACATCAGTTGGCTTAATAATGAAAGTGTTTCAAATAAAAGAAAATATACTGTAGTTTCCTAGTTCCCACCAAGTTTTTTGCAGAAGTGTAGGCATTATGAGTTCTCAGAAAGTTAGCCATATTAATTACTGAAAAGTTAAACAGATATTTGAAAGTCAACCTGGATTATCTGTGAAAATGAAGAAGAGTATGTTAACTTTCTGTAATACCATTCATCCTGATGTCCAGCATTTATACTGTTGGAGAAAATTCCAGCAATATGAATAAATTAGTAGGGCAAGTTTTCTGGCTTGGGAGTTAATGGATGAGAAAATATGATTCAGTTACTACCTTTTTGGTTGGATAGAATCTTTTTAGAAGACAGAGTTTTTCTAAAGACTGTTGCCTTTTTGACATAGCCTACAATTTCTTTTCTAAATATCATATTTTGAATTTGGAATAATAGTGTTTGAAATTGTGGCCATCTTGGTCTTGGTAATTAAATGGATTGTCCCATGCACAATATTGATTGAAACCATACTTCTTATTTATTTATTTATTTATTTATTGAGACGGAGTCTCGCTCTGTTGCCCAGGCTGGAATGCAGTGATGTGATCTCGGCTCACCACAACCTCCGCCTCCCAAGTTCAAGTGATTCTCCTGCCTCAGCCTCCCGAGTAGCTGGAATTAATAGGTGCACACCACCATGCCCAGCTAATTTTTGTGTTTTTAGTAGAGACGGGTTTACCATGTTGGCCAGGCTGGTCTTGAACTCCTGACCTTGTGATCTGCCTGCCTTGGCCTCCCAAAGTGCTGGAATTACAGGTGTGAGCCACTGCGCCCAGCCACTTCTTAGATATTTAAAATTCCACTACCAGGCATATATCCTTCTATTAATAACACATTCTTCAAAAGTTGGCTTTATGAAGCTATCAGAGAAAATTAAACTGTGTTTTTTGATTGGGTGACTTATGTGTGAGAAAAGAGATAACACTCTGTTTGAAAGCTGTTTCCCAGTTTTCTTGATTAGTGATGCAGGCATCTCCTTTAATTTGTTGCACAGTAATTGTCTAAGACTCAAATTTTGCCTCTGCCAACAGTACCGTTGTTTATTTTTCTCAGTCATTAACAAATGAAATCGATTGTGCCCCCAATCCATTTTGACAATTAAGGATTGTTTTTGAGAACCATGGAGAAATTGGCTATGTTGTCTCAGTTAATGTACATAAACAATAAAATGTTTCATTTCTCTAAACATTTTTAGATATTTCTGTTAGTTTTTTTCTGTGTAAATCAAGAGAATTCCCTCTTTCTTTGTGATTTCGCTTGTGTCCTAAAAAAAAGAGCCATTCATTGTCTTCGTGGGACCAGAAATTAATTGTATTATGCTTAGTCTCCTTTTTACTTGCTAGTCAACCTATTGTAAAAATACTATTTTAGGGGATCCTTTCTTTGACAGTAGCTCTTCTTGCTCCTTGGCCACAATGACAATGTGATTGGAGTTTGTATTTTCTTGTAGTTGCTGCTCTGGCAGAGTATTTCATTTGTGTTATATGCCTGCCTAGAATTTTAAAACTTCCAAAGAGCGCAGGAAAACAGAACAACATAGTTATATCCACTGTTTTGCGTTTATTTGTGCCAATGGCAAAATGCTTAGCCTTGGTAATAAAATATTTATGGAACGCATAAAAGCATTCTTCGATTTTTTTCATTGCTTAGACAACACAGTGTATAAGGAAGTTGAAGAGTATGAGATGCAGTAAGAAAGTATTATTCTAATTGTAGTTTTAACCTCACATAGCAGACATAGTTGAGCTGCAGGTTTTCATTCACATTTGATGGCAAACACCTGGATGTGGTAAACCATGTAAATGCACTGTAACTGAGAAAGGAGAGACCTTGCTCCAGAAGACGGAGAAACAGGGCACCAGGCAACAGGGTTTGAGTTCCAGCTTGGCATTGTGTCCTTAGGTAAGTCAGCATCTCTGGGCCCCTGTTTCTTTATCTCCAAAATAAGGAATTGGACTCACTGACCTTAAAACCCTTCTAAGCATAAAAGTTTCTCTAAATGCACTCATATCAAGTTACAGGGCAGGACTACCGGATCATTTTTTGGCTTTTCATTGTGGTTTCATGTCATACCTCTTTTCTTCTCAACAAAGGAGTGTGGGGCCTTTTGTAATGACTTTCTAGTCATCCATTAAACATAAAACAAAGTGGTATTATTTAACAAATCTCCTCTGAATGTTCTGTTTTCCATAAGTAGTGTTTTCTTTTTCCTTTGAGATTTTAAGAGCTACTCTATTGTATAAGAGTAGGATTAATTTTAATTGTTAATGAGAAGTCTGGTTTATATATAAATTGTAGCAGTTTTTTTTTAAGTAAATCATTGCATGATTACCAAAAATCTTATTTAGCAACCTGCTCTGCATATTTGTTGCTGCCACAGTTCTTGAAAGCCTGATATCCTTTTATTTTTGTTATCAAAAAGCATTTATTAAGCATTCATATGAATGTAAAGCTGAGTCATCCAAAAATATCTCAGTGTAGTCATATTATAGTTGACAGTCTAATAATTTTAGTATGAAAAGATCACATAAAATCATATAAGATACAATTTAATTGAATTTACTTTTCTTAATATATCATTGAATGACTTGGAATATTTTTTCTATATTTTTTCCCTAGATTAAACTAAATATAAACATAAATTGCCCAATTTTGTTTAATCTCTAAAGTTACTAAAAACATTACATTGGCATTTATATTGGTTAATAAAATTGAAAAGAAATTTAGTAGTCATTTATCTAGACTACCTACTTGTGTGAAACTTCTTTGACCATATGCCTGATGCTTGACTAATAAATCAGCCTCTGCTTGAGAAACCTTAGGGACTGGGGCTTCAAGTACTTATGACAGTCTGTACTTATCTTAACTCTGCCTTTCTGTGACCAGACATCATGGCTCTTGTACACTTTCACTATAGTCTTATTAAGCACTACCTACACTAGACTAGACTTTGCATTCTGTATACCCAGAGCATAGCTGGATCATAATAGGCTCTTACTCAATAAATGTTACGTGAGTATCTACTATATCTCAGGCTCTGTGTTTGGCAGTGGGAATATAGCTGTGAACATTACAAACATACACTTTTGCAGAATTTACAGTCTATTGGATAAGGTAAACATTGAATAAATTTTTAAAAGTATGATGTTATAAAGGAGAGGTACAAGGACCTAGCATATGAGCATGTAATAGGTAACTTAGTTTAGAAAGATTTCTAGGAGGATAATCTCAGGTAATATTTAAACTGAACTCTGACAAGTGAATAGGAGCTATTCAAACTACTATGATATGAGTATTTAAGTCGTGATCTACAGTTTCATTACATACCATTATTAGGCACCTATACTGTGCAAGGTGCTAAGGTAGGTTTTGGGAAAACAAAGTTGCATGACATAATATAGTTTTTTCCCCCTCAAGAGAATATGTTCTAGGATTGCAGACAGACATTTAACTAAAGAATTGGGGTTTTGAGGAGTGTTTGACATAATACAGAGACAGGAATGATTAAAACTCCCAAATCAGTTGTGATAGAACGGCAGGCCTCTTTGAATGTTCAGAAGCCACTGCTTAGGGCACTAGGAATACCACCATCAAAATGACAGAAGCTAATCAAGTAAAACAGTTTGAGTCTTCGGGTACTGAGAGATCAGGGCGGTTTTCTGGAGATTGGGATGATTCTCATTATTCTGGAACTCATACTGGGCCATTCTTATTTTTCTATTTTTTTTTTTTTTCTCATTTCTGCCTCCCCTTTTCTAAAAGTATTGAGTGGTATTTGAAGTGCTTGTTTTAGAACAATCTTATAGTTAGGATGCTTTTAACTTCATGGAGCAGAAAAATACCAATTCACTTGGCTTTCAAAAATGAGGGTCTTTTTATCTCATAAATCCTGAAGTGGGATATGCAGGGTTGGTTAATTCAGTACAAAAGCTTATCAGACCTTCCTTCTGCTGTGCTGTCTTTGACATATCTGCCTTATTCTTGAGTCAGCTTCCTTCAAGGGCACTAATCATGGCAGAAGAAATGTGGGGTGATGGGTGGATACATACTCATTATGTGAGCAGAAAAAATACTGTCTTTTCTGATATATGTCTTTTTTGAGTGAGGAACACCTTTCTCCAAAGTTCTTTGACAGATTATACCCTTATGGCTCACTGGCCAGAATCATATTACGTTTTATGCTTAAACCAATCACTAGGAAGGCTTTGGACCAATCTGGGCCTGGTGCCATCTCTGAAACACAGGGCATTGGGGCAGGGGGTTGGTGACGGAATAGCATTGGAGTAGCAAGAAGGATGAAGAATATGGCTGTTACAAATATGTTAAGATAAATGGAGTGTAATCTACCAGAGCTACTCAAAGCCATACTGGCAATGTTTGGTTATTAGATATGCATATCCTCCCCACCCCAAACCTACTGAGTCAGAATCTCTCTGGGAGCTTACCCAGGAATCTGTGTTTTAACCAGCCTCCAAGTGATTTGTGTGTACATTAAAGTTTTAGAAGCACTATTCTAGATGTCCCAAATGGAATAGGAAATTGCAGCCTTTAGGCAGTCTGCTTTCACACTTTCATTAGCTTTGTCTACTCAAAAAGATACTTCAGCTTGACTTTTGAGACATGCCTGGATAAGGAATTTGTATTTATTTCTGTAGGCAATGAGAATTTCATCAAACAAGGAAGAGAAGTGATATGATGGGGGTTGCGGCTTAAGGAGATCCATCCATTCTCCTTGGCACCATTAGATTAGAGTGATGGGCAGACTAGTTAGAAAGCAGTTGTCATGACTAGGAGAGTAAAAATGCTAGGGGAGTTAAGGTAGCAGTCATGGAAATGGAAAACAGTGAATGGAATTATGGCAATCATTTAAGAAGTTTTGATATTGGATTGTGCAATGCGAGGGGAAAGGTGGGGAGAGCCAACTGTGACTATGAGGTTTAAACCTTAGTTTCTATGAAAATGTTAATGCCTTGGGGAACAGAGAGGGCAAAAAGAGTAATTTAGTTTGGATGATCAGTCATGTTTTGGACATGTTGAGTTTGAGGTACCTAGCTGGGTATCCAGGTGTCAGAAGTCTTTAAGGCAGTAAAGAATGTGATCCTGGAGCTCAGGAAAAAAGTTTAGGATGAGAGACAGCTTTATCTTGATTATTTTTTGATTATATCTTGAAATAATCAAGATAGCTTTATCTTGATTATTTCCAGTTGCCATTAAATTCTTGGGGTTTTATGGTTATTTGGATCACACGTCATTTCCTGATTTAAGATTAAGCGGGCTCTCCAATTTTCTGACTTTGAGTATCTCTCATTGTGGGTTTTCCAGGAAGATTGGGACTGATCAGACGGAGGTGGCCTGGGGATGGCTCTTCAACTTCTTTGGTGCTCTTAGTGCCTTCCCTGTGGTTTTTCCATGGCCTGTGCATTGTGAAACTAGCTTGTGTACTTATTTTGTTTGCGCCAGTGTCGGGGTGTCAGGGAAGGGTATTTTGTATACCTCTTACTTGCTGAAATATATGAAATGAGATCCATGAATTAAGAAACAAAAACATTCACTTGTCAGATTGACTGTATCCCTCTCTCTTTTTTGGCTCCAGCTGGATAAAAAAGCCCATGATGTTGAAATTTTAGTTCTTGTGAACAAGAAGAATTAGGAAATTGGGGGGAAAGGAGGAACTTGTGAAAAAAGTTATAGCCTGTTCTATCCGAAATTGACTTAAAGTGTCTAGTAAGTCCAGTTTTATGTGGTGGGAAATTATCTTGTCTGTTGATTGAACATAAGAAGAGGTTCTGATATAAATGTTTTTGGAGGAGAGTGTGGTATTTAGGGCCTTTGTGTCAAGGTTAAAGAGAGCCAGACCAGGAAGAAAACATTAGCAAGGTATTTCTGTCTCACTGTGGTAGAATGTAGCTAAAAAAACATGGCTTTGCTTCTGGGCTCCAACGTTGGCCTGCTTTGTGACCTTGAATAAGTCATTTAACTATGTTCAACCTGTTTCCTCATCTGTAAAATGATCAGAGTAGGTTAAATGCTCCCTCCCATCTATAAAAATGTTTATGACTAAGGTAGTGAAATGTTTGACTCCCAATCCACTCTATGTCTGAAGTCGTGGGGAAATCAATTTTATATTGCTAGGAAATAGGGACAAAACACTTTATGAGGTTAGAAATCTTGCATTATTCAGAGGATTTTAGTTGACCTTCCTTTAAAAACTCAACTGTCCTTGTCAGAAGTGTAACCTGAGAATGTTAAATCCAAGAAAGCTTCTAACATCTGTAGTACTTTTCCTACCAGAAATTTCAGACCTTTCTTAAAAAATTCAGGATGGATGAGGAAGTCACCACTAAGGGAAATAGTTCCCTGCTCTGTGCCTCTGGTCTGTGCCCAGACGCTTAAGATAGCTACTCTTCTTGTCTAAGCACTCTTCCTTGTTCTTTATTCTTGAATATTTTTTATTCATTACAAGCCCTTCCTGATTCTTTAATCACTAAAAACAGAGCTTTTAGAGGGGTAGAAGAGGTGACAGGCTTGTTGTAATGTTCTTTTGTTTAAGCCGATTGTATGTGTAAAGAGGGTAGAAGAAAACAAATTATTCTTCGTGTGCATTGGTGCTGTATCAAACAAAAGGAAGAAACAAAGGTTAGAGACATTTCTCAAGTTTGAACCTGTGTCTGGGATTTTTTTCAAATCTGCCTCTGAAACTTAGACCTGTGTTGACAGAGAGCACATGCAATATTAAATGTGACTCTTTCAGCCAGCCTTTTTTAGCTTGGCTTGATAGGATAGTGACTTGGGTTCTGTGTGTTTTGGCCTTAAATCATGTAAATTAATAAGTTACTGCTCTGCAGAGGGAGCTTCTAAAATGTTTTGTTTTTGTTTTCAAATGGTTCTCATTTAGACACATCTCAAACAGCTACTTTAGTTACTTCTAAACTTTGTAGTTACATTTAGTTTTATCTCATTTTGGCATTTTTCCAGTGTGTAACTTAAATGTTTCTGTCATGATTTTTTAGGAATGTGCCTGTGAATGCTGGGTTTCAGGATCTAACTTCAGCAACAAAGTAACAAGTCTATAGATGTGTTTGAGTCTAACAAAATAACTTATTTTTAAAAATTATTATATAGTTACTTCTTGATGTATTTTAATTGATCAGAATCAGACTATCAAACCAGGCATGGTGGCTCATGCCTGTAATCCCAGCACTTTGGGAAGCTGAGGTGGGCAGGTTGTTTGAGCCTTAATCCCAGCACTTTGGGAAGCTGAGGTGGGCAGGTTGTTTGAGCCTAGGAGTTCGAGACCAGCCTGGACAACATGGGGAAACCCTGTCTCTGCAAAAAACCAAACCAAAACAAAACCAAAAGTTAGCCATGACTGTAGTCCCAGTTCCTTGGGAGGCTGAGGTGGGCTTGAGCCTGGGGGGTGGAGGTTGCAGTGAGCCTTGATCATGCCACTGCACTCCGACCTGGGTGACAGAGCAAGACCTTATCTCAAAAAAAATAAAATAAAAAATAAAGAATCAATTCATATGTTCTTTAATATAGAGGTTTTTCTTCCTCTATATTTAGTAGATTTTTATTTCAAATTATTTCCCAAACATTGAATGAGAATTGGCTTAAAGATTAGGGAAAGAGGCATCCCAGGTACACATGCGGTGTTGGGGTAGGATACTTAACCAGGGACAAATTTTAAATTACAGCTAAATCTGTCAAGGGATGAACATATATGGATGATGTAATGTTAACTCTAGTTTGAACTGTTCTGCAGTAACTTTTAATTACCTCTCATAGTTTAGGCAAATGTGCTCATCCATTGTCATGGGTTTTACAGATTATAATCAGATTGCTACTTACTAGCCACAATTTACCTTTAGGTAGTTTATGGAACACACATGGTGTATGGTGCTTCTTGGCTCACAGAGGGTCTCTTTGGTTCCCAGGCTAGATAGAGTACAGTGGCGTGATCGTAGTTCACTGCAGCCTGGAATTCCTGGGCTCAAATGATCCTGCCACCTCAGTCTCCCTAGTTGCTAGGACTACAGGTGTGTGCCACTATGCTCTGCTAATTTTTGTATTTTTCATTGAGACTGGGTCTTGCTGTATTGCCCAGGTTGGTCTTGAACTCCTGGCCTCAAGCCATCTTCCCCCCTCAGCCTCCCAAAGTGCTGGGATTACAGGTGCAGACCACCCAATCCCTGTCCACTTTGATAGTATTACTGGAGAATATTAACTTAGTTGTGTTAGGGTTTATAACTGTAAAAAGACCATGGTTGGAAATTGGGTATTTTAGAGTTCAATTTCAGCAAATTTCCTTGGATTTTTTTCTCTTGGATTTAGATGTGATGGAACATATATATGAAAAGATTTTTGAAGAGCTATGTTAAATACTTCATTTGTTAACACTTTTAGTTATTTGCAGGAGGTAGAGGCTATTTATATTAAATAAATTACCCCAAGAGTTACATAGTTTACTATTTTCTGTTCTCAAAATTATCTTTAAAATACGTTGGCTTTAATTTTATCTGTATAAATGTCTTCTCCTATTCAAATAATAAGTGAAAGAATTTATAGTAGGTGGAGTATATAAGAGGAGTTTTTAGCCTTAATGAAATGTGATTCTGCTAAATTAACAAACATTTGTAAAAATAACTAGTTATCAAACAAAATATTTAAATATAAACTTTACAAATACATTTTAAAAATAAGATTGAATCAAGTACTGAGGATAGAAGGGGAGGGGTGGACAATAATCCAGTTGTCCCTATCTTATGAGAAGTAAATAAGATGATTACTTTCTAGATAAAGTGTAAAACAGCCGCCTGTGTTGGTATTTTTCTCCCAAAGCGTTTGGGTCTGGGGTGTTTCTTTTTGTGTTTTGTTTTTGTTTTTGTTTTTTGTTTTTTTCCTTTTCTTTTTGAGACAGGATCTGGCTCTGTCACCCAGGCTGGAGTGCCGTGGCGCGATCTTGCCTCACTGCAGCCTCTGCCTCCTCGGCTCAAGGTATCCTCCTGCTTCAGCCTTCCAAGTAGCTGGGAATACAGACAAGTGCCACCACACCTGGCTAATTTTTGTATTTTTTGTAGAGATGAGGTTTTGCCATGTTGCCCAGCCTGGTCTCAAACTCCTGGGCTCCAGGGTCTACCCGCCTCGGCCTCCCGCAGTGTTGGGATTACAGGCCTGAGCCGCCGTTGCCCAGCCTTTTTCTGTAGTTTTCTATTTTTGTTGTTTGTATTTATTTAAGAGGGATTTCTGTCACCTTTAGTGAGATCCATCTGTTACAGAAGTGCCCAGCTGTGCCAAAAGCATTAAAAGTCTAGTCTGACACACGTAAGCAGTGCAAAGTCTTGGCTGAAATTGGGAACCAGAAGATGGCAGGCAGCCCTATGCCCTTTTCCTTTTAAAATGAAAACGTTGATACAGGAAAGTAGAGGCACCTTGGAATTGCCAATACCTTTCAAGGGGTTCTTGTTTAGTGGAGAATATGAAACTGGAGTGAAACAAGTCCTAACTAGTTGACACCACTGAATTACTGCCACAGGATAAGGGGACCATGAGACTGAGCCCTCTTCATTTGCTGAATACCAGAAATAGATCAGTTATAGCTTACCAGCTGTTTGAGTGGCTTCCTGGAGTTTTCAGTTGATGGTTTTATATTTTTGTTTTAAGATCTTAGCAAAGCAATGTCTCAAGATGGCGCTTCTCAGTTCCAAGAAGTCATTCGGCAAGAGCTAGAATTATCTGTGAAGAAGGAACTAGAAAAAATACTCACCACAGCATCGTCACATGAGTTTGAGGTAAGGAGGTCTCCACAGTGGGTTTTTTTTTTTTTCCCCCCTGCTTCATCTGTCTTCATACTGAGTTACTGCCAGTGATGATCATCATCATCCAACCTCAAATCAGCACAAGATGTATGATAACATCAAAAACAACAACAAAAAAAATAGAATTGCTTGACAATTAAGGGCTTTTAACATTTGCCCTTTGTAAATCCATCATCTTTTTTTCATTTAAGCCTAGGAAGTTTTCAAAGTCATTAAAATAATCAGAACCAAATTATACTTTGTTCTGTGTTTTGATGTCATTGGGTGGAGGAATGCATACCTGTGTTCAGTTGGAATTGAGAGAGGTTAGCTTCATATGTCCTGCATGCCGTTTCCAAAGAGTCAATTCTGATAGAACCATGCTACTTTAACAATTGTAATAGAAGTTTCCCAGAACTGGGAGGCATTCACTTTTTTACTTATAAATCAGTGTGTTAGAATTTTCATTTTTATATTTCAATTCATACTTAATGTTTTGAAGCTAGCTGTGTTTTATTTCTTTTTGTTCTTTTTTTTTTGTTTTGTTTTGTTTTCTTTTTTTGAGACAGAGTCTTGCTCTGTCGCCCAGGCTGGAATGCAGTGGCCGGATCTTAGCTCACTGCAAGCTCCGCCTCCCGGGTTTACGCCATTCTCCTGTCTCAGCCTCCTGAGTAGCTGGGACTACAGGCGCCCGCCACCTCGCCTGGCTAGTTTTTTGTATTTTTTTAGTAGAGACGGGGTTTCACCGTGTTAGCCAGGATGGTCTCGATCTCCTGACCTCGTGATCCACCCGTCTCGGCCTCCCAAAGTGCTGGGATTACAGGCTTGAGCCACCGCGCCCGGCCCTATTTCTCTTTGTTCTTTTAGTGAAGATTAATTTTCATTTAGAAGTAGAGAAGATATTGGTAAGTAAGTGTAGTGGCCAGGCGCAGTGGTTCTTACCTGTAATCCCAGCACTTTGGGAGACCAAGGCAGGAGGATTGCTTGAGCTCAGGAGTTTGAGACTGGCCTGGACAACATGGTGAAACCCTGTCTCTACCAAAAAATACAAAAAGTAGCCAGGCATGATGGTGTGCGCCTGTGGTCCCAGCTACTGGGGAGGCTGATGTAGGAGGGTGGTTTAAGCCTGGGAGGCGAAGGTTGCAGTGAGCCAAGATTGCGCCACTACACTCTAGTCTGGACAACAGAGCAAGAATGTGTCTCAAAAAAAAAAAAAAAAAAAAAAACAGAGCCAGTTGGAATTCCCATTAAACAAATGGTGTTTGTTTGTTTTTGTTTTTTTTTTGAAACAGGGTCTCACTCTGTCACCCAGGCTGGTGTGCAGTGGTGCAATGTCCGCTCACTGCAGCCTCAACTTCTGGGCTCAAGTGATTCTCCCATCTCAGCCCCCGAGTAGGTGTGACTACAGGCACACACCACCACATCTGGCTGATTTTTGTATTTTTTTTTTTTGGTAGACACCAGGTTTTGCAATATTGCCCAGGCTGGTCTCAAACTCCTGAGCTCAAGTGATCAGCCGGTCTGAGCCTCCCAAAGTTCTGGGATTACAGGTGTGCACCAACCATGCCCAGCCTCTATTAGCTTTTAGGATGTGAAAAAATCTCTGCTCCCTCCATGTCCTAATGGTATAAGAATTTCATTCAAAGATATTTTAAATGTGTAACTTGTATCTGCCTTTATGTTTTTATTAAATATTTAGCATTCTGCTGGTTGTAACAATGACTTCTATTTTCACAGCACACTAAAAAAGACCTGGATGGATTTCGGAAGCTATTTCATAGATTTTTGCAAGAAAAGGGGCCTTCTGTGGATTGGGGAAAAATCCAGAGACCCCCTGAAGATTCGGTGAGTTTTAGATTAAATGTAGGAAAATCTAGGGTAATTTTGGACATTGGTTTAACTTAGGAGGGTAGGGTAGTGTAGGGGACCTGTAACAATCATCATGTGAGACAAGACAGGACTTTCTTTGAATTCTCTGAGCCCTCATCCTGAAACTATGGAGACGGCCTTCAGCTCCTTTCTCTTCTTTTAGACCTCTCAGAGTCTTGCTGAGGTCCTCTAACAGTCTGATCTCCCTGTGGCAGTACCCAATATCCCTGGATATGAAACGACTGTTTTGCAAAGTACTAAATATACCATAAGAGCTTCATTTACTTTGTTTCTTCCTTCTCTCTTCCAAAACATTTGATTTCTCATTGCCCATAGGGTCATGGATTCTTTGCCAGACCTTAAAGCTCTCTTCTGGCTTTCAACCCATCTTTATAGCCTTATTTCCCATCTGCCTTATGTGAACCAGCCTAGCATTACCTTTACGCACATTGTATTCCCTTGCTTCTGGACTTCTGTATATGCTTTTTCTCGGAATGCCAGGGTCTCTTCTATCAAAATACTGCCCATTCTTGGAAGTTCTATTCAAATGCCTGTACGTCTGTCAGCCTCTAGGAGAAAGCTGCACTGTGGAGGTATGGAGTAGTAGTATTGGAGGTTCAAATCCTAGCTCTTCTGCTTATGAGTTTTGTGTAAAATGAGAATAATACCAAGTACTTTATGTACTACACAGGGTTATTTTGAAGCTTTTTTAATTTCTGTGGAAATATGTTAAACTTTGAAGCCTTTTGCAAATGTTAGTGGTTATTTCTACCATCATGTGGCACTTAGTCAGCCTAATTAGTCGTGTTTGTAACTGTGTTGTCTTTCATATTAGATCCCGAAGCCAGGGGTTCGTGTGTCTTGAGCAAATACTTGTTGAATGGATGATCTAAATGAAGTGATTGTTTAAGGATTTGATTAACACATTGGCTTTCTTCCCTGTCCTTTCAGCGCTTTGGAACCCTGCTTCTTTCGGCACATTTCACTGCAGGTAGAAAAGACTTGATACAGTGGAATAATTATATGTAGATAGTTAATTTTTTATATATGTATAATCTTACATAATCTAATATTGGTTTAAAAATTGGGCTGTTTATACAGCAGGGGTATGGCAAACTATTGCTTGAAAGCCACCTGTGTTTGTAAAGTATTATTGGAATACAGCTTCACTCATTAATTTATATACTATCTATCATAGCTTAAGCTAATGGAATCCCTCTTATTTTTTCCTAATGAGAAAATTAAATATATAGTGCCTAGTTAGAAGTATGTTTATTTGCACATGTGGAAAATGTCTTTCAGTTCTTAAACTTTTAAAAATTATGCATAACATTCTTAGTATAAAAAAAAGAAGCCAAAAAATAAAAATCTCATGTAATGTTCACTCTGAGGAGTCTCTTATTTTTGATGTTAAAACTAAAATTCCTCTTGGCTGTAATGCTTAATAATTACAATATGCATTTTTAGGGTCTGCTGTTTTGGTCTTTGATTTCCTTGGCCCTTGTGAATGGAGTGATTTATTTTTCTACTTTTAAGGAGTAGATTTAATAGTATTTTCTTTCAAGAAAGAGTTAGAAGAGAATTCTTCTGGATAGGTATGTTGTTTAAGAAAATAAGTAGGTATAAATTCAGTCAGATTTTTAAAAATGTTTGGGAACAGCCTAAACTTATAATAAATTTAGGCACTATTTATTCCCCCCCCCCCACTTGAAACACTTATACCTTTTGTTTAGAAATTATCCTAATTTAAGTAACCTCCCTTATATAGTTTATGATGGACCTGGACCTGGGTATAGAAGTATAGTTTCTTTTTTTTTAGACAGTCTCACTCTGTCACCCAAGCTGGAGTACAATGGCATGATTAAGGCTCATTGCAGCCTCTATTTCCCTGGGCTCATGTTCTTCCACCTCAGCCTCCTGGGTAGCTGGGACCACAGGTGTTTACCAACATGTCTGGCTAATTTTTGTATTTTTTTTTTGAAGAGATGGGGTTTTGCCATGTTGCCCAGGCTGTTCTCAAACTTCTGGGCTCAAGCAATTTGCCTGCCTTGGCCTCCCAAAATGCTGGGATTACAGACATGAACCACTGTTCCTGACAGTGGTTTTGGTCTTAATTCTTGCTTGCAGACCTGGGAATTTTTTGTTTTCTACTATACAAACTTAACTTTTTGGAGATAGAGCCTACTTGAAGGAAGGTACACAGATTTATTATGTTCAGTATATTTTAAGGTTCAAGAATTACTTTTTTTCAGTGGAGAAATCTATCTTTTGTACTTTGAGAGATCATGATATATAGTAGGGATCCTTGAAGTGGGGTTCAGAGGGTGGAGAAGGAAGGAGAAGAGGAATCAGAATCACCTTGGGATTTTTTTCAATTCAGTACTACCCTACCCCATTCCCAAGAAAGTTCTGGTAAATTCTTTCAGGAGGCTATGCCCATGTAGTGAGCCATAGTTACTGATAGTAATACCGAATTGACATAGGACAAAAGAATAGAAATATAAAACAAATTCTAGATGTAATATGATTTTATGCGGTCTTTTTCTGTTTATAAAAGTATAAGTCTTCATTAAAAGTGTCTTTATTTTGAAGCCTACGTTTTAAGCTTCTTCAAAAAATGTATTTGCAATCCTGTATGTCCTTAATGTTGAAAATTTTGGAATGCAGAGGCAAAAGATAAGTTTGCTCTTCAACTATGTCATGAGTTTCTTGAGGGCACAAATGTGTTTTATATACAGTATGCATGTTACTAGCTTTTGCAGATTGCTCTGAGAATACAAATCATGGGTTAATGTTTGTTCACCTTGGTTCTGTTGGATGCCTCCTTCCAGCCTCCTCTTCCCACTCTTCTCTTTCCCATAGGTTTCCTTTCTCAGGCCTTAGAGATTATATAGAGGTCAATTTTCCTTTCAAAACGTAATTTTAAAAAGTGAACATAGGTCTTTTTTTAAAAAATGCAAATAATATTTTATATTCCTAAGTGAAAAGAAATTACTGTGGAAGAACAGCCATTTAGAGTAACATTTCTCATGTCAGCCTTGTATCAAAGGTGTGACATAAACATTGTCATACCAATGAATCTATGTTTTTGTGTATGGGTTGACAATTAGCAGAGTCAGCCACCTGGTTTGTAAGTAAAGTTTTATTGGAACACACACACACATTCATTTACCTATTGTCTATAACTGCTGTTTTGCAACAATGGCAGAGTTGAATAGTTGGAGTGGAGACAGTGTGACTTGTAAAACCTGAAATACTTATTATCTGGCCCGTTTACTGACCCCATTTTAGCGTATGTATTTTCGGAACATTTTTAGTAGCTTTCTTTATTTCTTTGGCTCTCAGAAAACTGACCTCATACGCCTTTATCATTTCAGATGATCACTTTTAGAATTTTTATCTTTATTTTTTATTTTCTTTTAGAGATGAGGTCTTGTTCTGTCACTCAGGCTGGAGTGCAGTGGCACAACCACAGCTCACTACAGCCTCGAACTCCTGGGCTCAAGGGATCCTCCTGCCTCAGCCTCCTGAGTAGCCAGGACTACAGGCATGTGCCACCAGGCCCGGCCAATTTTTTTTTTTTTTGGGAGTGACGGGGTCTCACTATGTTGCCTAGGCTGGTCTTAAACTCCTGGCCTCAAGTGATCCTCCTGCCTTAACCACTTTTTAGATAAAAATAGTTTTTCATAAATACTAGATTGAAGGACATACTTTATAGATAGGCATTGAAATTTGATATTGTGAAGTTTTACTCCTTCTTACCTTTTGTGTTGAATGCTTTGTTTTAGCTCTCCGTGAATACATAGATGTTTAGTGAGAAGTCTTTTGAGTTCATGTTTTATTGAACACGAACCCAGTTTATAGAGTTATGGATAGTGCTCTGCTCCTTCTTTGTAAATGTTAACTAAATATAATAATCAAGATTATACAAATATATATATGTGTATATATATTAAGGTTAATGTTTTAAATTAGGGCAAAGAAGGACAAGCCAGCATGTGTAGCTTCATTTGACCATTTCATTGTTTTCCAGAGAGGTTATGAGAGTGTCTTGGTCCTTGCCAAGCTTACATGTTGGGCATGGAGAGGAATGGGAAATAGATCAGAATTATGAGAAAGTATGGGGCCTGTTCAAGAAGGTACTGGAGCTGACAGGTTCTCTTGAACGCTAATTTAAAATCTGTTAGTCACATGGCTGGCACTGACCCCTGGTGATGATGTATTTTCATTTCTATACAAAATATTCTCTAAACAAGGCTTTTTTGCCAGCACAGGCAACATAGATCTCGCCTCTGCAAATTTTTTTTTTTTTAGTTAGCTGTGCCTGGTGGCATGTGCCTGTAGTCCCAGCTACTTGGAAGGCTGAGGTAGGAAGATCACTTGAGCCCAGGAGTTTGAGGCTACAGTAAGCTATGATCTCGCCATTGCACTCCAGCCTGGGTAACAAAGCGAGATCGTGTGTCAAAAAAAAACAAAACAAAACAAAAAAAAAAACTCCACAACTTTTCATTTCAATATTAAATAGGATCAAAAGAGTGAAGGTATATTTGCAAATGGTGAGGAGTCACATGGGGTCATAGGGTAAACAATTGGCATGAAGAGAATAGCATGCATCAATGTGTATTTAGCTCCAATGGATTTTTTGTTTTGTTCCATAAAATTGCTTAGAGGTTTTCTTAGTCTATCAATACAAAAACATTAAAAGCTATTGTTTGTTTATAAGGAAGTCTGAGCAACTTACAGTTTATGTGTGTAGATACATAGCATTTTTTTTTTTCTGAAGGTGAACCATAGCACACTGTGCATTTAAAGTTTGCACATTAAAAAAAAAAAAATCTAGAGGCAATCTGGCCAAGCATCTGACATAGTATGCCATATAGGATGATATGCTTTGAGCATGTGAAGATTTCCCAGCTGCAGCTAGCCAGTAGTAAAGCCATTAGAGACTTGTTTTGTGTGTATGTAGAGATACACACACAAATGAGATTCTAAAAAGTATTCCACAGAAAAGAATTAGTGGCATTTAAAGAAATGGCTCTGAGGATATGGCTGAATATCAAAAGAGTCTCATCGTTTCTTTGACATAAAGTTTTAAAACAGTAATATATAGAAATACTGATACTAAGCAAACATACTAATACTAATTTAGCAAATATTGCCAAAGCTTCAGCTTTTGATTTCATGATGAATTAAACAGTTTTTGACTTTCCCTCGAGATTACCTTCCTTCACATTCCTTTGTGTACAGGACTTTCAGAAATGGGGACCTGATAAAGGAACTGACAACAAGCCCATATTTTATTCATTCCATTCTGGTTACATGTCTATAATTTCACTTTAGAAATAGCAATAGTAAATACATGGAACTTTAATGGCAGTTACATATTTGATTTGATAGACTCAAGGTATTATTGTTGGACCAGGGTCTCTAACTACTGCCTTTGTGTCCAGAGTAGAGGACAGTTCAGTTCCACAGAATTGAATTTATTAGGAAAATCAGAGTGTGACTTTAGGTGGTAATACTATTTGAACATTGCCAGTCCCTCCAATTCCAATTTCCACCCCACAGATAGTCTTCTGAGACCTCAACTCATGTGTCACAGGGCTAGTGATAACTAATAAAGATAAGTTTGGTATTCTACTCCCTAAGTGTATCATATGTCTTACAATGGAATGAAAACACATATATACATTTTTGGAGACAGTGTCTACCTCTATTGCCCAAGCTGTAGTGCAGCAGTGGCATGATTGTATCACTGTGGTCTCAAACTCCTGGGCTCAAGCAACGCTCCTGCTGCAGCCTCCTGAGTAGCTGGAACCACAGGCATGTGTTACTATGGCCAGCTAACTATAAAAATCTTTTTTTTTTTTTGTAGAAAACTGGGTCTTGCTGTGTTATCCAGGCTGGTTTCAAACTCCTGGTCCCCTCAAAGTGCTGAGAGTACAGGCATGAGCCACGATGCCAGGCCCCATTATCTTTATTTAATACAGATACTGGGGGAATCTTTGTATAAAATGCGATGGGTGGCCCATGTCTACTTCTTTTCTTCCCTGACATCTCTTACTTGGGGGATCTCCTACTAATTCATTTTTTTGTTCTAGATCAGACTTAAACAGCTGACACTTCACTTGTTGCATTGTATAGCTAAGATGAGACTAGAATGTTTAACCAGACATCTCAATTTGGGAGGTCTTTGTAGGAATTGAAGTCCCTTCATAGATTTCTTAAAATTATATGTGAAACTATGTGTAAATATACATTTTTAGAGTAGATTACCTGACTTTGATTAGATTTTCAAAGGGGGGTTCATGACCTGTAAAGATTATAAGAAGTACTGTTCTAGAATCTCATTCAAGACACATTTCTCAGGTACCTTCTCTCTGTAAGGCACTAGTTGGATGCTGTTGCTACAAAAATAATCTCTTTTCAGAATTTTGGCCCCATGTTTATGGAGGAAATGGGTCCAGAAACAGCTAACTACAGAACAAGCAATGAACAGTCCATAGGGTGCCGTGGAAGGATCTTCCTGGCTTGAGGCTCAGCAAAGACTTTCTGGCATTAGGCTAGACTCCTGGGGTAACCTTGAGGCAAGATTTCCCTGAGGATAGAGGGATGATCAAAGAGAAAAAAGCTTTGAGAGTAGTAAGTGTCTAAAAATAATAAACTTAATAGCATGTAGCTGTTCTCTGGTGGTAGAGCATATGGTAGATGGGTCTGCTGCTCCGTGTCTGGAGCCAGAAGAAAGCCCCTGAGAGCCAGATGCTGAGCCTCTTTGCCTGCCACTGCAGCCCCTGTTCCAGACTGAGATCCTCCCTCTTCTCTTGGTGGGTTGCACTGGGGAGATATCAGAAACTTCAATTTCCATTTGAGGGAGAAGATTGGAACAAAATTGTAAAACCATGCTTCATTATAAAACTCAAACAGTTGGTTTCGATTTTTCAGTATTATAAAACATCAACCCAATTAGTTAAAAGATGCTTGTTTTTGTTTTTCATTGTGATAAGCAAACCTCATAAGGTTAATCAGAGTTTTAGCTGTTAATAGCTTTGGGATTCTCCCCCGCCCCCCCCCCAGCTTAGTGCACATTTTTATGAGTTTTGGCAGGTGCTCATGGTCATGTAACTGCCACCACAATCAATATACAGAACTTTTCCATCATCTCCAACCTTTTTCTTGTGCCCCTTTGAAATGGGCTTCTTTATAGATTTTCCCTTAAACATGCAAGCTAAGCAGATCTTGCCTTTTTCTTCATTTATACATCCAAAAAAGAGGTCAGCCTTGCCTCCTCTCTGTTTTATGTCATCTTGTCTTTCGTCTAACACACCCGTACCAGCCCTTTAACCTTTTATAGAACTTTGTTTTTATAGCCTCTGGCCTTTTCCCCATTCCCACCTTCATTTCTCTGGAGCTGTTCCAACAATGTGAATTACATAATTAAACTACCAGTGTAGGCCGGGCGCTGTGGCAGATGCCTGTAGTCCTAGCACTTTGGGAGGCCAAGGCAGGTGTATCAGCTGAGGTCAGGAGTTTGAGACCAGCCTAGCCAACATGGAGAAACCCCGTCTCTACTAAAAATACAAAAATTAGCCGGGTGGTGGCAGGTGCCTATAATCCCAGCTACTCAGGAGGCTGAAGCAGGACAATCACTTGAACCTGGGGGGCAAAGGTTGCAGTGAGCCGAGATTGCCTCACTTCACTCCAGCCTGGGTGAAAGAGCGAAACTCTGCCTCAAATAAAAAAACAACTATCATTGTATTTTACACCGCTTTAATCACAGGCTATTCAATACCTCAGAGTTTAAGGCTAGTATACAACATAAGCAGGATGATGTAAGAGGCTGTGGTTTTTTTTTTTTTTTTGGCATTTAGGATTATTAGTTATTCTGAAACTTCTTTTGCCCACAGGTAGGCTAACAAGAAGGGAGATACAAGATGATTTTAGTAAAGAGCTAGTCCTTTACTAAGGACTTTACTGGAACAGATTGTGTCGTAAGCAGGTTGGTGTTTGGAACTCCATTTCTGTTAGCATTCCTTTCCAGCTCCCTGAGTTATCTACCTTTGTCCTTTCTGATCCATACTAAAGTGGAATGTTCTTTTAAAACTATCTTCTTAGCTGATAAGGATATGGGTCAGATGTTCCACAAGGTTGACTAATTTTATGACTTCAGCTGATTTCTACGAAAAGGTGACGAATATACATATCTGTTTGTAGTGTTAGAATTTTTTTTTTTTTTTTTTTTTTTTTTGAGACGGAGTCTCGCTCTGTCTCCCAGGCTGGATTGTGGTGGCGCAATCTCGGCTCACCGCAAGCTCCGCCTCCTGGGTTCACGCCATTCTCCTGAGTCAGCCTCCCGAGTAGCTGGAACTACAGACGCCCGCCACCACGCCTGGCTAAGTTTTTGTTTTTTAGTAGAGACGGGGTTTCCCTGTGTTTGCCAGGATGGTCTCGATCTCCTGACCTCGTGATCCATCCGTCTCGGCCTCCCAAAGTGCTGGGATTACAGGCATGAGTCACCGCGCCCGGCCACTTCTTAAAATTTCTATAAAAATTCTAGATTATAGTAAGGTTTAGGGAGCAATTGGTACCTTCTCTTCATAGGTACTATCTACTTTGTAGGATCGTTTGCCATCTGTAACCACAGTGTTTTACTTACTTCTTTTTTTTATCTGGGTTTTCTGCCAATTCTTTTATTGTCATCTCTTCTCTAGTTTTCCAGGTTTAAAGTGCACAGTTGGGAGCAATATAATTTTACATCTCTGTAGGATTTTGGAAATTCCTACAGTTTTTATTGAAAGGGCAGTAGTTATAGGAGTTTGAGAGGCAAATACATCAAGAGGAAGAAATAAAATGCTGTAAGTAGGTTAACACATGAGCATTGAATAAGTGAGAAGCAGCTTACAATATGTGTTTTAAAATCAACTTTTAATTTTAGAATAGTTTAATTTACAAAAAGTTGCAAAGATACACTATTTTTAACTAGAAACATTATAAAGCTATCCAAGCTGATTTGTTACCTGTATCTCATTTTTAAAATTCCTGCTGAGTCAAACAAAGCACAAGATAATTACTAAGAGTACTGATGGAATTTTTCTTTCAAGGTCAAAAGTGAAAATATATAAAAGATAGCTGAGAAGAAACATGGATGTACAAGGAAGAGTACCTATGACTGGACTAAATATGGAAAGAAGTAGAAGTGGGCCATTAAATACAGATTTCTATTTATAGACAGGCTTGTTTAAGACAGGTGTCTTCATTGTACATATAGTCCTAATGCCAAAAGCAGATTGGAAAATATTCTCTTATTTCAAAAGAACATGAAACACCATTTCAAAGGGTTTTTTGGTTTTTAATGAAGCAAAGCTTTAAGCATTTTTCGTTTTTTAAAACTTTGTAAAAAGTTATGTATGCAAAGCTCTATATCCTGTAGTTAATGATTATTGCCAATGTTTGGGTACTCATATGTCAGGCATTGTGCTGAATCCTTTATGTTTGTGATTTCATTTAATATTCATAACAGACCTGGAAGATAGGTACTATTATGTCATTTTACAAAAGAGGAAACTGAAGTTCAGAATAAGTTGCCTAAGAGAAGGGTCCCTGATGAACCAGCTACATAGGCCCCAAGACCTGGTTCTTTGGTATCCTGTAGTAACAATAAGGAGTACATCCCTGTCTTTATCTCTAGTGCACAGAATGTGGCGTACTTTATGTGCTTATCAACAACAGTGTTAATAGCAACAAACATTTATTCAGCACTAATGTGCTAAGCATTGTTCTCAACTCTTCTACATGTATTTTCTTACATGATACTCAGATAACTCTCGGAGCTCACTATTATTCTTTTTTCATAATGGAAGACACAGTGGAGGCTGAGAGGGATTGAGTTATCCACACAAGTTTTCTTAGCTAATAAGGCAGAATTTAGGCCCAGGTCTATCTCAGCCCGCATTCCTAATCACTGTGATGTATTGTAGAACACTCACCAGTTGCCATCGATGTTCGAAAGAAACTTGAAAGTCTTTAAAGTATGGCCTTTCCATCAGTTCTCTGTCTTTCCTTGAGTAGAGTAGAGCAGGTTCCATCCCTTCCTTTAGAGCCTAAAATACCCTCACTTCTCTTTGAAGTTCTTCCCGTGATACATTTAACAAATATTTATTGAATAGCTACTGTGTTATAGGCATTGGGCACTGAGATACAAGTGAACAAGATAGTCAAGGGCCTAATAGTCATAGAGCTCTATTCTAGTGGAGAGATAAAACATAAATTCATAAATAAATAAAATAATTTAGAAGACTAATTTCCCATCACTGCTCTTCTGGCCCAGTCTTACCCCTAACAGTCACATCTCCCTGTCTGAAGTCCTTTTTTCTAGTTTATCTGTAGTCACTATGTGAGGCTATCGAAGTTTCCTTTATTCATTATGTTTATTCTACAAACCTATCAAATACCCACTGTTTTATTTTAATTATTGGAAATGCAGAAATAAAGACAGTCACTCCCCTTAAAGAACTTAAAATTTTGTACAATACAGTGTTTCCCAAATTTTCCTATGTTACGTAGAAAATGAGTAGGGTCAGTATAAGAGACTGTTTAGTTGGGAAGGAGACTGTGGCTGCCTCCAGCCCTGCCCAGCTGCCTAGAGGACTGAAGGAATCATAACACAGGCATGCAATAGCAAGCCAGTTCTGAACTTTTGGTTTAGTGAGATGTTTGCACAAAAATATGTTTCTTGTGCAACTGGGCAATAGCTATGAATGTGGTTCAGGAGATATTTCACTCACTGGCTTCTACCTAGAGAGAATAACTGGTGTTCTCCATTCTCAGAATGCTTGGGTCTACTTTTTTTTTTTTTTTTTTTTTTAAAGAGGCAGAGTCTCACTGTGTTGCCCAGGCTGAAGTGCAGTGGTGTGACCATAGCTCATTGTTACCTTGAACTTGTAGGCTCAAGGGATCCTCCTGCCTCGGCCTCTTGAGTAGCTGGGGCTACAGGCATGTGCCAGCATGCCCATCTAATTTTCCAATTTTTTGTAAAGACAAGGTCTCACTGTGTTACCCAGGCTGGTAACTCCTGGGCTCAAGCGATTCTCCTGCCTAGGTCTCCCAAAGTGCTGGGATTATAGGTGTGAGTGACCTCACCTGGCCTTGGGTCTACTTTTTATTATGCATATGTTCTCCCACCAAAGTGAGTGGCTTGCTCACCAAAGTTAATTGTGCTTGTTCTCAAATGTGTTCATGCTAGTTATCTTGGTTATAATGACATAATATAATTAAATTTTATATAAACTAGTGAAATGAGTTTTAAAAAACTCTTACTATGAAAACTGAATTGAATGCTTTGGGAAACATGGATAAAGATGAATAGCAAAAAAAAAAAAAAAAACAAAAACATGTTGAGTAGGTGTGACAACTATGAAAGACTGGGAAAATTGCATAAATCTAGAATGATTCTTCTGCATGCAAATTGTTTCACAAATGTCTAAGCTCTTGGTCCACTTGGAAGAAACAAAATCGCCGAATGTATATTATTGATGTGGCTTATATAAGAAATATGACACACAGCTCTGGTCAACAGATTCGTGCTATAACTAAGCAAAAGACCTTGGTGAATGAGTGTAGGCTTATTTGTAAAGAGTTAAAATAGTTAATGTATCTAAAAGTTTTTCATGATTCTGTGCTTGCACTTATTTTTAAAATTAACTGACTACTTGTTCAGATGTTTTAAATAATTAAATGAGTGCGTTTCTGGTATATGTGCTCAGTATAGCAGGAGAAGGAGCAGCTGGTGAGTTGGTGAAGTCCTAATCAAGTTAAGGATAAGAGGTAATGTTAGAGCTGAGACTTGAAGTATGAGTAAGAGTTTGCCCAAAAAATCAGGGGTAGATAACTTCAGGTTTAAGAGAAGGTGGTATGCAAAGGCCCACAGGCATGAGAGAACAGAAGGTGCTCTAAGAACTGTAATTTTTATAGTACTCCTGGAAAATAAGAATGCAAATAGGTGGGAAATGAAGGTAGGCAAGGTAAGTAGGGGCCATGCCGCAAGCTCATGGTCAATTGGGAGATCATTGTGGCTGAAATAAGAAGATGCTGGAAAACACAGGGGATAGAAGGTTGGTCCTGTACCTTATAGCAGGCTAGGCGGAATGTATTTTTTAGGAGGCAAATAGGGAGTAGCTGTGCTTTAAATTCCTCAATCTGAAACCCCAAATTACATAGGAAATACTGATTTCTCATGGTTCTTGGTCACTGTTATTAAAGTGGCTACTTTGAAATTTCCCTGGTTTTTTATTTTTTTATTTTTAACACCCTTTCTCAGGGATAACTGACCTTGTAGTTTAATTTGTGTATATTTATGATGTTTATTGTGTGAATTTTTATAGTTTTAAAATCCGTAATTTTATGATAGAGAGCTATAATCTTAACCAAGTGCACAGTGAACAGGTTTCTGAGAAATTACTTCAAGCTCTATGTAAATCACTAAAAAATCCTACTATTACAAAGACCACCTACGTATACATTTTGAATTCATTCTGCCTTCAGTGTATTTAACACTTTTTTTCAATTTGTTTGTAATGGCAGTAAGATTAAAAAACAGGCTTAAGAGATTTATCCTAGCCTCATTGCTCCTTAGCCATGTAACACTGGGCAAGTTATTTAACTGCTTAAAGTTTGGTTTCCTGACTCATAAAAAGCAGAAATAATAAAAGAACCTACTTCATAGGATTTTAGTGAGGATTATTGACAAAATTCATAAAAGCTTTTGCTGTGTGCCAGGCATTCTGGCAAAGGCTCCACCATAGCAAAGGTTGCTATCATTACACATTCAACAAATATTTATGAAGTGCCTCCTATATGTCAGGTATTATGCTGGGCACAGTAAAAACAATGGAATTAAGAGTCTAGATTGTGCTTCTTCTTAAAATTCTATAACTTTCATATTTATTCTTCGCCTTTGGTTTTAAATATATGTTTATATATTTGTTATCAGTGTACTTAATTTGATGTATATTTCATTTATGATTCATGAATAATTTAATACTTTGTTTTTATTTTTAGCAAAATATTCTATCAAGTAGAAGAACCATATTTACATTCTTATAATTTTCTTTATCAAACATGTTGTTAGTCTGCAGGTTTCATTGTATTAAATAAGCTCATCTATCCTAACAAATTTTTGTTATCGCAAAGATATGCCTTAGCTAATTCTTTAACCTTCAGGATTGCAGGAGGCCTCTATTCTGTCAGGTCGATGAGACTAAACAACATTATGAACATGCTTAGGTGACTATTTTGTTTGATGAGTTTTATTGAAGGATATCTAGATTCACATACTGAAAGCGCTAGGTTATATGTAGAATTACCTTTAACCAGCAACTTCAACCATGTTTATAGGTTCTGTGTCTACCAAACTCAAGATAAATGTAAGAAGTAGGGCTTGTCTTAGAGAACTGTTGTAGCTATTAAAATAATTAAGTACCTGTTTTCATATTGTGTGGAGGTGGAGATGTTTAAAGAATTGGTGTGTGTTCATTATGTGGTGTTTAGTGGGCTGAGGAGGCTTTGCACAGTGTCCTTGGCATTAAGTTGTCAAAGTTTAGGTGAAATTTTAGGAAGGATGGTTGACGGCCATCATAGGATAGGTTCTTTGATCATCTATCATTAAGCATGGCAAAACCTTGGAAATGAAATGTCTTTTCTTAATTTCTTGATGGTTGAAAATAAGACAATGGATTCAGTTAATCACTTGAAGGAAATATTGTAGTTGACGGTAGTGTGAGCGTATCAGCGTGTGTTACTTCTGGGGATTCTTTTATAGTTGGGTAGGTTGGTTCCGATTTTTTGCTATTATAAAAACCGTGTAATAAATGTAAAACTTTACATTTCTGAATTTTCTAAGAATAAATATTCAGAAATGGTGTTTTCTTCAGAGGATATGAACTTTTTGAAGGTTTTGTTATGTATTTCGAATTGCTTTCCAAAAAGAGTGTATCAGGCTGGGCGCACTGGCTCACACCTGTAATCCCAGCACTTTGGGAAGCTGAGGTGGGCAGATCACCTGAGGTCAGGAGTTTGAGACTAGCCAGCATGGCGGAACCCCATCTCTACTAAAAATAGAAAAATTAGCCAGGCGTGGTGGCATGTGCCTGTAATCCCAGCTGCTTGGGAGGCTGAGGCAGGAGAATCGCTTGAACCTGAGAGGCAATGAGCTGAGATTGTGCCATTGCACTCTAGCCTGGGCAACAAGAGTGAAACTCCATCTCAAAAAAAAAGAGTATATCAATTTGCACTCCCAGTCATATTAATTTGTTGGTCTAACAGCTATTTTTTGAGCACCAAGTATATGTATATTAGTAGAGAACCATAATGATAAAACCCTCCACTCATCTAGTTTCTAGTTTACAATCTAGTAAAAAAGTGGACAATGAAAAATATGTAATGTGATTTCAAGTAGTGATAAGTGAAATAAAGAAAAAGAAAGATAAAGGAACAGAGAATGAAGGGGTAGAGGTAATATTTTAGATAGGCTGGGTGGAGAAGTTCTCTCTAAGTTGACATTTGAGTAGAGACCTACAGTCTGTTTTATTGCCAATCTCACTGTATTTATTAAAGCATTTAATAATATCACTTTAAAACATATTTGCCAGTTGAAATGAAAAATATTTTTAAATTTCTAAATTTTTCTTTAGATTTTTATTTATTAGCAGGTTGATCATTTTTCCATTGGCTGTTGTGTTAACTGCTGTTTGAAACATTTAATAGAGAACTAATCTTTTATTTGTAGTAATCGGTCATTGGATTTTGAATTGCTATGATGCTTTAATATAACAAAAAGGCACACTATTCAAGTTTGGCTTTCTAGAGAATACAGTGCAAAATTTAGACTGAAAATAAGTGGCTTTTATGATTCTGGCTCCCAAATATATAGTTTTTGCTTAGAATTTTACTAAGGCTGACTTTAGTAACTGCTGAAGTAGCAGATTATATTGAAGGATATTGAGCATGAATGATTGGGTTAGTACTGGTGTATGTAGTTGTTTGGAGGACAGTGTTGGTGCCAAGATTTCTAACTAGCTCTTTGAAAAGACCTGTTTACTTACATGTAAAAATGTTACAAATTTTTGCCTTTGGACTGTGAGGATTATGAATATGTCAACTGATTCAATCCACCACTGGAAAAATTGCCTTCACGTTTTCCTTTCCATAGGTTAGTAACGTTTATTTTAGAATAATTAAAATTACTATTTTTTTTTTGAGACGGAGTCTTGCTCTGTCACCCAGGCTGGAGTGCAATGGCGCGATTTCAGCTCACTGCAAGCTCCGCCTCCCGGGTTCACGCCATTCTCCTGCCTCAGTCTCCCGAGTAGCTGGGAGTACAGGCGCCTGCCACTACACCCAACTAATTTTTTGTATTTTTAGTAGAGACGGGGTTTCACCGTGTTAGCAGGATGGTCTCGATCTCCTGACCTCGTGATCCACCTGCCTCGGCCTCCCAAAGTGCTGGGGTTACAGGTATGAGCCACCATGCGTGGCCCTAAAATTAATTTTTAAAAACCCCAAAGATATGGGAGTTAATAGCTGGGAAAATAAAAGTATGTACTTGATTTGATAATTTGCTTTGCTTATAAATTATAAGTGGTAGAAGACAAAAAACTTTCTTAGGAAATTTACTTTTCCAGGCTTGTAATATGTGATTGTTCATTCTATTTGTTTATTACAGAGGGATTGCTCTGTAATTTCTGTACTAGTTTTAGGACCTATAAAATTTCTTATGCAAAGCAAAATTTTCTATTTAGATTTTCTTTCATCAAACTTGTATATAATGTCTGTTGATCCAGTATTTTATTTTTTGAATTAAAGTAGTAGGTGGTTGTAATCTGGTTTCTAATCAGTGATCAAACCACTTTTGTTTTAAAATAAAGATTTAAAAGTAGGACAAGGAATAATTTTCAGAGAACAGATTTCATTAATTAATAGCTGTTTGTTTCATTCATTTATTCACTTAGTCACAAATGTTTGAGTGCAGCTAACCCGTTAGTTAAAGGTGATGAATATGGTGGGGAGTATCAAGTGGCAGTTACTACCCTTATGGAGTTTAAGGTCGTATAACAGAGTCAGAGAACTTAGCAGGCAGTTTGGAGACTATAAGAATTGCTGTGATAGGAGGCAGTAGCGCCTGAAGCCAGGAGCTGCACCAGATTCACTACTAGTGATGAGGGTCACAAATGGCTTCTAAAGGAAGTGATACTTTTGCCTTTTGGTGCTTGATGGGGCATACATGTGTGACTGCACATACACACTTACACAAAATATTTTTTAATTAAATTTTAAATTGGCCAATCTTCAGAACTTTTTCATCTTGTAAAACTGCGACTCTGAAGCATTAAAGAACGAACAGTTCCCCATTCCCTTCTACTCCCCCTCCCCTAATCCCCTGGCAAGTGCCATTCTGGTTTCTGTCTCTATGAATTTGATTACTTTAGATGACTCACAAGTGGACAAAAGCCTTTTTTTTTTTTTCCTCCTTGCTTTTATCGCCCAGGCTAGAGTGCAGTGGCGCGATCTTGGCTCACTGTAACCTCCGCCTCCCGGGTTCAAGCAAGTTTCCTGCCTCAGCCTCCTGAGTAGCTGGGATTACAGGCGGCTGCCACCATGCCCGGCTAATTTTTGTACTTTTAGTAGACAGGTTTTCGCCATGTTGGCCAGGCTGGTCTTGAACTTCTCACCTTAGGTGATCCGCCCACCTTCGCCTCCCAATGTGCTGGGATTACAGGCATGAGCCACTGTGCATGGCCACAAAAACCTTTTTAAATCTCAAGTTTTCTTTCTGTTGCTTTGAAAATTGCCTGATTTCTGTTACCAATTACATATTACTGGTTTTGCTTTCCTGGGGAAATTTGAGAACATACAAAAGCCCTAGGGGGTTGTTTATATGGCAGTGTTCTTGCCAGGGGAAGCATAAAGCCAACATATAGCCTTAGAGAGACCCTCTTTGGCCATCTTGAGGCGTCTCAGGCAGTATGGTGCTATTTTAGGAGAAGAAGCATGGTTTGAAAAGGGAGAAATACTATCAAAACTTGGGTTTTTCCCAGAAGACTTTCTTAAACCAGGGGTCGGCAGACCTTTTCTGTAAGGGGCAGATAGTAAATATCTTAGGCTTTATAGGCCATACAGTCTGGGGATGATTACTCAATTCAGCCATGGTAGCATGAAAATAGCCGTAGACTATATGTAAACTATGTTCCAATAAAACTTTATGAAAACAAGTGGCAGCTCTCACAGACCATAGTCATTGACCTCTGTCTTAATATCCTCAGGCTACACATGACTGGAGAGAAACTTTGGCTGAAGCCCATGTCTGGGAGATCATTCAGCTAGTTCATGACTTGAAACCTAGAAATTCAATACGGTATTTCATAAAATTTGGGCCATTGTTTATAAGTTACACCTTTTATGTACCACTAAAAAAGAAAAGAAATCAACCAACTAACTGTAAGAACCTATTGGTTATATGGTGAATCCTGTTTTCAGAAACGTTAAAATGTTGGGTAGGGGTGAAGGGAGTGTGTCTGAATCAGTGAAGCAATAATAATACCAGCCAACATTTGCGTACTTACTGTGGGGCCAGGCACTTTGCTAAGCACTTTATATGCATTATCTCATTTATCTTCATAGCAAATTAATGAAGTAAATGAAAAAGACTTAGAGTGGTTAAATAATTTGCCAGAATAAGTTGTGGATTCTAAGAAACCCAGGTAGCCTGGCATTAAAGCCTGTGTTCTCTCTCAGTTACTATACTTTAATGCCTCATTCAATTTTAAAGGAGGCTTTTTGTCAAATGATATCATTCATGTTGGAATTGATGTAGTTTATTGAATCGGGTCATGGAGGAAACAGCAACTACATAATTTCCCTTCAGCATGTCCTTGCAATTTCAGACATTTCTCAGTACAGCCAGCTATTGTGTGCCGGTGCCCTCAAAAAAAAAAAAAAAAAAAAAAAGATTTATGAACCTCTTCTGAAACTGTTTTGTTTTTTTTTTTTTTTTTTTTTTTTTTGAGACGGAGTCTTGCTCTGTCACCCAGGCTGGAGTGCAGTGGCCAGATCTCAGCTCACTGCAAGCTCCTCCTCTCGGGTTCACGCCATTCTCCTGCCTCAGCCTCCCGAGTAGCTGGGACTACAGGCACCCGCCACTTCGCCCGGCTAGTTTTTTGTATTTTTTAGTAGAGACGGGGTTTCACCGTATTAGCCAGGATGGTCTCGATCTCCTGACCTCATGATCCGCCCGTCTCGGCCTCCCAAAGTGCTGGGATTACAGGCTTGAGCCACCGCGCCCAGCCCGAAACTGTTTTTTAAATGATAACATGTCTAAGCCAAGCAAAACTTGCTGGACAAGGTGTTGGTGCTCTGTATGCCAGTAGAGTGTCTATGATGCTAGCCAGCACTTCTGGTCCTGCTGCAGAGGAGAGTGAGCTCCACATATTACTGCAATTTCACCTTCTTCTGCATCTGTGAGCCGTACATCCAGGATGGTGCAATCCTGCATGAATGATGCAGACTTCTGCAAAGATGACCTTATTGACTTTCAAAGATACAGGACACACATGAATCACTCAGTTCTCAGAGTCTTAGAGAATTCTGGTGTTTGTAGCACAGGCTGCATACAACTATCAGAACAAAAGTTGTGGGAACTTGCTTTTGAGCGCATTAGGGTTTTCAGCACTTGTGACTATCAAAAAGAAAAGTCAAAATGGAATGGCAGTTAAAGATGGTATGCATGTAATCATCTCAAACCACATCACAGCATCAACTTCTTATTCAAGCCAAACAGAAGCCTTCTCATTGAAACTTAGTTTGGAGAGAGGTAAAGTTTATTTTTTACTCTATTTGCACATTAATTTTCACTGGGAAATAAATTACTTCTCTTACTAAGATTAATTTTATATTCTGTGAATGAAATTTCCAATGTAGTGAAGTAAATTGTAAGCAAACATTTTGTTTTTCGGGGGGTGGTGAACTAGTCTGAAAGAGGGTCCATTTTTTTATCTTCACAAGTACCTGTTGACTCATAAAACCTGTAAATTGCCAGTCTTAGCTGAGATGTGGAGGAGAAAGATAAAGTAGTTGGTGAAGTTGTGTGAGGGGAAAAAGTGCGAGGCCTTACAAGCAAGAGATGTGGTATGTTAGAGAACCCAATGCTCCGTGTTCTTGGAGCAGCATGTTAGGGGGAGTAGGAGAAGAAAGAGTGGAAGGTAAAAAAGGTCAAATCATTAAGGACCTTGCAAACTCTGTCTTCTAATTAGGATTAGATTCAGCTACATAGAATAGAGAAACCCAGAATAATACAATAGATCTGGAGAGAGGCAATCCACAGTTGGTAGGACAATTATGTGGTCATCAGAAACTTGGGCTTCTCTGTCTGGCTGCTCTGCCATCCTTAGAGTATCTCCTCTTGGTCCAGATGGCCACCAGAATGAACACTATTCATCATGCCTCTAGTCCAAACAGCAGGAAGAAGGAAGATGGCACAGACCCTGCCCTTTCACAGAGATTTCCTGGAAATCTTTTAATTCACTTCTAGTTAATCATATTGACCAGAACTTTGGCACAAATAGCTGCAAGGGAGACTGGAAATTGAGTCTTTTATTCTGGATGGCAGTGTGCCCAGCTGAAAGTCAGGGTTCTAAAGTGAAAGGGAAAAAAATGATGTTGGGGTAGGCAGCTAATAATCTCTGGCATGCCATACCAGTGCTTTATTTTGTGAATGATGCAATAAGAAGGGGAACATGCCAAATTTTTTTTTAAAAGATTACCACTTGAGAGATGGAGGGTGGGTTGGAAAGAGGTAAAGGATCATAGAGACCACTGCAATAACACAGGTCATGAGACTGACAGGACTTGGTCATTGATCACATATGAGCAGGCTTCTGTCTTAGCAGCCGAGTATGTTATGTTGCCATAGAGACAGGAGTAATTGAAGCTGATTGCGTAGAAGAGGAGGTCTACTTAGAATGAGATTTTCAAGGAGCAGGCAGAAAAAGGAGGAAAACAGAGTATGGTGTTTCATAGGTCAAGGGGAATAGAGCACTTCAAGGTTTAGGGAGTGCTCTGTTGTGTCAGATGTATCTGCGAGTGCAGATAAGAAGTACTGATGTTGTTGATAGGATTTAGCAACTTAGCAAAGTGGGAGGTGTTTGGGTCATGGGAACGGATCCTTCATACATGGCTTGGTGCTGTCCTTGTGGTGATGAATGAGTTCTCCATTAGTTATAGTGAGAGCTGATTGTTAAAAACAACAACAAAAACAAACACGCCTGGCATCTCCCTCCCTTTTCTCTTGCTTCCCACCATGTGATCTCTACAAACCAGCTCCCCTCTGCTTTCCACTATGAGTGGAAGATTCCGGAGGTGCTCACCAGAAGCAGATGCTGACTGACACCATGCTTCTTTCTTGTACAGCCTGCAGAACTGTGCACCAAATAAACCTCTTTTTAAATAAACCGCCCAGCCTCAGGGATTCCTTTATGGCAACACAACCGGACAAAAACATTATTCTAGGTATGACTTTTCTGTTATAAAGTAAATTTGTAGGATCTTGCAAATGATCTAGATTTTGGTTATTACCTTTAGAAATGTGAAATAGTACGTGAAAGTGACTAGCACAGAATTTGGCACACAAACCCTGTGCAGTAAGGGTTTAGTGAATAAGCCAGTGTTCTTGGAACACTTTCTGTACATATGGAGTGGCATTCCTAATTTGTTAACTGTTTACACAGCTCATTTCCCTTCAAGCAAACTTGCTTTTGTTGAAAAAAATTCTTTCAGATTGCAATAATCATACCCTTGTGAAGCATACAGGGCAGGTACTGTTAGCTTGCTTTGGGTGTTTGGCAATGTCTCCAGAAATAGCACAAATATGCTACCAAGAACTGGGTTATCCTATTACTAATGGGAACAGTGTGTCTGTGACTGTGTGATGAATTTGGCTTTTCTTCTAACTGGAAACTAAGTTGTGAACAAACTTGGCAAGGTACAGATCATGGTAGATAGTTTTAAAAAGATCTTTTTAAAAATCTCATTCCACTTTCTGCAGAAAAACTACATTGACATCCTAGAGGGCTGAATGTCGTTGAGAGCATGTTCTTCAGTAGACTGCCAATTACTTTCTTTTACTTATTCCCCAGAGGACGTTAGCTATTTGGCAAATTCTTTTCCACCAGTGAGAGGAGAACATGAGTGGCCTGGCCTTCTCTGGACCTTTTGCCAGGAGCCTCATGCGGTTTGCCCCACATCACCTGTGGAGTTTTCCCTCCTGTCTGTTTAGTTGCAGTAGAGGTCTTAGAACACTGAATTTTATTCATGTTTTGGGAAAGAAAGAAACGGGGTGATTAGGATTGAGAGCACAAAGATTGCACTAGTGACTGACTAAAGTGATTCAGTCAGAGTAACATTGAGGCTGTATCCAGCAGTTTGTGATGCTCCCTGATGGTCTCTGAACACTAGCCATCTTTGAGTAAATGTCTTTGTGCATTCTCCTGGGGGAGCTAAGTAGGGAAAGTAGAAGGCAGGCCTAAAACTTGTCTCTGTGACTAGGTGTGTCCTCTGTGACTTCAGCTGTTGCTAAGCAATTTTCTAACACATAGCCCCTTGGCTTGTTGAACTGAACAAAGCTCTGTGGGACTGCTTGGTTAGGTGCCTGGTAGAGAGTGTGGACAGTGTCACCAAGAAAGAGCACCTCTGCTGATACAGGGTGATTTGTGTGATGGAAAGCTGTGCTTACCACCAAATTTAACGTGTAATAAGCTTTAGACAAAAAGTGTCCTGGCTTCCTGGAATGGAATGACTAGTGCCTTTGTGCACACCTCTGTGTCTGTTGAGGGGTGGTGGTGGGTAGGGGCTGGGTATGTCAGGAAACATCAGTGAAAGACCTCCCCTGGCGGCTTCCAACAGTAACATTATCTTGACCACTTTAAATATTTCTCCTGTCTTCATACCCTGTTACTTCTTTCCTTTCCACAGTTATTCTGAGAGTCCTCTATGGTTAACAAATTCCTCAGCAGACCTACATTTAAATTAGCTGCTTTTAAGGGTTGGATATAGCAAGACAAGAAGGTATTATTGAAAGCACCACATAAAGAACCATGGTTCCTTGACATTTTGAGAGATGGGGTGACTTTCTGCCCCCTTAACTTAGCATGCAAGGTTATAAATACAACACATCACAGAGAAATTTGGCACTTACTTGAATGGTAAATAAGTCTTTATATTGTGAGTTGCTAGGACCTGTTCCCAAAAGTCTTTATTAACTTGGTTTTTGAATTCTGAATGTTGTCCATGGATCAGCTCATTTTATTTTATACCAAATATTTGAACAGTATTCAGAATTACATTTTAAATTCAAACTCAGTTTCTTAAGATGCCAACCTTGGGGATATTTGAGTTAAAACTAGAAGTATATTTAGTATACCTTTTGGCTGAAGGCCAAATGTCCTAGTGTTAAAATCAGTATGAGGCTGAGAATCTAGATCACCATCATAGAATAAGTTTTTGGGATAACAAAGAAATTGCAGTTGTTACAGTTCTATTTAGAAATTTAGTAACCAAGCTTTAACATGTTGATGTTACAGTGCAAGAACAATAGTTCATCAACATGGTTATCTGGTAGATTGCATTTGCGGTCACCATAATGCACATCTGTAACAGTAAATGGACTTACTTTGGTCAATGGAGGTTGTTGGAGGAGCAAGATATTTTCCAACTATTTTTGCTAGTAGTGAATGTGCTGATTATGATATAGATGCCATGATGTTAAGTTTTCCTTCCTCTCTAATAGTAACTGACTGAAGTGAAGCTCTGTCCTCTCAGTATCCTGAGCTTGTAAACTTCATTAATTTATGGCAGTGATGCCATTTCCTTGAAGTTATCTCACAAACTGAAGTTTTGTGCATGTTGACAGATAATTTCTGAATACTTTCTCATTTATATTACCTTATTTTGTGTGCGTTTTCAAAAATATTTCAGCATGCACTTGTTCCTCCCCACAATCACTTGAGATCTTAGATTTTGGATCTAGAAATTTGGCAATGGAGTAATGGCTCTCTTGACAAGTGTGTCTCTGAATATCAGTTTTCATTGCATAAACATACATTTTTACATTTTCTCTAAAACAGAATGAGTGGAAGATCTTCACAGCGTATCTTGTAAGAAGTCTGCATGCTTAGGACACATAAGTTGGTTACTTCTTAGCAGGTTCTGGCAATTGAACTGTTGTTAGTAAGTCCTGCTGTGTTGGTTTTGTTACTTCCAAAGCATAATTTTGGGCCTTTTTTTTGTGCAGACAGCCTATATAAAATGTAATAACTGCCGTTCCATCTTGTGTGAACATCTCATATAAGCAAATGTTCTCTGATAGCTTGTCTTTGAAGCAGAATGATGAGAGTGGCCCATCATCTCTCAGCTCATAGCCAGCAGGTGAAAAGTATGGGTGAAACACTGAATGTTGGTGATTCCTAAATCATTCTCTCACCCTATTTGTCATTGATAATTGCATAACACTTTTATCTTTAATATTTCTTCAATCAGGTATGTTTTTAGCATTGTTGAATTGATCATTGTATTGTGCTTTCACACTTAAAACAGACTCTGATTATGTCTCCATGACTAAGTACAGGAAAGAAAAGCAGCACATTTAATTTTATTAACTAAAATTTATAATAAAACTTTCCAGTAACATGTTTCTACAAGGAACTTTGTACCTAGGACTCAGAACTTGGGCAAATATTTGTTTTCTCCTACTTAAAAGGGTTGGCAGTCTATATAAATCATTTTTATGTGCTTTAAATATATTTGTATAGCCTCTGAGGCCCAAGCAGTCCTCCCACTTCAGCCTCCCGAGTACCTGGGACTATAGTCATGCACCACCATGCTCAGGTAATTAAATTTTTTTTTTTTGTAGAGGCAAGGTCTCACCATAGTGCCCAAGCTGTTCTCAAACTCCTGGGCTTTAAGTGATCCTCCTGCCTCAGACTCCCAAAGTGCGGGGATTACAGATGTGAGTCCTTGCACCCAGCCAGAACTTTCTGTTATTTATAGTGTGTGGATCAAAGCTGATTTAGCATGAATACATATGATTTTGGAGTTCTATTTTCTCCTGGTGAAATTTTAAGGCAGCAATGTTGACATTTGGTTTTTAATTCATTTTCACTGGAGGTAAAAAAAAGTTCCTGTTAGTACTTTTTCTTGATGACTTATGTCCTAAATCAAATAGCTAAAAATTAAACATGGTTCCTAAAGCTCACTTTGTTTAATGCTGTGAATGTTAGTATTCCAAACATTTCTGTAAAGATTCGAATTAAGATGTAATCTAGAATTTTCTGCCTCACGTTATTTAAATTTGTATAAATATTTGTTCCCTCAAAAAGGGAATATTTTCCTACAGATACCTATCTAATGTACTGAGTTTTATGTTTGTTGTCATTCTGTTTTCTAACTTATTGATTTGAAAACATTAATTGTTATACATAAAATTAATAGCTTTCAGAATTATTGTACCATTTTTACTTTTATAATAAGCATTTATACTTTGATAAAATATTGATGTTACATGAAAATTTTCACTCCAAGTTACATCTAGATAATGTTTACCCCTAGTTGAAATAGAATATTCAAATATCAACAACAAACCCAGTGATATGCCTTGTTGAAATTACTGATATTGTAATGACAAGATGGGTCTTACTTTATAGTATGATTCAATTTATTTTAAAGTTTTGAGACAAATAAAATGGCGTAAAATATTGTTACACACATAGGTGGTAAAACTATAGACTAGAAGTCCAGATGATGGTTACCCATAGGGGTAGAAGAGGAATGTGATTAGGGACAGATGCATGGCAGTGTTCCTTTTTAAAAATGTTATTGTTGGCCGGGCGCGGTGGCTCACACCTGTAATCCCAGCACTTTGGGAGGCCGAGGCGGGCGGATCACAAGGTCAGGAGATCGAGACCATCCTGGCTAACACGGTGAAACCCCGTCTCTACTAAAAATACAAAAAAAAAAATTAGCCGGGCGTGGTGGCAGGCGCCAGTAGTCTCAGCTACTCCGGAGGCTGAGGCAGGAGAATGGCGTAAACCCGGGAAGTGGAGCTTGCAGTGAGCTGAGATCCGGCCACTGCACTCCAGCCAGGGGGACAGAGCGAGACTCCATCTCAAAAAAAAAAAAAAAAAGTTATTTTTCAACCGTATATGTATATTTTATATCTTTTATAAACTTTTATGTATGTGATGTGCCACAATTAAAAATTTTAGGTAAAATTGGAAGACAGGCCTGTCCTACCATGTGGAAAATAGCTTCTGTGTACTCTTATTTTCTTTTTAAGTGTAGTCAAAACATAAATAGGTAACACTATCTCTGAACTAACAATTTAACCTAAAATGAATGCATGGACTAGGAGGTTTTGGTGATTTTCAGCTGATTTTCACATCCTTGTGAGACCTGTGTAAATATTAGGTTCTTGCTAGGAAGTGAAAAATAACTGATAAATGGAAATTCTTGGCTTTTACAAAATAATGGGAAAACATTTGGCCTGGTCCCATTTGCTGACTCTTCTAAACTATTAATTGACTACTTACAGCCATTGCATCACAGTGGTCTTTCCTTCCCCTCCCCTCCCTTCCTCTCCTGTCTCCTCTCCTCTCCTCTGACCAAGCATAAAGAGATTTTTGCTTCCATATGCTTAGATCACTGGAGTGTGAGCCTGTCAAGTTCTTTCCCAGTCACACCTACACATTTCTCTCTCTCTCTCACACACACACACGCGTTCCTACAGTAGCAGAACAAATAACAGCTAATGTCCACAAAGCACTTATGAGGTAGTTTTACTTTTTTCAGTCCATTATGTGTTAGCTGTCCTACACCAGGATGTAACTGAAGAGTCAGTTTGAGGACCTATTCCATTAAAACAAAATAACAGCAAACATGTCACATAAATGGATAGAAAATACATTGTGATCCTTCTGAAAGGTTTCCTTCTTACTGTAAGATGTTTAGACTTGCTTGTGCCTCTGCTTTGAATAAAAGAATCTGGGCCTCCGCTGTAAGTTGTCACTGTTCCTTTCCTATAAGGGAGAAGTTATAGATTAAGGCCCTCTGCTCACAGAAATAGATGAGGATGCTAGGGAGGAGATTGAGTTGGGGTTTTCTTTAGCCCCACCTCTTGCTCTTTTCCTCCCTTCCAGGGCATTTCTTAGAACAGTGACAACACTTAATTTTCCAGTATTGGCTTTTATATGGTGACACCTGAAAGTTAAATTCTTGAGGAAGGAATTCTGTCCTTGTGCATACTTGACAAAAAGTCTATGCCACCTTCCTTTGAAAGGCAAACTTATGACTGAATAGAGAATGGCAAGGAACAAGTGTGTTTTGGTATTTGCCTCCTGTGGTAGAAGGAATAATGTGTAATTTTGTATCTGGTTCTCCAGAATTGAAGTAGAGCCATAATACACCAGAAATATTTAGACTTGATGAGTCTAAATAAATGACTTGATCATTTGCTGTGTTGATACAAATTGGGAATTCTGAGTGTTTGAAGATACTCCAAGAGATCTGGATGTTCTTACCAGCCAGGCAATATATGGGGCCTACAACTTTTTCCCCCTTCTCGTACTCCTTTGTAAAGTAAATGATCCACTGAACTACTGTGTGCAAGGGAAGTTGCCTGTTAAAGTACTTGATTTTGAACCACAAGGGCCTCTGACATTAAAGAAAAGTTGATTAAAATTTTCCAGAGAAACCAAAACTCTTTATGGAAGCATGGAAATAACCCTGGGATTGATATGTTTTAATGTCCCTTTAAAGCTGTTTGAATTACTCCTATAATGTTATTTTTCTTTCAGATTCAACCCTATGAAAAGATAAAGGCCAGAGGCTTGCCTGATAATATATCTTCTGTGTTGAACAAACTAGTGGTGGTGAAACTCAATGGTGGTTTGGGAACCAGCATGGGCTGCAAAGGCCCTAAAAGTCTGATTGGTGTGAGGAATGAGAATACTTTTCTGGATCTGACTGTTCAGCAAATTGAAGTGAGTAACATTTAGCATTTTTCATGAGATACTAAACTAGTTTTTAGTTTTTAAGTTATCATAAATGTTATATTATAAAATGTAGCAGATGTGAATTTGAGCTAACCAAAGAGCTTGCTATCTTTAGTCTCTATTGGTGGAAAAAAGGTTTAGTGTTCTTAAGGGCAAATCCTTAAGGTTATGTAAAGGCTTTTGATCTTAAATAGCACCTGTGGTTGTTGAAATCTCTGGGTCTGTTGAGATTCTCTTTTGATATCCCACCCTTCTACCCACTTTCTTTCTGGGGGCAGCCTTCATCAAGGCTGGGATGATCTTGCTTTATTAACCCTTTTGGGAGGGTGGGGAAGATGTTATGTATTTGGCTGCAGGCCCTGCATGCTAAGAACTGTTCTTGGCTTCTCTCTTACGACAAAGTCATTAATCGTATACCATAAGCTCTTCTGGGGCAGTGGCCTTATTTTTTCCATCTCCTTATCCTATTGCCTAGTATGGTGCTGGCAACTATAATCCTAACGGCTAGTTGTAGCAGTGGCCAACATGTATTCAGCACTTATTGTCCACCAAGTATTATTCTGAGCTCTTGATATGAATTTACTCATTTGTTCCTCTCAACAACTCTTAAGTACTGTGATCCCCATTTTACCAATGAGGAAACCAAAGCACAAGGAGGTTGGTTACTTGTCCAAGGTTCCCAAGCTAGTTAGTAAGTGCAGAATTAAAATTTTAACATAGGGCAGTCTGACTTCTAAGACCTTGTTTTCTTCACACTCTGTGTTGCCTCTTAGCTCTTCTGAGGTTGAAAAGATTTCAGTTGGGGTGTGATTCAAAATTTTTGATCATTAATTTTGAGAGTAGGGAGCCATGCCTTTGTCACATTTGTACTTTCATCCCTACAGAGATGTTAACATAGAGTAAATGCTTAATCAGCACTTGCCTACCCAGTAAGGCCACAGAGCACTGTAGCTATACACAAGCTCCAGACTCAAACTGCCTGGGGTGGGGAGGTGGGGGTCCCACCTCTGCCATTGCCAGACCCACCACCTATCTGGGCCTTAGTTTAGTCATCCGTAAAATACAGACAGTAGTTTCTATCTCAGAGGGTGGTGATTTAATGAGCAAGTGCATGGTGAATTGCCTAGCAAAATGTCTGGCTCATGCTGAGCAGTTTTATGTCAAATCTGTATATTTGGCTACATACAGATGATGTTTTGGACATTTTATGATTTAACCCTTAAGAATTAATTTTGCATATTTGAGCAAAAGAAAAGTGAGTCTGGGTAATCTAATTGTCATTTTCCTCCCTAGCATTTGAATAAAACCTACAATACAGATGTTCCTCTTGTTTTAATGAACTCTTTTAACACGGATGAAGATACCAAAAAAATACTACAGAAGTACAATCATTGTCGTGTGAAAATCTACACTTTCAATCAAAGCAGGTACAATGAGTAAAAAATTAACTCTGGGTGTGTTACTCCTGGGAAAGGACTTCTTTATCTTGTTTATAACAGAGCAGTCTCAAGATGTAAAGGCACCAAATATTGATGTTCACAAGTGTTTGATGCCCATAAAAGCTAAGCATTTGTTGATAATGTGATTGTTATAATCACTCTGGTTCTCTAACTTCCAGTTCTTAAAATTCAGTCTGCTTGAGACTCTGTTCCATGTCCAGAATATTTGGGGATAGCTTAAGCATTTGCTTTCTGAGAGCATATTTGGTCTCCAGGTGGGTCTGTGAAAATCTTTTTATATTCCTACATTATTGATAACTTTTCCTATGGAAAGGAATTTCTTCAACATCTTTTATGGGCTTGGGGTAATTTAATAAATTCTGGAGAAAATTTTTGAGGAATAGTGAGTAAAAAGTAAATTCAGATGATGAGTTGTGACTGAAGGTCAGGAAACTGGAGAAATAAGACTTCCATTTAAGGGATGGACATCAGTCCACATGAACTTGTACAGAAGGGGTATTTCGAGACTGGGTGTGCTGGCTTATGCCTGTAATTCCAACACTTTGGAAAGCCAAAGCAGGAGGATTGCTTGAGCCTAGGAGTTTGAGACTAGCCTGGGCAACATAATGAGACCTCATCTCTACGAAAAAAATTTAAAAATTAGCATTGATGGTGTGCCCTTGTAGCCCCAGCTACTTGGGAGGCTGAGGTGGGAGTATCACTTGAGCCCAGGAGGTCGAGGCTGTAATGAGACATGTTTGTGCTTCTGTAGTCCAGCCCAGGCAACAGAGCAAGACCCTATCTCAAAAATAAAAAAGGGACATTTCTACAGTTGTACCATTCGTTTGTTTGGTTGTTTTTAAGATCTATTTCCCATGGTTACTTTTTTTTTTTTTTTTTTTTACTTCGCAGATGTTTTGCCTTTATTTTCTGGTCTTCAGTCTGTTGCAGTGCTAGCTCCTGTTTTCCTCTTGCCCCATCACCAGCTTTACCTTTCTCACTAGTGGTGGGAAGCAGACATCTTGGAATGCTAACCTGGTGCTTATTTTCTGGGAAAGAAAGAGATCCACCCCTGAATATATCCATTTGTAAGAATGGGCAGTTTTTCCCAGATAAGTTTTCAGGGAAAAGAACCATCCCACAACTATATAGGTTTGAGAAAATTTATTTGATATATCCCTCCTCTTGGAGAGTCATAAAACATTAATATTTTAAAAATATAATGGGTCCTCCCATCTTTATAACCATAGAGACATGTTTTTGCAGCAGCTATCACCATCTAGAAAACAGATTTTGGACAACACAGATACTGAGAGATTTTCTTAAATGGATTCACCTATAATGATTGATAAGACTCTGAAAAGAAGTGAAATTTTATGTAACTTTAATGCATTATTTTATTTAAAGGTCTGAAATGCTCTACAGGGTCAGTATTGAAAAAGAACTTTTTTTTTTTTTTAAGGTACCCGAGGATTAATAAAGAATCTTTACTTCCTGTAGCAAAGGACGTGTCTTACTCAGGGGAAAATACAGAAGCTTGGTACCCTCCAGGTCATGGTGATATTTACGCCAGTTTCTACAACTCTGGTTTGCTTGATACCTTTATAGGAGAAGGCAAAGAGTATATTTTTGTGTCTAACATAGATAATCTGGGTGCCACAGTGGATCTGTATATTCTTAATCATCTAATGAACCCACCCAATGGAAAACGCTGTGAATTTGTCATGGAAGTCACAAATAAAACACGTGCAGATGTAAAGGTAAATACTGAGAGGAAGCAGTTTAGGGCTCCATGTTTTCACATTTCATAAGTTATGAAGTTATTTGAAAGTTTCTATGTTAAACAATACATTTAACCACTTAGTATCATAAGAAAGGGTGAGATGATATTATGTGGAATACTTTCAGTTCTGTTTGACATAATATGTATCATAAATCCATAATAAATAGTATCAAAATCATCTCTATTTTTTTGGATAAGCTACATCAGTAATTTTAACTAAAATAGTTTCTTATATATTTATGGCAAAAATCTGAAACATGTGAAACCTTTCAGTAAAGTTGTCCAGACCTTTAATACTCTTTTAGTTTGGCATTTAAATGTTATTCCATTGTCCCTTTTATGAAAATGTACTGTTTCTACATAATGTATTTATATATTTTTTATATTATCACTATCTTTGTACTTACGAAAAAATGCACTTGGGACAGATGTGGAGGCACTCACTATTTTCTGCCTTTCTAGGGCGGGACACTCACTCAATATGAAGGCAAACTGAGACTGGTGGAAATTGCTCAAGTGCCAAAAGCACATGTTGACGAGTTCAAGTCTGTATCAAAGTTCAAAATATTTAACACAAACAACCTATGGATTTCTCTTGCAGCAGTTAAAAGACTGCAGGAGCAGAATGCCATTGACATGGAAATCATTGTGAATCCAAAGGTAAGCCAAGGTTGTGGCCCATTGAGCTTCCTGGTTCCTAAGGTCATAGTAGGCTACACACAGACCCCACTGCCCACTCCCTCTGCCCCATCGATTCCATTGGTCACTCCCTTTCGCCTTTTCAGACTCTCTAGTTCCTAGCCCTGTCTTCCAGAATCTGCTGTCACCCCTCTAGCATGCCAAGTTATGGTGCCCTATACCTGACCCTGGATTGTGGTAGTGGCAAAAACATTGGGCTTCAAAAGTAGAGAACCTACTTCAGTCTTAGTTGTTGCTGACACTCATAAGTCATTTGGCCATCGGTACTTTGCATGAGTTTTCTGAACCTATGGTTGTTTATCATAAAATGGAAATGGTATTACTGAACAGAAGAGTTTTAAGATTGAAAAAAGATTACATGTATAAGAGGTTGGCATATGATACGTGCTTAATAAATGTCAGTTCTCAAAATTATTTTTCTGGCCAGGCTTAGTGTCTTATACCTGTAATCCCAACACTTGGTGAGGCCGAGGCCGGCAGATCACTTGAGGCCGGGACCAACCTGGCCAACATAGTGAAACCCCATCTCTACTAAAAATACAAAAAATTAGCTGGGCATGGTGGCACATGCCTGTAATCCCAGCTACTCGGGAAGCTGAGGCATAAGAATTGCTTGAACCCAGGAGGCGGAGGCTGCAGTGAGCCGAGATCGCGCCATTGCACTCCAGCCAGCCTGGGTGACAGAGCAAGACTCTGTCTCAAAAAGAAAATCTTTTTTTTTTCCATCAATGGATCTCTGAAGTCACTTCCCAAATATTAACTAACCTACATGGAACTAAGTTGTAGGTGCTTAAAACCTCTGTTCTCTATTCCCCACCCCTAATTTCTTACAGACTTTGGATGGAGGCCTGAATGTCATTCAGTTAGAAACTGCAGTAGGGGCTGCCATCAAAAGTTTCGAGAATTCTCTAGGTATTAATGTGCCAAGGAGCCGTTTTCTGCCTGTCAAAACCACATCAGATCTCTTACTGGTGATGTCAAACCTCTATAGTCTTAATGCAGGATCTCTGACAATGAGTGAAAAGCGGGAATTTCCTACAGTGCCCTTGGTTAAATTAGGCAGTTCTTTTACAAAGGTATGTAACTATAAAGATATGTGAGTTCATATTTCTTAAATGTGTAATTATAAAAATATGATATACATGTGAATTGGAGACTAATTACAGTCTCTACCCCTGACCTGTTGTATTCCTCTGTCTTTGATATCTTTTAAAGGGAATTCATCATAGAAGATAAAGATTTTACTTCACATTTGAAACATGATTGCCATATGGGGAGTAGAAAATAATCTTTAAATTTTGGGGCATTTTATCTTCTGTCTCTTCCAAGACCAGTACTGCTTTCATCAGTGGGAAAAGGTTAATTCTGGCTTAACAAATACTTATTGAGCCCCTATCATGTACTGGGCAGTGTTCTAGGTTCTAGGGATTTAGTAGTAAACAAAACAGACTAAATCTTTGTCTTCACAGAATTGACATTCTAGTGGGGAAAGGATGATAAGTAAATGTATGATATGCCAAGTGGTGGAAAATGCTATGGAGAAACAAAGCAAGGATAGAGAAAAGGGAATGCCTCGGGGCGTGGGGATTGAGGGGGGTGGTGATGGTGTAATTTTACGTTGAGTGGCCACAGGCAGCCTCATTGAGAAGTTGATTGGGTCTGACAAATGGGTATCTAGTGCAAAAAGTGTTCTAGACAGGTGGAATAGCAAGTACAGTTAAGTCCTCAGTGTCATCAGTATGTTCTTGGAAACTGCCACAGTAAGCAAAACAATGTATAACACATTTTACCATAGGTTAATTTATATAAACAAGAGTTCAGTTCCTACAGTTTATTTCTGGTCACAAAAATATCACCACATTTTAAAACAAAAACAAAACACTTCTAATATTAAACCCTGAAATAAATGTGAGCTGTACATACATTGACTAATAAAAACAAGATAATTCTTGACTCACTTATTCCAGTTCAGGTTCATGGGTGACCAGAGTTTATCCCGGCAGCTCAGGGCACAAGGCAGGAGCCAACCCTGGACAGGCTGCCCCCATCTCAGGGCACACTCACACCTACCCACAGTCATACTGGGACCATGTAGACACACCAGTTCACCTAACATGCACATCTTTGGGATGTGGGAAGAAACCGGAATAGTTGGAGAAAACCCACACAAATGGGGGGAGAACGTGCCAACTCCACACAGACAGTAGTCCTGGCTGGGAATCTTTTTTTTTTTTCCTCATCAACGTTATAACAAAATAACATTGAACAAAACAGCACTATCTGTGGACCTGCTGTAAAACTCCACCTTAGCCTGATGAGTGAAATCTAAAAAATTTAATCAATGAAATATGACACTGTGAGCCTTTGTGGTTGGCCTGTGGGGTCCTGCTCTGCCATCCCAGTCTATTTTAGTCCTGGGTGTGGTTTGGTGCCACCTGCTGTGGATGTGTAGAATGCAGATGGGGAATTAGAAAACTATGAATGCATGTGTCCTCAGAGTCAAATGAAAATATTTCAAGACAGTGGGAATGATCATCTGTCAAATGCTCCTGCTGATTCAAGAAAGATGGGAATTAGATGTATCAGTATGGAGGTGTGGGAGCCTCACAGGCGTGGATTTAAGAGAGAATGAAAAAGGAGGAATTGGAGATATGAAGGTAGAAAACTCAAGAGTTTTGCCTTAAAGAGAAAAAGAGATATGGGGGTATAGGTAGAAAGAAATATAGGATTTGAGTTTTTGTTTTTTTTTTAATGGGAGGATGTTTAAACATTAATGGGAATTAATGCAGTCAGGAGGGAAAAAACATTGAAGAGGGAGAACTGCTGAAACAACACTCAATAGGCCATAAGAAGGGATCTGATGCACAAGTGGAGAGGTTGGCTTTAGGAATAGAAACAGTCCAATTCCAGTACTAGGAAGACAGAGTAATGGGCAATGCGGGCAAGGTGGTGGTAGTGGATGGAAACAAGTGGAAGTTTTCTGATTGCTCCCATTTTCCCAGAAAAATAGGAAACGGGTTCACATAGGACAATCTCTAGTGCTTGTAAAATCTGAGGAAATAAAAAGACAAAGATGGTGATAACTTATAATAATTTGTGCTGTTGCTCTTCCTAAAATGTGCTCTAATTTTTCAGAATCCTACCTATCCACTAAAGTCCAGCTCCAGTCTAGCCTGCTTCAAAGCATGATCTCTTTTTTTCCAGTTGAATTCAGATTATGTGAACTACTCATCTGGCTCTTGGCATGTTGATTATCTTTAAAAAAAAAAAAAAAAAAGTTAGATCTGCTCAACTGTTGTAAATTGCTTGGTGTAGAAACAGTGTTGGTAGTTCCTGGTCTTTTCTGCATGGCATTTAGCATATAATGAGTGCTTAATAAATAGGTGCTTCCCATTAGAGGACCTGAGCTTTGCCATAAAATATTTTTACAGTTCAGTTAAACTTTAATATTTTTCCTTTCTGTGAACCCATTTGAGACAAATTTTTATATTTCTACTTTTCTGTAAGGTTCAAGATTATCTAAGAAGATTTGAAAGTATACCAGATATGCTTGAATTGGATCACCTCACAGTTTCAGGAGATGTGACATTTGGAAAAAATGTTTCATTAAAGGTATGTTGTTACAGTGAAAATTATATTTCTTACAGCTTTACAACATAGGTCTCATTTTCTAGTCATAAATTTACATTTACTTTAAGGAATACTTGTTAGTCTTAATTACACTAGTACTAAAGTTGGTACTATTTTACTGAAATGAGAATCTTTAAAATAGGATCACTATTACTGTTAGCTTACGAAAGATGAATATTTGAATAAAAGTAGAAAAAAATGACAACTTAATTTGTACTGAATATATTAAAGGAATGTTTCTCTGTAAGAATATTCATTTACATTATTGTAGTACTCGGGTACTCTGTCATTCCAGCCTCACGTAAGAAATAGGAGGGAAATGGGGGTATAAAAGTATTAAAGATACAATAGCTTTTTCCAAATCATGTAATTTTTAAAAAAATCTCCTAACTAGATTTCATGTACTCCTCCCATTAAAGCTTACTTAAATGAAGATCTTGAAAAAACAAATACATATATTGAATTTTATTGCTGAGACTGCCTAAAGACTTAAGACATGAAAAATCTTATCAGTAAACCATTATTAAAAACAACAAAAGCCCTATATGTAAATATAAACCAAGCACCTTTTAATTTCTCTATGAAAGTTGGATAATCCTGGTGGCCTTGCAAGTAGGCCTTCAAAAGGGGGCTGGCCATGCTGTGGTACCGGGTCCACCTCCCACTGTTAGTTCTACCTCTAACAAGGAGACAGAGAATCTAGAACTACTGCCAGGATTGTTACAGAAGGACACATTACAATTTTCCTTAACTGTCACTTGTTTTTCATGTTTAATATTGTTTATAAATACAGTTACTCCACTGTAAAAAAGAGTTGTACATAAACTTGATCACTGTAAGATAATCAAATTGCGTTGCAGTTGCAAGTACACTCTTTTGTTTTCCCTGTCACTTAGGGAACGGTTATCATCATTGCAAATCATGGTGACAGAATTGACATCCCACCTGGAGCAGTATTAGAGAACAAGATTGTATCTGGAAACCTTCGCATCTTGGACCACTGAAATGAAAAATACTGTGGACGCTTTGATAATGGGCTAGTTTCTTACAATGAAATGTTCTCTAGGATTCTAAAATAGGCAGGTACTTTACTATGTTACTGTACCCTGCAGTGTTGATTTTTAAAGTAGAGTTTTCTGCAGTATGCTTTTAGTCTAAGAAAAGCACAGATGGAGCAATACTTTCCTTCTTTGAAGAGGATCCCAAAAGTTAGTTCATCTTAAAGTGCAATATTGTTTAATCTTAAAACTGGGGCAACTCTGGAAGATCTTTTAACAGAAGCCTCAGTGATGGTCACATTGAATTGCTTGTCATTTCAAAAATAAAGCAGTGAAGCAATACTTGTGTACACTTGTACTTTATAATGCTAACTATGAAATGGTAAAATAAAATGGTTTATTCTTGCTAGACAGTTACTATATTAGTTGGAAGATTTGCCCTTGGAATATTTAAGTACACACTGGTTAGTTACCTAACAAGTCCAGTTTTTGGCATTTCTAAGAATCTTAATCATACCATTATTTCCATAGGAATTAAACTGAAGGTATTTGGTACCTTTCATCTAGTTCTAAAACTGGGATGCCTGCCATGCTTTCCACAGACTCTCCATTTATTGAAACAAAGTGGCATTTATTTTCCCAGCTGATGGGGCGGGCAAAGGGAAGGCAATTTCTTTCACATCCTTGTACTCTTCTATAGTGAAGTACGGGGTAGAGCTTCATAAAAAGTTCCCTTTCCCTGAAGCTTCATTTCCTGAAGCTTGTTTATTATCACTGAAAAATGATCATTAATAATCTTTCCAATCAGGTCTGCTGGTAGTTCAATTTATGCCTTTTTAAAAAATTCATCCATACTTGTTTTGAGTAGGCTGCTTGTTTAACTTAAAGTTCACTGTATACCATTTAAAAAAAAGTTGCCTTTTAAAGTCTGTTAATTTTTTACAGCTTTATTTTAGACAGATAGATAGTTTAAGAACCAATGACATACCTCTGTAATGATAAAGGAAAGAAAACAAGCTTTCCTTTTAAGAAACCAAAGAGCACAAAATAAGACTGTTTCATTGTACATAATCACCACAGAATATTAGGCACTCTGACAGGGTTAGGCAAGATTCTTGGTGTGAGGTGAGGCACAGGCACTTTCATTTGTAGAGTGCTGCTGATTCTCATTTTGAAGGTAGGTATTACAAAAGTCTTTACTTGTCACCTTATTTCTGGCCCCAACACAGCAGCCGATATTTTTAAAAGTTCTGTTTCTCCCTGGTCTTTGTTCATATACACATCGAAAGTAACTTAAAAACAAGGATCCAAGGGGGCCATACTTCATTATGTTATCTAAATGTTAAAATGAGAACTCAAAAGTAGGCAGATTATATGAATACATATTCTTACCTCTGCTACAAATAAAAACACCCCAAACCCTTCATACTTTTATAAAAATACAGATATTAAACTGTAGCCTTTTATATACCATTTCTGAAAAGTATTTAGTTGCATAAATAGATGACAGTATCTTTTTTTTTAAGTATTACTTAAAAAAAGACTTAAGTCTTTTCTTTCAGGTATTTAGACAGCTCTGGAAGGCTTTACCCAGTTGACATATGGTGGTAGTAGAAATATTAAATATGCAACACACAAAGCCTGCAACTTGACATTGGTCACTGAAACAAAAATTGAATTCCTAAATCCAAGCAATCAAAAGATGTTTATTTTTTATAGAAAGATCTGTAAAAAAATAATTTTTCAAACAGCTTTACTTTCATAGAGAAAACTTTCTACAGAGGTTGACTAAGATTTTAAGATTTTAAATTGTACCATCATTAAATAAGGTGGGACACCATATGAATTTCATTGCACTGGAAGAAATGCAAAGCATTTTTTAATATAAAGTATACAGAGCATTCTAGTCAACTACAGCTGTGTTACAGCTATGTGTTCTTTTGGATTTGGTCCAAAGAAACCTGAGTCTGTTTCCAGAGAGAATGAAAAATGTTATAGACACCTGATCAGTTACTCCTCACTGTAGGATGCACAAAAATGACATTCCTTGTAGATCCCACTGAATCCAGTTTCCCAACACTGATACTTTCCTTTTTCCCTTCCCCCACCCCAGTTCACTTTGGGTTTCAGGTTCAATTCTCAAATCACAGGCATCCAGATTTTCTTCATAACAAACACATCCCATGGTCAGATGAACTACCCAGTTTTCCAGTATGACATCACCTCTTCTGCTCCCAAATTTCGGCCATATTTAGGTCCAAATCTTTAAGGCCTTTTAAGGCTTGAAGATTTCCAGTGTAAAAAGCTACATCTGCTGTGACCAACCTAAATAATGGAGAGAAAATTATTTTTAAATCTCAAGCTTTCTATTCAGATAATTAAAGTAACAGTGCTCACCGAGTCGGTCCTATCCTGGCTGCTACAGTATTATCTAAAATTCAGATTTCTTAGCACCCAAGTGTCAACATATTATCTTAGCAGGATTCCTTTTATCAACAAGTAGGCCATTTAATGCTATATTTCCATAATAAATATTTGGAAAATGAATACATCAATGCATGTTGGAAAATGAATACATCAATGCATTTGGAGTCAGTTTCATGATAAATTCAGCCCAAGAAAATCATCTATCTTAAAACAGCATGAATTAATATACAGAGAAAATAACAGGTTAAACTAAAATGTTTTTGATTGGTTAGCACTAGAGTATAGGTGTGTTGACTAAAATAGTAAACTCAAGGGAAAAGCAGGCCAGGTTTTCTAAGTGTCATCTAAGCGATTAAATACAGACTAGTATTCATGTATATAAGCCCTACTAGATATTTCTTTAAAAACCCAAGAGAAAAATAGGAAAGAATATGAACAAGAAGTCACAGATGAAAACACCTGAATAACCAATAAACTGAAAAAATGGTAAATGTCAGGAAAATGCCAGTCAAAACAAGGTACTATTATCCCCCATCAGACTGGCAACAATTAAGAAATCTAACAGCAAATGTTGGCAAGATGTGGGAAACAAATTCTCACAAACTACTCCACTAATGGAGTATTAACAGCCACTGTCAATACCTAACAATGTGAAAATGTGTATTAGCTCCAATTCACTTATATTCAGGTATATGCCCTGAAGAAATGGTCATACCACTAGACATGTATAAGGATCTTCAGTATGGCATGGTTATAATGGAAAAAAGTAATGACTTAGCAATTTATCACTAGGGGAAATGTCTAATTTACCTATGGTTGATTCATGGAGTGGTGGCTCACGCCTGTAATCCCAACACTTGGGGAGGCTGAGGCAGGAGGATCACCTGAGCTCAGGAGTTCCAAGACCAGCCTGGGCAACATAGCGAGACCTCATCTCTAAAAAAAATTTAAAAAATTAGCTGGGTGTGGTACCACACACCTGTAGTTGCAGCTACTGGGGAGTCTGTGGTGGGAGGATTGCTTGAGCCACGGAGGTTGAGGCTGCAGTGAGCCATGATCACACCACTGCCCTCCAGCCTGTGTGACCATGAGACCCTGTCTCCAAAAAAAAAAAAAAAAAGGTGGTTTTGACTATACAGCAGTCAAAAACAGACAACTTCCACAGATCAACAGAGATAAATCAGTAAAAATGCCAAGTAGAAAGCAAGCTGCATATATGCAATATACCATATAAGTAAATTTATAAAACAGCACTACATATTTTTCATAAATCTAGGTATAGTAAATGAGAAAGACTGAAAGAATGTAGACTAAACTCACTGGAAATGTTACCTAAAGGTTAGGAGAAAAAGGGAAAGGAACTGCATATGAGGTGTAAAGGTGTACTTCAGCTTCATCTGGAATGCAATTTTTTGAATACCATTTTAAAAATACAATAAATATTTTTTTCAAGTGAAAATGACAAATGTTAATGATCAATTCTGGGTAGTAGAAATATAAATATTTTATTATTCTCTGTATGTCTCTATTTTTAAAATATTTTAAAATAGAGGGAAAAAATTACATTAAAAAGTACAGAGCTGGGCTGGGCGTGGGCTCATGCCTGTAATCCCAGCACTTTGGGAGGCCAAGGCAGGCAGATCACCTGAGGTCAGGAGTTTGAGACCAGCCTGGCCAACATGATAAAACCCTGTCTCTACTAAAAATACAAAAATTAGCCAGGTGTGGTGGCACGTGCCTGTTAATCCCAGCTACTCAGGAGGTGGAGGCAGGAGAATCGCTTGAACCTGGGAGGTGGAGGTTGAAGTGAGCTGAGATCACACCACTGCGCTCCAGCCTGTGTGACAGAGCGATACTCCGTCTCAAAAAATAAAAATAGAAGTACAAGGCTGGGGAGAGGGAGAAATAGGAAGCAACTGCCTAATGGGTACAGGATTTTCTTTTGGAGTAGTGAAAATGTTTGGAACTAGATAGAAGTGGTGGTTACGCACCATTGTGAAGACACTAAATGCCACTGAATTGTTCACTTTAAAATGGTTAATTTTATGTTTACGTCAAAAAAAGTCAAAAGCTACATTTTTAGTGCAATTTCAGAAACAAAAATTCCTTTTACGCAGGTAGTTTATGTCCTTGGCTAGAGGATAGAGGTTAATCTTCAGGCATCTTTCAAAGACATGAATTGACTTACAAAGAATGAGTTTCTGTTAGTATGTGACAGTGAGGATCTCTAAGGTCAGACTGACTTCCAAATAGATATATTAAAAAAGAAAAATAATAGCTAACGAGTTAGCTTGCATGCTTCAGAACTACTCGTCTGCAAAAACCCAACTAACCAACCCAGATTTAGTTATGGGAATAAAAGTAAAAGGGTATGAGCGGGGTAGGCCTTGAAAATATTACTAGCTTTTTTTGAACAGCCTCTTTAGGGTACACAGTATACATCTCTACCAAGAGTCTCTAAGTTTCTCATATGCTATTACCTTTTCAGGAGCAGGTCTCTCATGTATGTACCATTTGCATCATTTGACATCAAGACAGAGAGATACACAGTGTCACCCATGTGATGTTTTCTTAGGTGGGGTTCAGGTATTATGATTGTATAAAAATGTCCTTGTTTTTAGAGACACATGCCAAAGTATTTAAGGGTTAAATTTTATGACTGCAGCCTACTTTTTTGGATGTTCGGCAAAAGGGAGGTATGGGGGTGGGATGGAGAAGGAGCAAAAGTGGCAGGGAGAATGTGGCAAAATTTTAACAGTTGATAAATCTAGGTAAAAGGTATTCAGTGTTCATCATCGTCCTTTAAATGTTCCATGGCCTTGAAATTTTTGAAAACAAATGATTCTTTAAAAAGAAAAAGAAGAATCAGGTAATAAGAGAGAGTATCATTCTTGCATAAAACTCTTAAATTCAGCCTAACAGATTCAACAGAACAAAGCTTTCACATAGCTTTTTGCAAAATTGATTCACTGTACTTCTTTTTAAATGGCAAGGCCAACTTTATGAGTTTGAAATTTGAGCCTGAAATTCCTTTAACAGGGAATAAAATTTTATTCCTAAAAACCTTAGCACACTAAAGAATTGATACTAAGATATAACTAAATGATCACTGCTTTAAATTTTATAAAATCTCTTCCCCATATCTTTATCTACATAACTCTTCACAAAAATCCTGTTAAGGAAACTTTTACAATCATCCCTATTTTCAAATCTAAAAAACCTAAGCTGAGGGGAGTAAGTGATTTGCCCAAAGTTACAACAGCTAGTAAGTGACAGAACTAGAACTTAACCCAAGTTTTCAGATTCTAAATCCTATCCTATGCTTTCTATGTACTATGCTATTTTAACAGTAATATATACAATTTTTTCAACAGCTTACAATAAAATATATACATATACACACATATATTATTTTTCATAACCCTGTGAAGGAATTAAGACATATTTCATCCTTGTTATTTTATAAATGTGGCACAGAGGTTAAGTGACATTCACATGGTCACACAGTAGGACTTTTGAATTCTGTTTGAATTGGGGAAAGCTATTGGGTATCTAAGGAAGCGCTACTAACTCACACTGCCTCAAAACAGATACATAAGGTCAGGTAAGTAATTGTCCATGTATACACCACTTTTAGATAGTTAGACAGAAACAGGTATTTCCACGGGGCAAAAAAAAGCACAAAAGCTTGCTGATTTTACAACGTTGGTCTTCGGTGTGATTACAGCAGAAAAGGATGGCATAAATAATCAAAACTGATCATTAAAACAATTTAATATGGGAGTATATGGTGAAAATGTTAAAAAAAAAAAACATACCCATTTTGAGGTCCTCCATCATTTATCACATTTAAGTGAGATAACTGCTTTTTCAAGTGGAGTTTATAACTTGCATTAATTCTTAAAAATAACATCTGAAAAAGAAATAAAACTAAGTTTCTTAAAGTTCTACTGAAATAGAATATGTAAATATCTGAGTTATCAACATTAGAGAAAGTATTTTTAAAAACCAAAACCTTTGCTTTGGCATATACTTTTAAAATCCTCCTCTGAAAGTATTCTATTGCTATTTCACTACATTTTTTCTCCTTAGCTGGATAAAAGCTTTCTAACCTCCTTAGTACTCCTTTTTGGAAAAAAATCCCGTAAGTGGGATCAACTGTGACAAGTAAAAATAATAAAAAGTAGTGGGGAATTTTGTAATATATTAAGTAGGAAGTTGATAGGGGAAAGAATGTCATAATGATAGAGGCAAAGGTACCTTCATACTTCTATTCTAGTGAAATCACTTCAAAGTATTTTATTGTTCTCTCAAGCTTTGGGAAATACCTAACCTAAAATTATATACAATGAATTTATGAAATGATTTTGTGAAATAACATTGTCTGTGGGGAAAATATATATAACAATCTATGGAAGTTTTGTGGAATTACTAGTATTCAAGTGGCAATAGTGACATAAAATAACATTTGCCCAGCTTTGACAAGAGTACCCTTTATGCCACAGATAAAAACACATGAAGTACCTGTATGCCCAGCTCTCTGATCTGGCTAAGTCCTGCTCTAGAATTAGAACTCAGATGGCAAATCCAGAAGGTCAGAATGCCAGAGGTGGAGGATCTTACATGTGGAATGGAAAGGATGGCTTGGCTAAGAAGAAATTAGAAGGAAAAAGGAGACGACCCTAGTGGGTCCGCCATATTTTATGGCTCCCCTTCAGTCCTCAGTGAGTCCCAAAGGAGTTCCATGATATTTATTCATGAGTTTGGTATGATTTATGAAAACCTAGGGAAATATGAAGAAAATGTTACTAGCTAGTATAGGATGAAGTTTGAGGTGGCATAGGAAAGGAGACCAGCAGGAGCAACAGCAGGCAAGAGGTACTAAGAAAGCCACCCTCTGCTCCCAAATGCCATTTCCATGCACTCAACCAAGTAAGAGAGACAAACTGAAATAAACAAACTTGTCTGAATAGCAAAAATCCCAGTGAAAGTTAAATTCATTAGTCATACAGCAACTAGACTTTAATAGTATACCATTTATTCTACAAACTAGGCACACTTAATATGGAGGAAATAAGCTAAGATTAATTTAAAAAAAAAAAAACTGGTAAAAAAGAGAATACTGGAAAATTCAAAGTTCCAGGAGAGGGGAACAGGGGTGTAGGGGGTAGAGTTGTTACTGAAGAGTGAAGCGAACTCTGTGATAATACTTTTGTAGGGGAATACAGTAGAGATAGAAGGGTGGATACTTCATAGCTGAGAGGTGCCAAAGGCTCCCCGACCCTGCATTTTGCTCTTTTTCCTAGTTTGTCTTTATTACAGATCACTTATGCTGATCTAACAATAAAGCAGATTGAGTTAATTACATGTGTTAATCTTATTAACTTTATCACTAATTCTTCCCATAGCCAATTTGAATTACAATCACCATAACATATTTTGCTACTAATTGATAAAGGCCAACTCTAATTTTCCAAGGAACAGCATAATAAATGACGTAAGTAGAATCTGGGACTACTGATCATGGACAAACAGAAAATCTACTTTTTAGAATTGTTTATCATATAGTAAAGCTATAGCTCTGGTCTGTCACTGCAAGGAGCACTTAGAAAGTAGAAATTTTTATCCATGTTCTACCAGTCAATGTAACGATTTAAAAAAATGATAATCATATTGGAACATGAACAGCTTAACGGTGCCAAAAGCATGTAAAACCACCCCAATTCTGCAGATATTGTATGTTATATATACATGAATAGTTTTAGGAATTACTACTCACCTGTGTTTGTTCTTCTGGAAGGAGATCAAATATAGCTTCGTGCATTTTTGTCATTTGCTTACAAATATTCCTGAAACAGGCAGAAGGAACGGGAGCCTTCACCTCATACTGGTAGGGGAAAATAATGATAATTATGGTCATGTCCTCTGAATTGCATATGTCTCCACCATTCCCTGAGACATATATTTACCATCCCTCCACATATCCAATTCTGGCATAGTACTCAAGCTTACACTTTTCAACTGTGATCTGCACTACTCATACAAATCTTGAGAACCTTTCATTCAATATCTTAATCCACTTTAAAGGAGCTAAAATAGCTCAGTGACTAAGAACAAAGGCTGCTTCCAAACTTAGACTGCTGGGTTCAGATCCCAGCTCCTCCCATTCTAAGCTATGTGATGTTGGGCAAGTTACTTAATTTATCTATCTCAAAGGGCTGCTGTGAGAATTAAAAAAGAGGACTCATAAGAATGCAAAACAGTGCTTGATACAAAGTAAGTACTCAAAAAAATGTTAGCTACTAAATCTGGCTCAATATACAATGTAGCCACTCCAAATAAACAGATTATGTTTAAAAATTTAAAAATTAGCCAGGGCATGGTGGCAGGCACGTGTAATTCCAGCTACTCGGGAGGCTGAGACAGGAAAATTGCTTGGACCTGGGAGGTGGAGGCTGCAGTGAGCTGAGATAGCACCACTGCACTCCAACCTGGGCGACAAGAGTGAAACTGTCTCAAAAAAAAAAAAACAAAAAAACAATGTGTCAACATGATCATACCTGAAATCAACAGAAAAATATGGCAGAATTAAGATGTTTTTTAGTTTGTAGGTGGGTCAATATAGTAATCATATTTTACCCTAACACTAAAAGGAGGATTTTTTTTCAGCAATGTTCTCTGCTAAAAATTTAAACTTAGGTAAATTCATTTTACTATTCCTACATATGAAACAATATGGTAGTATGACTTTAAAAACCATCTTTTGAACAACAACAAAAAAAAAAGCAGCAAAAACCTCTGCAGACGCAAACGACTCTGTCTGACAGCTTTGAAGAGAGCAGTGGATCTCCCAACACGGAGGTTGAGATCTGAGAACGGACAGACTGCCTGCTCAAGTGGGTCCCTGACCCCTGAGTAGCCTAACTGGGAGACATCCTCCACTAGGGGCAGACCGACACCCCACACCTCACACGGTGGAGTACACCCCTGAGAGGAAGCTTCCAAAGCAAGAATCAGACAGGTACACTCGCTATTCAGCAGTATTCTATCTTCTGCAGCCTCTACCGCTGACACCCAGGCAAACAGGGTCTGGAGTGGACTTGAAGCAATCTCTAACAGACCTACAGCTGAGGGTCCTGACTGTTAGAAAGAAAACTAACAAACAGGAAGGACACCCACACCAAAACCCCATCAGTACGTCACCATCATCAAAGACCAGAGGCAGATAAAACCACAAAGATGGGGAAAAAGCAGGGCAGAAAAGCTGGAAATTGAAAAAAATAAGAGCGCATCTCCCCCTCCAAAGGAACGCAGCTCGTCGCCAGCAACGGATCAAAGCTGGACGGAGAATGACTTTGACGAGATGAGAGAAGAAGGCTTCAGTCCATCCAACTTCTCAGAGCTAAAGGAGGAATTACGTACCCAGCACAAAGAAACTAAAAATCTTGAAAAAAGAGTGGAAGAATTGATAACCAGAATAATTAACGCAGAGAAGGCCATAAACGAACGGACAGAGATGAAAACCATGACACGAGAAATACATGACAAATGCACAAGCTTCAGTAACCGACTCGATCAACTGAAAGAAAGAGTATCAGCGACTGAGGATCAAATGAATGAAATGAAGCGAGAAGAGAAATCTAAAGAAAAAAGAAGAAAAAGAAATGAACAAAGCCTGCAAGAAGTATGGGATTGCATAAAAAGACCAAATCTACGTCTGATAGGGGTGCCTGAAAGTGAGGGGGAAAATGGAACCAAGCTGGAAAACACTCTTCAGGATATCATCCAGGAGAACTTCCCCAACCTAGTAGGGCAGGCCAACATCCAAATTCAGGAAATACAGAGAACGCCACAAAGATACTCCTCGAGAAGAGCAACTCCAAGACACATAATTGCCAGATTCACCAAAGTTGAAATGAAGGAAAAAATCTAAAGGGCAGCCAGAGAGAAAGGTCGGGTTACACACAAAGGGAAGCCCATCAGACTAACAGCAGATCTCTCAGCAGAAACTCTCCAAGCCAGAAGAGAGCGGGGGCCAATATTCAACATTCTTGAAGAAAAGAATTTTCAACCCAGAATTTCATATCCAGCCAAACTAAGTTTCATAAGTGAAGGAGAAATAAAATCCTTTACAGACAAGCAAATGCTGAGAGATTTTGTCACCACCAGGCCTGCCTTACAAGAGACCCTGAAGGAAGCACTAAACATGGAAAGGAACTACCGGTACCAGCCATTGCAAAAACATGCCAAAATGTAAAAGACCATCGAGGCTAGGAAGAAACTGCATCAACTAACGAGCAAAATAACCAGGTAATATCATAATGGCAGGATCAAGTTCACACATAACAATATTAACCTTAAATGTAAATGGACTAAACGCTCCAATTAAAAGACACAGACTGGCAAACTGGATAAAGAGTCAAGACCCATCAGTCTGCTGTATTCAGGAGACCCATCTCACATGCAGAGACATACATAGGCTCAAAATAAAGGGATGGAGGAAGCTCTACCAAGCAAATAGAGAACAAAAAAAAGCAGGGGTTGTAATACTAGTCTCTGATAAAACAGACTTTAAACTATCAAAGATCAAAAGAGACAAAGAAGGCCATTACATAACGGTAAAGGGATCAATTCAACAGGAAGAACTAACTATCCGAAATATATATGCACCCAATACAGGAGCACCCAGATTCATAAAGAAAGTCCTTAGAGATTTACAAAGAGACTTAGACTCCCATACAATAATAATGGGAGACTTCAACACCCCACTGTCAACATTAGACAGATCAACGAGACAGAAAGTTAACAAGGATATCCAGGAATTGAACTCATCTCTGCAGCAAGCAGACCTAATAGACATCTACAGAACTCTCCACCCCAAATCAACAGAACATACATTCTTCTCAGCACCACATCACACTTATTCCAAAATTGACCACATAATTGGAAGTAAAGCACTCCTCAGCAAATGTACAAGAACAGAAATTATAACAAACTGTCTCTCAGACCATAGTGCAATCAAACTAGAACTCAGGACTAAGAAACTCAATCAAAACCACTCAACTACATGGAAACTGAACAACCTGCTCCTGAATGACTACTGGGTACATAACGAAATGAAGGCAGAAATAAAGATGTTGTTCAAAACCAATGAGAACAAAGATACAACATACCAGAATCTCTGGGACACATTTAAAGCAGTGTGTAGAGGGAAATTTATAGCACTAAATGCCCACAAGAGAAAGCTGGAAAGATCTAAAATTGACACCCTAACACCACAATTAAAAGAACTAGAGAAGCAAGAGCAAACACATCCAAAAGCTAACAGAAGGCAAGAAATAACTAAGATCAGAGCAGAACTGAAGGAGATAAGAGACACAAAAAACCCTCCAAAAAATCAATGAATCCAGGAGTTGGTTTTTTTGAAAAGATCAACAAAATTGATAGACCGCTAGCAAGACTAATAAAGAAGAAAAGAGAGAAGAATCAAATAGACGCAATAAAAAATGATAAAGGGGATATCACCACCGACCCCACAGAAATATAAACTATCATCAGAGAATACTATAAACACCTCTACACAAATAAACTAGAAAATCTAGAAGAAATGGATAATTTCCTGGACACTTACACTCTCCCAAGACTAAACCAGGAAGAAGCTGAATCCCTGAGTAGACCAATAGCAGGCTCTGAAATTGAGGCAATAATTAATAGCCTACCAACCAAAAAAGTCCAGGACCAGATGGATTCACAGCTGAATTCTACCAGATGTACAAGGAGGAGCTGGTACCATTCCTTCTGAAACTATTCCAATCAACAGAAAAAGAGGGAATCCTCCCTAACTCATTTCATGAGGCTAACATCATCCTGATACCAAAGCCTGGCAGAGATACAACAAAAAAAGGGAATTTTAGACCAATATCCCTGATGAACATCGATGAGAAAATCCTCAATAAAATGCTGGCAAACTGAATCCAGCAGCACATCAAAAAGCTTATCCACCATGATCAAGTGGGCTTCATCCCTGGGATGCAAGGATGGTTCAACATACGCAAATCAATAAACATAATCCAGCATATAAACAGAACCAAAGACAAAAACCACATGATTATCTCAATAGATGCAGAAAAGGCCTTTGACAAAATTCAACAGCCCTTCATGCTAAAAACGCTCAATAAATTCGGTATTGATGGAATGTATCTCAAAATAATAAGAGCTATTTATGACAAACCCACAGCCAATATCACACTGAATGGGCAAAAACTGGAAAAATTCCCTTTGAAAACTGGCACAAGACAGGGATGCCTTCTCTCACCACTCCTATTCAACATAGTGTTGGAAGTTCTGGCTAGTGCAATCAGGCAAGAGAAAGAAATAAAGGGTATTCAGTTAGGAAAAGAAGAAGTCAAATTGTCCCTGTTTGCAGATGACATGATTGTATATTTAGAAAACCCTATTGTCTCAGCCCCAAATCTCCTTAAGCTGATAAGAAACTTCAGCAAAGTCTCAGGATACAAAATTAATGTGCAAAAATCACAAGCCTTCTTATACACCAGTAACAGACTAACATAGAGCCAAATCATGAATGAACTTCCATTCACAATTGCTTCAAAGAGAATAAAATACCTAGGAATCCAACTTACAAGGGATGTAAAGGACCTCTTCAAGGAGAACTACAAACCACTGCTCAGTGAAATAAAAGAGGACACAAACAAATGGAAGAACATACCATGCTCATGGATAGGAAGAATCAATATTGTGAAAATGGCCATACTGCCCAAGGTAATTTACAGATTCAATGCCATCCCCATCAAGCTACCAATGAGTTTCTTCACAGAATTGGAAAAAACTGCTTTAAAGTTCATATGGAACCAAAAAAGAGCCCGCATTTCCAAGACAATCCTAAGTCAAAAGAACAAAGCTGGAGGCATCATGCTACCTGATTTCAAACTATACTACAAGGCTACAGTAACCAAAACAGCATGGTACTGGGACCAAAACAGAGATATAGACCAAAGGAACAGAACAGAGCCCTCAGAAATAATACCACACATCTACAGCCATCTGATCTTTGATAAACCTGAGAAAAACAAGAAATGGGGAAAGGATTCCCTATTTAATAAATGGTGCTGGGAAAATTGGCTAGCCATAAGTAGAAAGCTGAAAATGGATCCTTTCCTTACTCCTTATACGAAAATTAATTCAAGATGGATTAGAGACTTAAATGTTAGACTTAATACCATAAAAACCCTAGAAGAAAACCTAGGTAATACCATTCAGGACATAGGCATGGGCAAGGAATTCATGTCTAAAACACCAAAAGCAACGGCAACAAAAGCCAAAATTGACAAATGGGATCTAATTAAACTAAAGAGCTTCTGTACAGCAAAAGAAACTACCATCAGAGTGAACAGGCAACCTACAGAATGGGAGAAAATTTTTGCAATCTGCTCATCAGACAAAGGGCTAATATCCAGAACCTACAAAGAACTCAAACAAATTTACAAGAAAAAAACAACCCCATCAAAAAGTGGGCAAAGGATATGAACAGACACTTCTCAAAAGAAGACATTCATACAGCCAACAGACACATGAAAAAATGCTCATCATCACTGGCCATCAGAGAAATGCAAATCAAAACCACAATGAGATACCATCTCACACCAGTTAGAATGGCGATCATTAAAAAGTCAGGAAACAACAGGTGCTGGAGAGGATGTGGAGAAATAGGAACACTTTTACACTGTTGGTGGGATTGTAAACTAGTTCAACCATTATGGAAAACAGTATGGCGATTCCTCAAGGATCTAGAACTAGAAGTACCATATGACCCAGCCATCCCATTACTGGGTATATACCCAAAGGATTATAAATCATGCTGCTATAAAGACACATGCACATGTATGTTTATTGCGGCACTATTCACAATAGCAAAGACTTGGAATCAACCCAAATGTCCATCAGTGACGGACTGGATGAAAATGTGGCACATATACACCATGGAATACTATGCAGCCATAAAAAAGGATGAGTTTGTGTCCTTTGTAGGGACATGGATGCAGCTGGAAACCATCATTCTCAGCAAACTATCACAAGAACAGAAAACCAAACACCGCATGTTCTCACTCATAGGTGGGAACTGAACAATGAGATCACTTAGACTCGGGAAGGGGAACATCACACACCGGGGCCTATCACGGGGAAGGGGGAGGGCGGAGGGATTGCATTGGGAGTTATACCTGATGTAAATGACGAGTTGATGGGTGCTGACGAGTTGATGGGTGCTGACGAGTTGATGGGTGCAGCACACCAACATGGCACAAGTATACATATGTAAGAAACCTGCACGTTATGCACATGTACCCTAGAACTTAAAGTATAAAAAAAAAAAAAAAAAAAAAAACCTAGAAACTTTCTGAGAAAAATAAATAAATAAAAAAAAATAAAAACCATCTTTTAGCTTATATTTTAGAATTCACACAGCTGAAATTATATACCATTTTATTTATAAGACAAATTTGGGCTAAATACTATATTTTAAATGTACTAATTTTATATTAGTATGCTTCATTAGAATGTACTAATATGCACTAGTTTATTAAAATGTGATGAGTTCCAATAAACTGCTGTAAAAGAACCGTGTATAGATCACCATGTAACTGAATTAAGCAAAGTTGTGACCACCCAAACCCAAGGGTTTGTCTCTCTTCACCCTAAAAAGATATCAAACATCCTCTTATATTTTTATCTTTTTTTATTAATAACAGCTTTGAGATATAATTCACATACCATAAAATTCATTCTTTCAAAATATAAAATTCACTGGGTTTTGGTAAATTCATAGTTACGCAGCTATTACTGCTAATTTATAAACATTTTCATTACCTCCAAAAGAAATTCCAAACCCAAAAGTTGTCCTTCTGGACTCTCCCTTTTCCCCAGCCCCTGGCAACCACTAATCTACTTTCTGTCCCTGAATTTGCTTATTCTGGACATTTCATAGAAATGGAATCATAGAATATGTGGCTTTTTGTGACTGGCTTCTTTCCCTAAACATAATGCTTTTGTTTATGAATGAATCAGTACTTCATTTCTTTTTGTTATTTATTCATTTTTAGAGACAGTGTCTCACTCTGTCACCCAGGCTAGAGTGCAGTGGTGTGATCGTAGCCCACTGTAACCTGGAACTCCTGTGCTGAAGCAATCCTTCCACTTCAGCCTTCTGAGTAGGTAGGACTACAGGCACACACTACCACACCCAGCTTGAGCATTTCATTTCTTTTTACAATGTTTTCAATATACTTGGGTATATACCTAGTGGTGGAATTACTGGGTCTTATGGTAACTCCAGGTTTAATCTTTTGAGGAAATGCTAAACTGTTTTCCAAAGTGGCTGCATCATTTTACAATATCACTAGCAGTGTATGCAGGCTCTAATTTATTCTCCACATCCTCACCAACACTTGCTATTTTTTTTTTATTTTAGTCATCCTAGTAAGTATAATTTATGGTAACATCCTCTTAACTACCAGGGCCCCTGTACTGGGTTGAATAGTGTCCCCTCAAAATTCATGTCCACCTGGTACCTCATGAGGTCATAATGGATTAGAGTGGGACCTAAATCCACTGACCGGGGTCTTTATACAAGAAAGAAGAGAGAAATTCAGACACAGAGTCACACGCAGAGGGAAGACAACCATGTGAAGACCAGGCAGAGAGACCGGCATGAGGCAACTACAAGCCAAGGAATGCCAAGGACTGACAGCCACCACCTGAAGCTGGAAAGAAGCAGGGAAGAATTCTTCCCAGGAGTCTTCAAAGGAAGCAGAGCCTGGCCCACACCTTCATTTCAGACTTCTAGGTTCCAAAACGGGGAAAGAACAGACTTCTATTATTTTAAGTCATCCAATTTGTGGTAATTTATTATGGGGGCCCTAAAAACCTAAGATACTCCCCCAAACCTTCCTTCACCCCTGCTTTTCCTAAAGGTACTATTCTTTCCATATTACCTTTATACATTTCTTCAGTCACCTAAACTTGAGACTGTACTTCTTTACTCTCAGTTTATAAAATTTGGTTCCTGCCACCAGCCAACTACCTTCCTCTACTACCTGTATAACACTCTTCTGAAAGTGTGTGTGTGTGTGTGCGTGTGTGTGTGTGTGTGTGTGTATGCTTGAATGAATGTATCAGATTCAATGCTGTCTGGAGTGTACAAAGATGAATCAAAGTCCCTTTGGGGAGATAACTGTCTAAAAGCTGGTTGGTGTTCCAAAAAGTGGACAATGAATGCTATAGAACTCAAGTGAAGGACATTTACACAATGATGTCTAATGGCTTCCTAAGCTGCCCACCTGAGGTGTTTGGTCTTCAAAGGGGAAAAAGAAACAGGTATTCCAAATAGAGGACATGCCATATTATTTCAAATCTGTTTTGTTTGTTTTTTGTTTCCTTGAGATGGAGTCTCACTCTGACGCCAGGCTGGAGTGCAGTGGCGCAATCTCAGCTCACTGCAACCTCTGCCTCCCGGGTTCAAGTGGTTCTCCTGCCTCAGCCTCCCGAGTAGCAGGGACTACATACAGGAGCTCGCCACCCCGCCCAGGTAATTTTTTGTTTTTAGTAGAGATGGGGTTTCACCATGTTGGCCAGGATGGTCTCGATCTCCTGACCTCGTGATCCACCAGCCTCGGCCTCCCAAAGTGCTGGGATTACAGGCATGCGCCACCACACCCGGCCTCAAATCTGTTTTATATACTTTCTGATTAATACTTCTAAAGTACCATTCTAATCATATTATTCATTCATTAAAAAACTTTTATTTAAAATTTAGAAAGCTGCAATAGAACATTGCTACTACCTTAACAATACAAAAAACTGAGATAATCTATAAAATCATAATTTTTCTTGACATCAGAGAACAGAGATCAGGGGAACCAAGGGAACTAATTCCAAAGACTGAAAAGGCCCTCTGAGGAGACGTGATACACAGGAACTGTCTCACTTTTGGCAGAGCATAAAAACAAGAGATGACCACAAGAGAAGCAAGTAAGAAGAAAATAACTAAAATTTTAACAGATTCCTAAAGGCCAAACGTGGGCTAGGATAGATTTAGATAAGTGAAAACCCTAGCCATAATGAGAGTTTGCACTCATGCACGTTTTACTTCACGGCCTCCAGGAGGTACTCAGAAGAAACAGGAGGATCAAAGGGAGAAGACCATATAAATCCACTCTCAGTAGCACAGGTATTCAGGAGGTGATTAGTTGCCACAAGGGAATAGAAACAAATGCCATCCATTTCCCCCAAACCCTATTCTCATACAAAGTAAAAGGCCTAAGTCACTGAGAAGGGGCACCAAACTTTCACCACTGGGGTCACTGTATGAAAGCAGGAACAAAACATGCCTGCTCCTGGGCTGGGCACGGTGGCTCATGCCTATAATCCCAGCACTTTGGGAGGCCAAGGAGGGTGGATCACCTGAGGTCAGGAGTTTGAGACCAGCCTGGCCAACATGGTGAAACCCTGTCTCTACTAAAAATACAAAATTAGCTGGGCATGGTGGTGCATGCCTGTAATCCTAGCTACTTGGAAGGTTGAGGCAGGAGAATTGCTTGAACCCGGGAGGCAGAGGTTACAGTGAGCTGAGATCACGCCGTTGCACTCCAGCCTGGGAGACAAGAGCAAAACTCCGTCTCAAAACAAAACAAAACAAAACAAAAAAACATGCCTGCTGCTGAAGGAAGGGACAAAAACACCTGAAGCCCAGGATCTTGCACCAATCAAAGCAGAGGTTGTGAGCAGAAGTATGGGCTCCACATTCAAGGCCAGGTATATAGACTCTACCTAAGATGGAGACCAGACAAGAAGAACAGATATTTCCCCTATTACCCTTAAGAGCCCAGCACTGAGAGTCTAGAGAAAGACTCCTCCTGCTCTATAGTGCAGATGTACAGAGATGACTAAAAGATGAGGGTGAAACAAACACTGAGAAAAACCCTCTAACACCACCTCAGGCCCTACATTAAACACAAGGGAGTAGCAGCCTACTACTGAAGGAGTTGGAAGCCTCTGGCATACTAAGGATAACAGCAGCAACAACAAAACAGAAACCCAGCTTGATTATTGAATAATTTGATTCAAACCATAACAAAAATAGCCTGACAGAAGAGGTAAGTCCATTTCCATGCATAAACACTATTTACCTCACAGTCTTTACTGTTCTTCTACATACAAGGTTCAGCATTTAATTAAAAAATTACAAAATATACAAAAAAGAAAACAGTATCCCACTGTCAAGAAATAAAGCAACCAACAGAATCAGACTCAGAGATAAACCAGATGTTGAAACGATTAAAGGGAGATATAAAAATAACTGATTAGGCCAAGTGCAGTGGCTCATGCCTGTACTCCCAGCACTTTGGGAGGCTGAAGTGGGTGGATCACCTGAAGTCAGGAGTTGAGACCAGTCTGGCCAACATGGCAAAACACCATCTCTAATAAAAATACAAAAATTAGCTGGGTGTGGTGGCGCATGCCAGCTACCCAGAGCTGAGACATGAGAATTGCTTAAACCCAGGAGGTGGAGGTCGTAGTGAGCTGAGATCACGCAACCGTGCTCCAGCCTGGGCGAAAGAGTGGGACTGTCTCAAAAATAACATAACATAACATAACATAACATAACATAACATAACATAACATAACTAAAATAAAATAACTAAAATAAAATAACTGATTAACATGTTAAAGGATCTAATGAAACTGAAATCTTAAGGGAGAAATTGAAACTATAAAAAAGGAAACACACAACAGGTCCAAGAAGTGCAGAAGAAACTCAAGCATGATCAAAAACACACAAAACTTAGACACATCATAGTGAAACTGCTGAAAATCAAAGATAATATTTTTGAAGGCAAATACAGCAAAAAACAAAGAATTACAGCAGACTTCTTGTTGAAAACTGTGCAAGCCAGAAAACAATTGAACTGAATTCTACATCTAGCAAAACTATCTTTGAAAAATGAAGAGGAAATACAGGCTTTTTCAAACAAAAACTGAGGTGATTCATTGCTGGCAGTATATACACAAGAAATATGAATGGAATGTTTTCAGGCAGAAGAGTATGGTATCGGACAGATCCAAGCAAAGTAACGAAGAGCTCCAAAATTTACCCTCATTTTTTCATAAAAATGAGGATAAATGTAAAAGGCATTGTTTTCATCATTTTTATCACTTTAAAAGATAACTGATAATCTAAAGCAAAAACAGTGGCAAGGTATCATGGGTTTTAAAAAATACATAAAGTAAAATGTATGACAACAATAGCACACAGTAGGAGAGAGAGAAAACAGGTATCCTGTCGTAAAGTTCTTATACAATCAGGGAAGTAATGTCATCATATTATTTAAAGGTAAACTTAAAGATGTATGTTATAATCCCTACAGCAGCCACTAGAAACAAACAGAAATATAGCCAGTACACCAACTTTAAAGATTAAACAAAATGAAACCATAAAAAACATTTAATCTGAAAAAAGAGGGGAAAATCAGTCAAAAAACAGAAGGAACAAACAAGACAACTAGCAAGATGACAGATTTAAATCTAACTATATAAAAAAATTTAAATGGTTTAATAGGTCAATAAAAGACAGCAATTGTCAGACTAAGGCAAAAAAGCAAGATCCAGCTTCATTCTGGGTATAAGAAACTAACTTTAAATATTAAGGCACAGATATGTTAAAAACAAAAGGATAGTAAGAGAAACATTATAAAAACACTATTCAAAAAAACTGGAATGGTTACATTCGTATTAGATAATGTGCACTTCAAAAAAAGGAATATAACCAGCCATAAAAAGGATATCACAGGCTGGGCGCAGTGGCTCATGCCTGTAATCCTAGCACTTTGGAAGACAGAGGTGGGCAGATCACTTGAGGTCAGGAGTTCAAGACCAGCCTGGCCAACATGGTGAAACCCTATCTCTACTAAAAATACAAAAATTAGCTAGGTATGGTGGTGGGCACCTGTAATCCCAGCTACTCAGGAGGCTGAGGCAGGAGAATCACTTGACCCTGGGAGGCAGAGGTTGCAGTGAGCCGAGATTGCACCACTGCACTCCAGCCCAGGCAACAGAGCAAGCCTCTGTCTCAGAAAAAAAAAAAAAAAAAAAAAAAATCACATAACAAATATTAAGAAAACACAGTAATCCTAAATGTGCATGTATGCAGCAATAGAACTTCAAGATACATATAACAAAAACTTGCAAAGATCTGAACACAAAAACAGACAAATTTACAATTATAGTAAAAAACTTCAGTGCTTATCTCTCAGTAATTGATATAACAAGTAGACAGAAAATCAGTAAGGACAGAAAAGACCTAAATAACACTATCAACCAACACCACCTAGTTGATAGACACAGGACACTCTACCCAACAACAGCAAAATACACACTCTTTTCATTTGCATGTGGAGCGTTAGCCAAGATATTCTTCGGCCACATTCTGGGCCACAAAAGAAATCTTAAACATAAAATAACTGGAGTCATACAAAGTTTGTTTGCAGACCAAAAGAGAATCAGACTTGAGATCAAAACAAAGATTGCTGGAAAAGCCTAAAATATTTAGAAATTAAGTAATAGACTTCCAAATAACCCAAGGCCAAAGAAGAATCACAAGAAGTAGAAAATATTTTGAATCAAATAAAAATAAAAGCACAGAGTATCAAAATTTACAGGACACAGCAAAAGCAGTACACAAAGAAAAATACAGAGCATCAAATGCTTATATTCAAAAAAGGAAAGAAAGGTCTCAAATCAAAAATCTGGGCTTCTACCCTGAGAAATTAGAAAACAGCAAATTAAATCCAAAGAAAGGTTAAAAGAAAATAGAAAATAAATAATACAGACTGGAGTAGGAAAATAAAAAGCAGAAAAAGAGCAGGAAATATTTACTTTTACTAAAAGTAAAAGATCAAAACATGTGATAAACTTCTAGCCAGAAAGGGGGAGGTGAGGAAGACTTTATAAATTAACACCATTACCAATACCAAGAAAGAGCAGATAACACAAATCCTCACTGACATTAAAAGAATAAAGGAATATTACATACAAGTTAATGCTTACAAGTTAATAATAGATGAAATGGATAAATCCATTCAAAGAAACAAACTTCCAAAGTGTACTCAAGTAGATTACCCACACAGAACTATATGTATTTTTTTTAATGAACTTATTAAAAATCTGCCTATAAAGCAAGAACAAAGACCAAATGGCTTTACTGATAAATTCTAACCTAAAACTTGGGGGAAAAATAATACCAATTCCCCACAAATTCTTCTTCCAGGAAACATAGGAGGAAGAATACTTTCCAACTCATTTTATGAGTCCAGTATTACTCTGATACCAAAATCAAATAGGCACTTCAAAACAAAACAAAGAACCCTATAGACTAATATCCTTCATAATACCTCCCGCCACACAAAAAAATCCTTAAGTAGGTTTATCCCATGAATGCAAGGTTGGCTCAATAGTAAAAAATCAATTAAGGTAATTCACCTTGGCAATCCTAAAGGCAATCCTAAAATATTTAGAAATTAAGAAATTAATTTCTTCAGACTAAGAAAGGCAGACCATATATGATCATCTCAACAGATGCACAAAAAGTATTTGACAAAATTCAACATCTGATCATCATACAAACCTCTCAGCAAACTTGAACAGAAGGAATCTTCCTTAACCTGATAAAGGTCTCTAAAAAAAAACTACAGCTAACATCATACTTAATGGTTAAAGACTGAACATTTTGTCCCAAGACTGGAGAAACCAAACATATCTGCTTTCACCCATTTTATTCAACGTTGTGCTGAAAGTCCTAGCCAGTGCCATAAAGCAAGGAAAAGAAATAAAAGGCATACAGATTCAAAAAGATGCAAGATTCTATTTGTAGACAACATGACTGTGTATGTAGAAAAATCCCAAAGAATCTACAAAATTGGCATAATAACTATTATGTGAGTTTAGCAAGGATGCAGGACATAAAGTTAATACAGAAAAATTCAAGGTGTTTTAATATACTAGCATTGAATAATTGGAAACGTAAATCTTTAAAAAAATACCATTTACAATAGCACCAAAAATCAAGAAATACTTAGGGGTAAATCTAATAAAATGTGTGCATTATCTGTTTACCAAAAACTACAAAATTTTGCTCAAAGACATTAAAGATGTAAGGAGTAAAGAGATAGGCCCAGTGGTGTGTGGTAAACATTTAATGGGCTCGCTGGGGGAAAAGCACTGGTTTGTAGTATTTGTTCATTTCTGTGGTGTAAATATTCACACCATGGGCAAAGTTACCAGTGTGCTGTTACTGAATGTAGTATTGGGAAGAGATACACAACATAGGTTCTGGCTAGCAGGTGCAATCTGGCTCTGGTACAAAACTGGATATACCCTGTTTGTGGATCAGAAGACTCAATAATGTCAATTCTACCCCAAGTGATCTATATGTTCAATGCAATTTCAATCAAAATCTGAGCGGCCTTTTTGGTAGTATTTGATAAGCTGATTTAAAATTTATAGGGAAAAGCTAAGGACCTAGAATAGCCAAAATAATTTTGAAAAAGAACAATATTAGTGAGCTCACATTATCTTATTTCAAGATTTACAATAATGCTGGAGTAGCTGAGACAGTGTGGTACTGGAATGGAATATAATCTCAAAACAAAACCAAATGAAAACAGTTGATTTTTAACAAAGGTGCCAATGGAGAAATGATAGTCTTTTTAACAAAAGGTGCTGGAACTATGAAAAACGAACACTGATTTATACTTTGCATTATATATAAATATCAACTAGAAATGAATCATAGACTTAAATATAAAACCTAAAACAATAACATTCCAGAAAAAAATTTGGAGAATATCTTTGTAACTTGCGTTATACAAAGATTTCTTGGCTGGGCGCAGTGGCTCACGCCTGTAGTCCCAGCACTTTGGGAGGCCAAGGCAGGCAGATCACCTGAGGTCAGGAGTTCGAGACCAGCCTGACCAACATGGAGAAACCTCGTCTCTACTAAAAACATAAAATTAGCTGGGTGTGGTGGTGCATGCCTGTAATCCCAGTTACTCAGGAGGCTGAGGCAGGAGAATCGCTTGAACCCAGGAGGCGGAGGTTGTGGTGCGCTGAGATCGTGCCATTGCACTCCAGCCTGGGCAACAAGAGCGAAACTCTGTCTCAAAAAAAAAAAAAAAAAAAGATTTCTCAGGATAGGACACAAGCAGCATGAACAATAAAAAAAAAATAAATTGAATTTCATCAAAATCAAAAATTGCTCTAAGACACTGTTAATGTAACGAAAAGACAAGCCACAAACTGGGAGAAAACACTTAGAAACCACATACCCGATAAAGAACTTGTATCCAAGATATATAAGGAACTCTTATAAGAAGACGAACAACCTAATATTTTTAAACGAGCAAGAAATCTGAACCAACACTTTACCAAAGAAAAGATATGAATGGAAAACAAGCACATGAAAAGATGCTTAACATATCTGTCATTATGCAACTTAAAACCACAATGAGATATCACTCCATACACACCTACAAGAGGACTAACATTAAAAAATAAAGTGATGGTGAAGAGCACCTGGAACTCTTTTACATGGCAAGTAAAAAGGCAATATGATGCGCTTCAGAAAATTTTAGAAAAATTTTGTAGTTTCTTATAAAGTTACCATAAAGTTTTATATTTCCATAATCCACAATTGCCCATCTTAGTCCAAAGTATTTATACTAAAGAAATGTAAACACATACCTACACAAAGCCTACACATGTATGCTTATAATAGCTTTCTTCATAACAGCCAAAAACTGGAGAAAACTCAGATGTCTATCAATTGGTGAATGGATAAACAAAAAGTAGTGAATCCATACAATGAATACTACTCTACAATAAAACAGAACAAACCACTGACACATGCTGTAACATCCATGAACTCCAAAAACATTATGTTAAATGAAGTGTGGGATAGTAGACTACGTTCTGTATAATTCTACTTAGAGGATATTCTGGAAAAGGCAAAACTACATGGATAAACATCTGATCAGTAGCTTTCAGAGGCCGAGTACGGGGGGTGAACTGACTACAAAAGTGCCCAAGAGAATGTTTACCAATGACGTTCTATAACTTGCAGTTCTACTATCTGTGTTTGCTAATTAAACCATACACTTAGAGAAGGTAAATTTTACTGAGTGTAAATTATACCTCAATAGACCTGATATAAATTGCTTAGTTTTCTACTGGTAGTCACAGCTCTCTACTATCTTTCCACCATATCTCCCACTCATGTGTGCCCACTCTGATGCATTAGCCAAATAGAACTATTACCTTTATTATTAATAACAATAACAGCAAAAGCATTAGCAGTCAATTTACTAGAACTTGCTATAGTCAGATACATGATAAAAGGAAAGCAGTCCACATACATTATCTCATTAATACAACCTTATGAAGTAGGCTCCACTGTTATCCTCATTTAGAGACAGAAACAGAGGCTTAAGGAGATTAATAATTTGCGCAAGGTCCTTCAACAGCTAGTATGTGACAGACAAGACATTTGAATTTAGGTCTACCTGACTCCAAAACTCTGATAATGAATTGCCTTAAGATTTCTATCAACATGTTTGCTTATGCTGTTACCTCAGAGATCTCTTCACCTCAACTTCATCTGCCTTCATCTTATCTATCCTTAAAAGCAAAATTTATACGCATGCCTCATTGATAAAGCTTTCCCAGATCTTCTTCACCAGCTGACAACCATCTCTTTCAAAGCCTTAAAAGCTCCAGCACTAAATTAGTCCCTTATTTATAACACTTTACATATATCGTACATCCTGTCATAGTTATTGATCTGTTTCCCCAACTAAATATTTTGCTATTGGAGGACAAGGTCAAAGGTTTATTCACCCTTGTGTATCCCTGATACTGAACAAAAGAGTTTATATTAATACATAACTTACAGAATGAATGAATAAATGAATGGTGGTTGGAACATTAGTCTACCTTTTAGTACAGTTAGATATTGTTTCATTCTACCCAGGCAATGGTACCCTTACTTATTAGCTGCTTTCTTTTTTTTTTTTTTTTTTTTTTGAGACAGAGTCTTGCTCTGTCACCCAGGCTGGAGTGCAGTGGCGCGATCTTGGCTCACTGCAAACTCCACCTCGCGGGTTCAAGCAATTCTCTGCCATAGCCTCCGAGTAGCTGGGACTACAAGCACGTGCTAACATGCCCGGCTAATTTTTGTATTTTTAGTAGAGACGGGGTTTCACCATCTTGACCAGGCTGGTCTTGAACTCCTGACCTCATGATCCACCCACCTTGGCCTCCCTAAGTGCTGGGATTACAGGCGTGAGTGACCATGGTGGCCGCTTTTTTTTTTTTTTTTTTTTTTTTTTTTTTTTGAGACAGAGTTTCGCTCTTGTTGCCCAGGCTGGAGTGCAATGGTGCCATCTCGGCCCACTGCAACCTCCGCTCCCGGGTTAAAGCAACTCTCCTGCCTCAGCCTCCCGAGTAGCTGGGATTACAGGTGCCCACCACCACGCCTGGCTAATTTTTTTTGTATTTTTGGTAGAGACAGGGTTTCACAATACTGGCGAAGCTGGTCTCGAACTTCTGACCTCAGGTGATCCACGTGCCTCAGTCTCCCAAAGTGTTGGGATTACAGGCTTGAGCCACCATGCATGGCCACTTATTAGCTTCTTAGAATCAACCCATATGTTACTGTGTCATCCTTCTTCCCTAAAATTATATTTTCAGATATGAACATGAAAGATTAAAAACTGAAAGGCAAACCCAAACCAAACACTGTCTGCTATTTTGATATTAATTAAAAACAGGGTCAAACTCCTGAGCAACATACGAAAGCAAACAGAACATGGAGTGGCAAAGAGAGACTTGTTAACACAGGAAGAATGTAATATGCCAGAGTAATAGGAAAAATCATCAATGGAGAAGATACTAGAGAGAACATTATGTTATAAAAGCCTGTCCATATTCTTCAACAGGTCAATGATATATATATTTTTAAATGACTTAAGAGACTTAAGAGACATAACCACCAAATGCGATCTGTGAACCGTGCAGAAGCCTTTGTCCAAACAAATTATTATAAAAAGACATTTTTGGGACAATTAATAAGTTTCAAATAGGAAAATAAATATTAGATGATTTTGAGGAATTGTCAATTTTGTTAGGTGTGATAATAGTGTGGTTATGTAAAAATGTTCTTAGTTTTTAAAAATGTATACTTAGGTATTTAGGGACAAAATACCATAATGCCTGAATTTATTATAAAATATTTTCTCAAAAAAGGCAAATTGTTAATAACAAATATAGGTGATGCATACATGGGAAGTTCATTAAACAATTCTCTTTTCTTTACAGAAAAAAGACTAAGTTGCCATAGGAAAAAGTCTAGTCACTGTGACAATTCTTATTCAAAAACTCTGTGGATGACCAAAGTGACAGACTAAAGTCAGAGTTTTAAGAGTACTAGCACATTTTTGGTTTTTCTTCATTACATTCCACAGCCTATTAATAGTTCCACTAATTTTTTTGTTTGTTTTAGAGACAGGGTCTTGCTCTGTCACCTAGACTGGAGTGCAGTGGGATGATCACAGCTCACTGCAGGCTGGAACTCCTGGACTCAAGCCTAGTTCCACTATTCCCAGCCTAGTTCCACTATTTAACATATGTTTTATTTTCCACTGCTAGCTGTTTACAGTCTTCTACCTTGTTAGATGATAAGCTTCTTGAGAACTGACACAGTATGTTACTGACTTTTGGTACACAGAAGAATGCTATATATCAAAAAGGAAACTGGTAGAATTGATTTTGAATGTAGCTTGTACTTAGCACCCATGAAGAAAATAAAGCATCTCTAAACAGCAATTTTTCTCCCTTCACAACTAGAAACTAATGTAATAGGCATAACATAGTATAGGTATGTTTGTACATAACCACGAATTCCTTAAGCTTCTTAAGAGTGAAGCATAAAACATCTGTATTATCAACTACACCAGAGGTGCAGTGTAGTCTGGGGATTCCTGGGAGTCAGAGACCCTTTCAAGGAATCTGGGAAGTAAAAGTCACTTTCATAATAATATTATTAATAAGATGTTATTTATCTATTTTACTCTTCTTCTCTCATGATTGAACAGTGGGGATTTTTAGATGACTTGTGATGTAATTCTTCTGAAGGCTAATAGAGTATGTGTTTGCGTAGTCTTGTGTGAGTGAACGGGCACCACTTTATCTTGCCCTTTTGATTCTTATGTACCTGCTGTTCTGTCATTTCGGAATCTGAAGGATGCAAGTAGGATAAAAAGCAAATCAAAGTTCCTTGCTATTAAGGTTACTCCAAATATGATCTTGGACAGAAAGTATACAGTGAGTAAACTTTCAGACTTTCAAGTAATGAAATGTTGGCTTTCCCCCTAAGACATGAATTGAAAAACTTAGGGAAAGAGTGAAAGACAGATCAAGAGTGACTGGGGCTGACTAAATGACATTTTTCTGAAGATACTCTCCCAGTATAATTGCGAATTCTTTGGGGAACACTGCTTCATTTAATGACATATTGGGAATGAAAAACAAACAAGAAATGAATATTGAAATGAATTAACATAAAAATACTTCTGCTTAGGGTTTCTACCATCCTTAGAATCATCTCTCCTACTCTCGCCAGCCCCTTAGAATAAGAATATCAACTGTTTTGGAAATCTGAAAATTTTGTTGAGTTGTTTTCTAAACCCTGAATAATTTGTTAGATAACTGCAGGTTAGACCACTATGGGTGGTCGTGGCCACAGCACATTGTCACATTTTCCTGAAAAAAAATTTAAAATTCTACTAATTGGTAAATATCCTATGAAAGTTTAGATTATTTTTTCACATCTTAATTTATAAAGTACTCCTTATAAAATAGATAATCATAATGCCTTTGAACAAAGTCTAATAATTTCTATAAATCATTACCTTAGATAACAGCTTGTCAAATAAGCTATCCATTATCGCTACAAGCTTAGCTGATATTTCAGCTATGTGATCATGGTAGTCCTGCAATGAGAAATGATATTGTATTTTTAAGTCCCTGGGACACATTTAAAAAATACTTAACAATTAAGGATCTAAACTTATGAAACTCCAATAGAAAATATATGAAAAAGTACCTTAGTGATATGATCAAAATGCCTAAGCATGCTATATTGCTTAGGTGGTAGTCGAGCTTCAAAATGAGCCCGGATCACAGGAATGTAGTGCACAATTAACTGCAAACATCGTGAAGAAAGAGCTGAAGGTCCAGGGAGTGGATATATAATGGAGAGATTTTAAAAAAAGACATTAGTTGATTTTAATTACAAATCAAATCAAGTAAAAAACATTACTTATAAAGATCCAGTTTATTTCATAAATGAAGAGCACTATGGCAGAAGGCAACATATTTCATTTTAATAATTTGATACTGAATAATGTAACGAACATGCTGCTTTCACAAAGGACTCAAGTTGTATTATCAGTATCACAATAACATGACAACTGATTCTCTTCTGACATTCAATACCTTTCACCCCCAAATACTTTATACACATTACATCTTAATATTTTCTAGAGTGGTGTAACAGAGTGGTGTAACTTCCAAGTAACTTACACTTGGAGGGGAAATGCATTGTAACCTTTTCCCCACGGTTAGTGTTTTCAGTGATGAGTATACATAAAAGAGTAAGTAGCATTTATTTTTAGAGTAATGCCACTTTGGTTAGAGCCATGAAAACATCAGGTATAAAAAAACATGATGAGTACAGTGACATCACTGTCAACACTTCAGCAAATGAATTAAATGCAAGAATCCATACCCAAATTTTTTGTAGTTATCGTTTTTAGTCCAACAACTTGCAGTGCACCAGCTCCAAGAACTAACTGGCAACTTCTTGAATTGAAGTACTAACAAAAGAAGGAGAAAAAAAACCCAAATTTATTAAAAACTATTCTTTATATCCTGGCAATGTGCTGTTATAAAAATACATCCCCCTTTCCTCTCATTCAATGGCCAAATGAATTATCTAGTAGAAGCAATTAGTATCTATTTATTTAATGAAAAAGAAATGAGAAGGGGAGATTCTAAATGATAATATTTACTCATAAGAAACAGTTGAAAAATTCTAAAAAGCAGTTCGCAGAAATTAATCTTCAATTTGCATTTACAAAACAAATTCGGTTTCAGTCATTCTTGTTGGGAAGTTCTATTTTCAAAAGTTATAAAAATCTTTCTCCACTAAAACATGACAACTCAAGTCAGAACAGAATTAATAGATTAGAGGCTTGAAAAAAATAATAAAGCCTTTCCTCTGTACTGGTAGTTTAAAATATTTCAATATGAAATGGCTGAATAAAATCATCACATTTTCATTTTATATCAATCGTTCTGAAAGAATGATGCAAGAAAAATCTCTAACCTTAGTGAGGTGAATTTTGTAAAGTTCAGTGAATTCCTTCCATGCACATTTGAAGCCAGTCCAGGTTTTTTGACCTAAGTGGCCTCAGTCATATTCAGCACCTAACAAACAAATCATCTCCTGTCTCCAATGTCATTAACAACTCTATGGGTGAATGAGGATCACTAACTGTGGAGTAAGAAGGAAGCAAGCAGCCTGTTTCCAACAACATGTTGTGATTCAACCACAATCAAATGTTAAAAAACTAACGTCTTGGCCGGGCGCGGTGGCTCAAGCCTGTAATCCCAGCACTTTGGGAGGCCGAGACGGGTGGATCACGAGGTCAGGAGATCGAGACCATCCTGGCTAACACCGTGAAACCCCGTCTCTACTAAAAATACAAAAAAACTAGCCGGGCGAGGTGGCGGGCGCCTGTAGTCCCAGCTACTCCGGAGGCTGAGGCAGGAGAATGGCATAAACCCGGGAGGCGGAGCTTTCAGTGAGCTGAGATCCGGCCACTGTACTCCAGCCCGGGCTACAGAGCAAGACTCCGTCTCAAAAAAAAAAAAAAAAAAAAAAAAAAAAAAAAAAAAAAAAAAAAAACTAACGTCTTAAAGATAACTTGACCTTGAAATGTCTTTGAGTTAAAAGATTAGTCACACCCTAAGGTATTAATTCTTCAAACAATTTTTCCATAATGAAGTCATACACACCTTCAATAAATCTGACAGACGAGTAAGCATGTCAGTAGTAACAGATGGGATGTTATCCACACACTGGCAATATTCAAGGATAATTCTTATTAACAGCAATACGGTTCTACAAGAAAAGAAAAATGGCCCAATAGGAAATCAAAACAAGAAAAATAAAAAAGATTTGGCATATAAAAATCAAATTACTTAATGGCACAAAGGATCTCTGAGAATATAATGATCTTGGTAACTGTTAAAGTATGTATTTTACATAGTAGTATGGCAGGTTCTTGACTAACACAAGACAAGAGAGGTGTCTAGAATGCAAAATTTAAAGAGGCACTTACTCTGTGCAATTGCAGGATCAGCTTGCACAACACTTAGAATGAGTGGCTCCTTAAATTCTGCACAACAGGCATAACACTCTCTGTATGGCATTCTTATTAAAGGAGTCGCTTCAATAAGACAGGTATTGCAACCCTTAGCCAATTCAGAAACATTGACAAAAAGCCTATTCAGTGTTTCTGATTACCAACATAGTAGGTCCCCCATCATAACTAATGAATTGATGAAGAAAACCGAATCCAGATTTTCTTAGTGAGATGAAAAAAAAAAACTATAATGCTTCTAAGGAAAACATATCTCCTAAGAATTTTATTGGTGGGTCACAAAAGGTTCTCTGGCCGGGTGCAGTGGCTCACACCTGTAATCCCAGCACTTTGGGAGGCCGAGGTGGACGGATCACTGGAGGTCGGGAGTTCGAGACCAGCCTGACAATGAGAAACCCCATCTCTATTAAAAATTCCAAATTAGCCTGGCGTGGTGCCGCACATCTGTAATCCCAGCTACTCAGAAGGCTGAAGCAGGAAAATCACTTGAACCTGGGAGGCAGAGGTTGCAGTGAGCTGACATCACGCCATGGCACTCCAGCCTGGGCAACAAGAGCGAAGCTCCGTCTCAAAAAAAAAAAGAAGTTCTCCAAAGATGATAAAGTTAAAGTTATCACTTCCATATTAGGACAAATCACACATTGAAAAGACACACTACTGGGAGGTTAAATAAGATTGAAATTAAGGAGAAAGCCATTCATCATAGGATATCTAAGTTCTATGAGATGCTCAGAAATGAGATCTATGTAAAATAAGGATTTATAAAAGCCTGAAGGATATCAGGAACTAATGATTCAAGAAAGATGGTGTCTAGCCTTTATTACAGCTTGTCAGACCATATATGCATACTGGTCTCTATGCTTATTTCTTGCAGAGTCTGCCTCACTGAGCATGAGTCCCTTGCTTATCTTTTGTAATTGTCTCTCAGATATTATAATAGTTCTCCTTTAGCCAGGGATTTCAGTTTTTTGTCAACCGACTCTTTGCCTAAAAAACCAAAAGCAAGATGGCCAGAGGGGACCATTTCCATCAAGCAAGTGAAGAGCAACCAGATAACCAGTAGTTAAGGAGGGAAATCATAATTAGATTGAAGGGATGGGATTACAGGAGGACTGAAGAAAGTTTTCTCTACCAGAAATAGGGAAGGACTCTAGAAAAGAAATAAATGGAGGCTTTAGTTTAGAATGTGTGGACTTCAGGTATCTGAATACAGATTCAGAAACAGGATTAATTCTATAAATACTTTTTGAGTGCTTATTATCGTGCCAAGAAAAATAAAAATGGTAAGACCTGATCTCCACCTCTGAGGAATTCAGAGCCAAATTAGAAAACATATACATAAATAAATAATTCAATTATACTATGGTAAGTGCCATAATTGAGGGATATAGAATTACATTCTTCCTGGAGGGGGTGGCCATTTCAAAAAACGCTTACACAGTGACAAGAACTAAAGAAGAAAAGTGAAAAAGAATGTTGGTGTAGATACTGGGAGTTAGACCTAGATTCTAATTCTGACTCCATTTGGGTCACCTGAACCACTTAATCTTCTAAGCTTCTTCTCATAGTGTAGAAAGGAAATAATAATCCCCAATATCTTTATTTTACAGTGTAGTTGTAAAGATCAAATGAGATCACATATATATGAAAACACTTAAGCTGTGAAGTACTGTTAAAGAATATTAAGATATACTTTAATTACCAATTTAATAAAAGACATAGTACTCAACAAAAAATGATGGAATTTGTATGCTTCTTAGTTAACTTGAATTTGAGATACTTTTATTGGTAAAAGATCTAGTGAATCAAATGATGCCAATGAAAATAACTACCAACAACTATCAACTTATTGTGCTAAATGCTTTACACGAATTACTTAATTTTCACAATAATTCTGTATATAGTACTATATTCCACATTGTGTGGATTCCAGAGTCCACAACTTAAAACTACTATGCTATGGTACACTCTAAGAAAGCAATGGAAGAAAAGATAGAAAGAGCCTGGGATAGTAATAATATCAGGGATCCACTACAATTACTCTTGGGTTGTCTAGATTTCTTGTTATATGAGAAAAATCAAGCCTTTTGTGTCAAGCCAGTGTAGTCCTTAATAATGTATGCTACAGAATAGAGAAGATAAAGAAATCCATAAAGTTTCCTTTAAGTTCTTCGTAGGATTTAAAATTGTTAATTGAAATTTAACATTGTTAAAATTGTGAATCCAAAATTTCCAATTCACTTCAAGGGAGAACTAGAAGACTTGTGTTTTAAATAGTTGACTCAACAACTAAAGAAAAATGTGTCACTCACCCAACAACTGCATACTGTTGTCCCTCAACAATAAGAACTTCAGCTGGTTTCCTTTCTTCTGTGGCTAGAGAGTAGAGCAAATAAACAAGAGAGACAAGAGTACCAGATGAAACAAAATAATGGAGAAAAAGCTGAAGAAGATAGTTCCTGTTTAAGGCCTAAAACTATCTCATTTCTGAAAATAAACATCTACTTCCTGGGAAACTATCTGACACATAGTAAATAAAGTATACTGGAAGTTGGAGAGATTTGGATTTGAGTACCAGTACTACCAATTACTGGATACATGACTTCGGGGCAATTATTTAACCTCTTTTGAGTATCACTACCTGAATCTATTAAATGTGGACAACAGTATCTTTCAGGGTTGTTGTTAATGGTAGAAATAATTATTATGAATTGCCTATCCCTTAGGACTGGCACAAGGTAAATGATCAGCAAATAGTTTTTTAAAAGTTACTAGGTTTGGAAAGGCAGAACTAGCATTTAAATTGGTTGTCTTTACTATTATCATTATTGAATACAAGTTAATTTCTAAATTTGATGGAAAGATATGTATTTAATTTTTAATACTTCAACCAAGAAGTTATTTTCAGCATGTGATATTTCTTTAAACAAAATTCAGCATATTGAGGTGAAAAGAACAGTGGACTTGATTGTATCCTGGATAAGCCAAATTGATTAGATCACCATAGGCAACTCATTATGCTTCCCTAAGCTTCAAGGCCCTATGGGATTTGTATATACATTTGAATATTTGAGAGCTATATATATTCCAATCACAATTTACTACATATGTCAGATGTATATTTCTTGAGGGTAAGGACTGTGTCTTCATCACTTCTCTATATTACAGAGAAGTGGCATAGCATAGTAGAAAAGAGAAATGGCCCTAAAGTCAGTCTGCCCGGACTAGAATCCCAGCTCTACCACTTCCTAGCTATGTAAACTTAGGCAAGTTGCTTAACCTCTTTATGCCTTAGTTTCTAAATTTGTAAAATAGGAATACTAATAATGTCTAGCTCACGGACCTGTAAATGAGATAACACCTGTAAAATACTTAGAACAAAACAGTGTAAGTAAATACTCAAATAATATTAGCTGCTATCCATTAACCTTCATTTCTCCAATGCCTACCTGAGTGGCTAGTAACCCAATTAATATATCATGGATAAATAGATAATAATCCAGGATCCTTAACTTGAAAAGAACTAGTAAAATGTTAATGGACTTCTAATAGCATACATCTATGCTATTCAGAGAGGAAAAAAAAGACTGAGAAGAAAGGTATGTAAGAGAAACGTCCTACCATCAATATCCTCCAAAGAAGTGAAAATAAATAGTTCATGTTTCACACAAAATACACGATTAATTCAATTATTCCACATTTACGATTTTAATTCAGAAATCACTCTGTTTGCTTAACAGTGGAATCAAAAGACCATGAGCTGTTCAGGGACAGAAAATATATCCTAGTCATCCAGCACACCACCTCACATAGAGAGAAGTCAATTAAATATAGATTGAAAGACTAGATGAGTGATAAGTCTTACAATTTTAAACTAGTGATTTAGAATGGTCAGAGTGTTTTATTTTTCCATCAGCTCTTGCTAGTTGAATGCTTTAGTTGTGCCAGTATCATACAGTTAGAAAACTCTACCACCCAACGCTATTACCTATTAAAAACTGTCATATGACAAAAATTTACCTAATTTCTTCAATTCTTCTCTCTGCCCTATATCAACTAATCTGTTTTATACTTGTCCTTAACCCTCTTCCCCTTGTCACAGGGGCAGATGTAGTAGTCTTTCTCTTAAACTCTGGATTCGACTCCATGCACCTTGCCCCATAAATCACCCTCCCTCTCTAACTTCTGTAGCTATTATCACTCACTTTTCCTTCACAACCAAATCTGTTGAAAAAGTAGTCTATACTTGTCTACCCTTCCTCACTTTTCCAGTTACTAAGCACTGAACTGCAATTTGACTATCACTCCACTGAATTACTGAGATTGCAAATGATCTATGTATCAAACTAATGGTTACTGTTTGTATTTTACTCAAGTCTTTCTCTTGTAGTCTAATTGCATTTTGTGCAACTGTGAAGTATACAATTTAAAAATATTTCTGTGTAGAAACGTAAAACTTTGATTAAATGCATAAAATTTGAAATAGTGCAACTACCTCCTCTATTAGAAATACTCAAGAATTTCATAATTGTAAATCTTATAGGATTATTGTAAATAAATTTAATTATTATCACACGATGACTCCACCTGAACTAGTGTACAAAAGTATTTCCCAGCTATCTCTTCCACATGAAAACTCAACTGGTATTCGATACCAGTGACAACTCTCTCATCATTTTACTTCTATGTTCTAGATTTCTCCCTACCTCTGTGGTTCTTCCTTTTTTGTCCCCTTCATGGTTTTCTTTCTTTACGTTTGGACTTTTGCTATCGTGTAACTACATTACTTAGGATTGCTTATATATTTTTTGGTTTTGTTCATTAGACTTAGCCTCTTTAAAGCAGAATTATAGCTGTTATCTCTGTCTCAACTCCGTCTCAATATAGGACACAAAGTAGAAGCTAACTAGTGCTTACTCAATATATGTATATAAACAATATGGTATAGTAGCTAAGAACACAGCTATGAAATTACATAAAGCTGGTTTCAAATCCCAACTCATCATTTGTATAAAAATTCCTTAACCCTTCTGAGCCTCAGGGTTCCTCACTGTTACACAAAGTAACAATAGTACCTGTATCACAGATCGTTGTGGAATGAACTGGAGTAATGCATGTAAAGAACATGGTTCAGTGTCTGGCATATGGTTATAACACACAATAAATATTTGAAATCATTATTATAAATTACCACAGATTTCCTGTCAAGTATTTACTAAGCTGGAAATATTGGTTCTAGCTTTGAAATAGGCACTGTCAATTAAAGAAATATTAAGCATTAATACAAAATGAATAAACAATATAAAATTGAAAGAGAATGTGTGAAGGAATACACATACTTCCTGATTTTTTTTCAGGTAAAGCAATCTTCCCATCTGATATAGAATCAACAAGATCCTGAAATTCTGCAGGAACATCTGCTTGCTTCCAGCGCTCATTGTCTAAGAGGAGGCTAGTCCACAGTAAAGAGAAAAGAAGGTAAACTTTAACATTTCAATACCATCTTCCTTGGTTTAAAAGAAAAGGAAGAAGAGCTGAGTGAGAACATAAGACTTAAAAAGTGCTGAACACTTTAATAAACTGGAATCATTCATAAGCAGGACCAATACTTAGAAAATAGTTCTCTTTTTATATCTCAGCCTAAACAAAAAGAATGATGAAACAATTTACTTAACTTTGAGTGGCAAAAAAAGTCAACTTACTGAGGATCTTCCTGATAAGTATTTTAATAGAAGTAAGCATTCTAACTCAGCTTTGAAAAGCCAAGAAATGTGATTTTAATTCCACAATCTGCCTTTAATTAAAAAAACCTTTATCAGGCATTTTCACTGGCCAATTAAGTTTACTCTTTTAAATATAACTGTGTTTCACAAAGAAAAATGAAAAAAACAAAGAACAGAACAGACATGGTGATGATACCTGAGCTTGGTTTTTCTCTCTTCATGAAACCTATTTACAAACTTATTAGCTTGGCTCTGAAGTGCTCCAAGTAACGACATGCTTTTTCTTCCACAGATCTGTTCGGTGTCTAAAATGAATGTTTCCATTAATCTAGAAAGTGTTATGAATTCCATGGAATTTAGCTTCTCAAGAAAACCATCCTAAATTTTAATACAAAAATCATGAGAGTTAGTGTAACACCAAATTGACTAAGGTTTAACAATAATTATAATATATTTTTATTTTAATAATATTTCCCAATACTTTAGACCCAGAAATTGAGCATGAAATGCTTAAGAGGTCCAAATTTGATTCTGATCCCTTTATAACTAATATAGTAGTTCAAATGAATTTAGATCATACTATAAAATTTTCACAATGTTGGAGTTTTATTATAAACTTGTTTAACTACATATATTTAGGTATACATATATACATATACATATATATGTAAAACAACATTAATTTCAAATTAGTTATTAACATATATTTCAAAATAAGTCATTTAATCATTTATCTGAAAATACTGCTTTAATAATTCCTAATAATTCCTTTTATTTAGAGTATTTTATATCTCAACATCTCCCTAGTAGACCACAGTGGTAACACTGACTAGGTCATTACATTACATTAAATGTTAAAAATATAATATACAGTATGGGGAACACAGGAAGCAAAGACATAATTCCAGATCTTCAAAATTATTATGTATAAAATATAAAATATATAAAGCTCTATGAAAATAACTACCTTTGCTCTTGACATGAGAAATTTGACAGCTCGATCATGGCATATATCTGAGGCACTATATAATAATTCCTGGATATTATTTGCCAGCTTTCCTAGCTCTGAGTCAGTTAATTTCATATCTTCACTAACCCTGAAAATGATAAAATAAGATTTAGTCCAGGAAAGTTGTAAACATAGTATTCTCCATAGGTGACCTATCAATAAAAAGGATGAAAAAGCTATAAAATTCACATTTGAAGAAAATTTCTATGATGTACCAAATATCTTACAGTTTTTACAGTGAAATATTACTTAAACATGCTCAGATAATACAACTATATCTAGCTATTGTTTGTTTTGAGACATGGTCTTGCTCTGTCACCCAGGCTGGAGTGCAGTGGTACATTCAGAGCTTACTGAAACCTCAAACTCCTAGTCTCAAGCGAACCCCCTACCTCAGCCTCCCAAGTAGCTAGGACTACAGGTGTGCACTACCACACCTGGCTAATCTTTTTCGAAATTTTTTTGTAGAGACAGAGTATTGCTACAATGCCCAGGGTGGTCTCAAATATCCCTGGCCTCAAGCAATCCTCGGCCTCCCAAAGTGCTAGGCTTACAAGTGTGAGCCACTGTGCCCAACCACAAATGTATTTTATCATAACCTTAAATAAGAATTTTCATTCTCCACTGTAGTATTTTTAACACTTAGTTCAGACTTCGATTGGAAAGTCTGCAGAAACCATAGCAAAATTAAATTTTTAGATTAGGTACAAGGTAGTAGCTATGTCAGAGGACAGTTGTGCATAGGCACTTAGGATGATACAGTGGCAGCAAAAGAGGGAAGGAATGTTATTTCATGACAAACAGACTCTCTATTTACTTATAATTATGAATGAGTATAAATATTCAGTTCAACTGAACTAATATTTACTAAGCATTTACTGTGCTTAAGTGCTAGGCACTAGACGGAATATAACAGGTTGCTGCTTTCAAGGAACGTAAACTCAAAGAGGAGTATTTGTAAGACATAATTTACCTTTTTTCAATTTTGAGGGGAAATGTAAAACTTTCTGTTTTTAAACATTTTCCCCCAGGGGCATATATAAAGACCAATGATTCCATGCCATCAGTTCAGTTTAGTATTACCATGAGCCAAGTTAAGTACCTTAACATCATTTTTCTCTCTTTCAGTTGAATTAAAATACTTTTCAAAGATACTACAAAGAGACTGGTGTATACTGCTTTGAGGTAAACTACCATTCTAATTGGTTATGGTATTAAAGAAGGTTATTACCTGCTATCCTTCAAAATCATAGTATCACCAAATTTGTTTACTAATGCTTCAAAATAACAGAGGAATTAATATTCTTAAAGGACTCTCAGAAACATTATCTTGTTTGGTTCTCACACTCTGAGGTAGGTAGATAAATAACTACCTATGGAGGAGAACACTGAATCTTAGAAAGTTGAAGTGACCTAGAGATAGAACTAGAACCCAGAATCAGTCTACTTCTAATCGAGTAAGCTTCCTCTGCTCTGACATTTATTTCTACATAAACAGTCTAGCAGTATTTCAAAACAGAATACCTGCAAAATTCTTGCTTAAATTTCAAAGTCAACTTTACTATTGAAGTAAATTTTTAATTCCTGAAAGATTACTTACAATTTCCCCCATGTAACAGAATGATAAATGAATTTGAAACTCTTGACAATATGCTACCAATTCACAAAAATATAAACAGGAAATAGCAAATAAAAACAACTTAAGTCCTTAAAAAAAAAATAGAGTGAATTAATCCAAAAAGCCACAAAGTTGGTTTTTAAAAATCATTTCATTCATTGTAATTCTGCTTTTAAAAAGATTTTTTGGGGCCCGGGCACAGTGGCTCACACCTGTAATCCCAGCACTTTGGGAGACCGAGACCATCCTGGCTAACACATGGTGAAACCCCATCTATACTAAAAATACAAAAAAATAAGCCGGGCATGGTGAGCGCCTGCAGTCCCAGCTACTTGGGAGGCTGAGGCAGGAGAATGGCATGAACCCCGGGGGCGGAGCTTGCAGTGAGCCGATATCGCGCCACTGCACTCCAGCCTGGGCGAAGGAGCGAGGAAAAAAAAAAGAAAAAAAAAAAAAGATTTGTTATTTTTTAACTTCAGTTAGATCTCTAACTTTCACATCAATAGGAAAAAAGCAAACAAACTCAAACATAATCCTGCAATTCTACTTCTGGGTATACATCCAAAATAAATGAAAGTAAGATCTCTAGGATTTATATGTACACTCAAGTTCATAACAGCACTATTCAAAATAGCTAGGACGTGGAAGCAACCCAAGTGTCAACTAATGGATGAAGAGATAAACAAAATGTGATATACACATATACATCTTGTATGTATGTATCACATACATGTGAACGGAATATTATTCAGCCTTAAAGGGGAAGGAAATTTTGATATATGTTACAACATGGATGAAACTTGAGGACATTATGCTCTGCAACTCTAATTTTTTCCATTGTTTTTCTTTTCCTATTTCCTGCCTAGAAAAGTATTTCCTATTTTGTGCCCATATTTGCATTGCATTAAACTTACAAAATTGCAGGTTATTTTGAAGTAAGAAAATAGGGAAAATCTACCACTAACAAAGTTAAAACGTCAGATGTATTTTTGCATGTTCTATATCAGTGATTCAATTATATACTGCAAAAACACTTGCTACAGGAATAGTCAGAGCCCTTGTATGAAAGAACTAGTTAGACTCACACATATAAATATACTCAATTCATTGCCCCTTTGGGTTGGGTAGTTCCCAGACATTTACTACATTGGGTAGTTCCCAGAAAGAACCATCTGCAGAACCTATGCTTCATGCTGTAGGAGGATGTGATTGGGGAAAGCCAGAGAAGGTTCAATGTATAAAGTGAGCCACAGTGGAGGTAGGAGGGGAAGAATAAAAACTGTGAGACTGCATCCAGTTTAAAAGGACCTCAAATGGTGTGGGAGAAAGCTAATTATCTTTCAGTATCTGTTTTCTCTTTTGCCACAATGACAGCTCTAGCTGGGCAAATAGTCCACAAGCTAAAAACTTATTTCTCAAGCTTCCCTTATAGCTAGACATAGTCACATAATTATACTGGCCACTAGGATGTGAGTGGAAGTAGTAAGTGCCAATTCTGGATTGTGCTTGTTTTTAAAAAGAAAGAAAAAAATATAAACAAATATATGTGAAGGTAACAGAGAACTAACAAATCTAAAATGTATATGGATTTGTAAAAGACCAAGAAGAGTTGAGGCAATCCTAAAGAAGAAAAAGTAGGAGAAATTACTCTCCCAGATATTAATATGGATTAAAAATCTACAGTTGCTGGGTATGTGATTCATGCCTAGCACTCTGGGAGGTTGACACAGGAGGATCACTTGAGGCCAGGAGTGACCAGCCTGGGCAACATAGTAAGACCCAATCTCTACAAACAAATTATTTAAGAAAACAAAAGCTATAGTAACTACAGTAACTATGACAATTTTACTTAATGGTACTGGTGTAAAGACAGAAAAATGAATGAAATAGAGTGCAGAAACAGATATACCTATCTGAATATTCGATTTACGGCAAGAGTGACATTATAGAGCAGTAGGAAAGACAGCCTTTTCAATAAATGGTGCAAGGTCAAAAACATATCCATATGGGAAAAAAATCTTAACCCTCATACTAAACATAAAAATCAATTCTAGATGGACTGTAGGTCTTAATGTGAAAAAGACAGTAACAAAGTTTCTAGACTGTAACCAAAAAATATCTTCAAGTCTTTAAAGTAGGGAAAGATTTCTTAAATAGGACACAAAGAAGCATAAATCATAAAGGAAAGTAATGAATCATAGAATTATATTAACAACTTCTGTTCACCAAAAAACCCAGTAAGAGTGAAAAGTCAATATAGAAAGTGGGAGAAGATATCTGCAATACGGACAACTGGCAAAAGATTTGTGCTGACATAACATAAAGAACCTTCATAAATCAATACAAACCAACAGAAAAATGGGTAAAGGCCTTGAATAGGCACTTCATAGAAGAGGATATCCCAGCAGCCAATGAATGTATGAAAAGGTGCTCTCCTATCAATCATCAGGGAAATAAAATGACTACACTTGCGACATACCCAACAAAACGGCTAACATGTAAAAAAGACTGGTAATATCAAGAGTGAAGGAAGATGTGGAGTGACACAAACTGTTCCACACTTCTGAGGGGAGCGTAAGTGAGTACAATCACTTTGAGAAACTGTTGGCGTTAGCTAAATTAACCATTCACATACTGCGTTTCCAGGTATATATTCAACAGAAATGCTTGTAACATGTGCATCAAAGGTATCTAGAAGAATGTTCATGACAATCCAAAATGAAAACCCAAATCTTATCAAAAGTAAAATACATATATACATTGCAGTGTATCATAAAATGGATTATTTGTACAGAAAAAATAAAATCACTGCTACATGGAACAACCTGGATAGATATCACAACTGTAATGCTGAACGAAAGAAATCAGAGACAAAAGAGCAAATATATGATTCCATTAAGTTTAAAAACTGGAAAAACCAATTGTTTTAATGGTTTCCTATGGGAAGGAGTAGCATAGTATTACAGTGGCAAGAGGGGCTTCTGAAGAGCTGGTAAAGTTATATTTCTTGAGGTGGGTGACAATTACACCAACAAATTCACCTTGTGCTAGTTAATTGAGCTGAGCACTTTATAATTGCTACATCTTCCCATATGTGCCTTATGTTCCAAACAGATCATGAAAGGGCTGAGAGGAAGATGAATACAAATGATACTTGAAGCTGGAAGGTGGGCTTAGTTCTACCCAAATTACATGGCTGTTGTTAAAATGTTTAAAAAGCAAAACAAAGTAAGCAAGGTATCAGCCCTTTGTCTTCTCCTTCCTGCTGCTAGGGATGAAAATGAAATGCTAAAAGCTAGAACAGCCACCTTAGACACAGATGGAAACTACACACTGAGAATGGTAGAACTGTCTTCTCGGCTGACGATCTCCTACCTCTGAAATGTTACATGAAATATAAATATAAATATATAAATATATAAAAATAAATTTTACATTGTTTAAGTTACAGAGTTTTTACCTCTCTTTTTATAGCAGTTTTAGACTGCACCCTAACTAGTAAATGTGAAAATATTAGCCTGCACACAGAAGAAACTTTATTAAGTTTCTTATTTATTAAGTAAACTTTATTAAGTAAGCTCAGGGTTTGGTTTGTTTGTACTGAAGAGCAGTGTTATAGCTGACTTTATGTTGTTACTGTGACCTTTATAAGCTCCAGGACCATAAGTTGAGTTGACCGGTCACTTCCAAGATGGCTGAATAGGAACAGCTCCGGTCTACAGCTGTGAGCGAGATCAGTGCAGAAGATGGGTGATTTCTGCATTTCCAACTGAGGTACCTGGTTCATCTCATTGGGACTGGCTGGACAGTGGGTGCAGCCCACAGAGGTTGAGCTGAAGCAGGGCAGGGCATTGCTTCACCCGGGAAGTGCAAGGGGTCGAGGGATTTCCCTTTCCTAGTCAAGAGAAGATGTGAGTGACTGTACCTGGAAAAGTGGTACACTCCTTCCCAAATACTGTGCTTTTCCCATGGTCTTTGCAACCAGCAGACCTGGAGATCCCTTCCCGTGCCTGGCTCTGTGGGTGTGGGACCCACTGGTAGCACAGGAGATTGAGATTGACTTGGGACATGGGAGCTTGGTGGGGGAAGGGGCGTCTGCCATTGCTGAGGCTTGAGTAGGCAGTTCTATGCTCATAGTGTAAACAAAGCAGCAGGGAAGCTGGAACTGGGTGGAGCCCACCGCAGCTCAGCAACACCTACTGCCTCTCTGGATTCCACCCCTCTGGGAGGGCATAGCTGAACAAAAGGCAGCAGACAGCTTCTCCAGACTTCAATGTTCCTGCCTGAGAGCTCTGAAGAGAGCAGTGGTTCTCCCAGCACAGCGTTCAAGCTCTGATAACGGACAGACTGCCTCCTCAAGTGGATCCCTGACCCCCGTGTAGCCTGACTGGGAAACACCTCCCAGTAGGGGCCGACAGACACCTCAAACAGGCAGGTGCCCCTCTGGAATAAAGCTTCCAAAGGAAGGATCAGGCAGCAATATTTGCTGTTCTGCAGCCTCTGTTGGTGATTCCCAAGCAAACAGGGTCTGGAGTGGACCTCAAGCAAACTCCAACAGACCTGCAGTTGAGGGACGTGACTGCTAGAAAGAAAATTAACAAACAAAGGAATAGCATCAACATCAACAAAAAGGACATCCACATCAAAATCCCATCGATAAGTCACCAACCTCAAAGACCAAAGGCAGATAAAACCAAAAAGATGGGGAGAAACCAGAGCAGAAAAGCTGAAAACTCCAAAAGCCAGAATACCTCTTCTCCTCCAAAGGAACACAACTCCTCGCCAACAAGGGAACAAAACTGGATGGAGAATGAGTTTGACGAGCTGAGAGAAGCAGGTTTCAGAAGGTCAGTAGTAACAAACTTCTCCAAGCTAAAGGAGCATGTTCTAGCCCATCACGAGAAAGCTAAAAACCTTGAAAAAAGATTAGATGAATGGCTAACTAGAATAACCAGTCTAGAGAAGAGCTTAAATGACCTGATGGAGCTGAAAACCACAGTATGAAAACTTTGTGAGGCATACACAAGCTTCAATAGCCGATTCGATCAAGCAGAAGAAAGGATATCAGTGACTGAAGACCAAGTTAGTGAAATAAAGTGAGAAGACAAGACTAGAGAAAAAAGAGTGAAAAGAAATGAACAAAGCCTCCAAGAAATATGGGACTATGTGAAAAGACCAAATCTACGCTTCACTGGTGTACCTGAAAGTGACAGGGAGAGTGGAATCAAGTTAGAAAACACTCTTCAGGATATTATCCAGGAGAACTTCCCCAACCTAACAAGGCAGGCCAACATTCACATTCAGGAAATAGAGAACACCACAAAGATACTTCTTGAGAAAAGAAACTCCAAGACACATAATTGTCGGATTAACCAAGGTTGAAAGGAAGGAAAAAATGTTAAGCGCAGCCAGAGAAAAAGATGAGGTTACCCACGAAGTGAAGCCCATCAGACTAACAACAGATCTCTCTGCAGAAATCCTACAAACCAGAAGAGAGTGGGGGCCAAGATTCATCATTCTTAAAGAATTTTCAACCCAGAATTTCATATCCAGCCAATAAGCTTCATAAGTGAAGGAGAAATAAAATCCTTTACAGATAAGCAAATGCTGAGAGATTTTGTCACCACCAGGCCTGCCTTACAAGAGCTCCTGAAGTAAGCACTAAACATGGATAGGAACAACTGGTACCAGCCACTGCAAAAACATGCCAAATTGTAAAGACCTTTGATGCTAGGAAGAAACTGCATCAATTAACGGGCAAAATAACCAGCTAGCATCATAATGACAGGATCAAATTCACACATAACAATATTAACCTTAAATGTAAATGGGCTAAATGCCCCAATTAAAAGACACAGACTGGCAAATTGGATAAAGAGTGCTACATTGATGTGCTACATTCAGGAGACCCATCTCACATGCAAAGATACACATAGGCTCAAAATAAAAGGATGGAGGAAGATCTACCAAGCAAATGGAAAGCAAACAAACAAACAAACAAACAAAAACAGCAGGGGGGTTGCAATCCTGGTCTCTGATAAAACAGACTTTAAACCAACAAAAATCAAAAGAGACAAAGAAAGCCATTATATAATGGTAAATGGATCAATTCAACAAGAAGAACTGACTATCCTAAATATATATGCATCCAATACAGGAACATCCAGATTCATAAAGCAAGTCCTTAGAGACCTACAAAGATACTTAGACTCCCACACAATAATAATGGGAGACGTTAATACCACTGTCAACATCAGACAGATCAACACGACAGAAAATTAACAAGGATATCCAGAACTTGAACTCAGCTCTGGACCAAACAGACCTAACAGACATCTACAGAAGTCTCCACCCAAACTCAACAGAATATATATTCTTCTCAGCACCACATCGCACTTATTCCAAAATTGACCACATAGTTGGAAGTAAAGCACTCCTCAGCAAATGTAAAAGAATAGATATTATAACAAACTGTTTCTCAGACCACAGTTCAATCAAACTAGAATTCAGGATTAAGAAACAATCAAAACCGCTCAACTACATGGAAACTGAACAACCTGCTCCTGAATGACTACTGGATACATAACAAAATGAAGGCAGAAATAAAGATGTTCTTTGAAACCAATGAGAACAAAGATACAACATACCAGAATCTCTGGGACACATTTAAAGCAGTGTGTAGAGGAAATTCATAGCACTAAATGCCCACAAGACAAAGCAGGAAAGATCTAAAATTGACACCTTAACATCACTATTAAAAGAACTAGAGAAGCAAGAGGAAACACATTCAAAAGCTAGCAGAAGGCAAGAAATAACTAAGATCAGAGCAGAACTGAAGGAGATAGAGACACAAAAAAACCCTTCAAAAAATCCATGAATCCAGGAGCTGGTTTTTGGAAAAGATCAACAAAATTGATAGACTGCTAGCAAGATTAATAAAGAAGAAAAGAGAAAAGAATCAAATAAATGCAATAAAAAATGATAAAGGGGATATCACCACCGACCCCACAGAAATACAAACTACCATCAGAGAATACTATAAACACCTCTACGCAAATAAACAAGAAAACCTAGAAGAAACTGATAAATTCCTGGACACATACACTCTCCCAAGACTAAACCAGGAAGAAGCTGAATCCCTGATTAGACCAATAACAGGCTCTGAAAATGAGGCAATAGTTAGTAGCCTACCAACAAAAAAAAGTCCAGGACCAGACGGATTCACAGCTGAATTCTACCAGACATACAAGGAAGAGCTGGTACCATTCCTTTTGAAACTATTCCAATCAATAGAAACAGAGGGAATCCTCCCTAACTCATTTGATGAGGCCAGCATCATCCTGATACCAAAGCCTGGCAGAGACACACACAAAAAAAAGAGAATATTAGACCAATATCCCTGATGAACATCAATGCAAAAATCCTCAATAAAATACTGGCAAACCGAATCCAGCAGCACATCAAAAAGCTTATCCTCCATGATCAATTGGGCTTCATCCCTGGGATGCAAGGATGGTTCAACATACACAAATCAATAAACGTAATCCAGCATATAAACAGAACCAGAGACAAAAACCACATGATTATCTCAATAGAAGCAGAAAAGGCCTTTGACAAAATTCAACAGCTCTTCATGCTAAAAACTCTCAATAAATTCGGTATTGATGGAACGTATCTCAAAATAATAAGTGCTATTTATGACAAACCCACAGGCAATATCATAATGAGTGGATTAAAACTGGAAGCATTCCCTTTGAAAACTGGCACAAGGCAGGGATGCCCTCTCTCACCACTCACATTCAACATAGTGTTGGAAGTTCTGGCTAGGGCAATCAGGCAGGAGAAAGAAATAAAGGGTATTCAATTAGGAAAAGAGGAAGTCAAATTGTCCCTGTTTGCAGATGACATGATTGTATATTTAGAAAACCCCATCGTCTCAGCCCCAAATCTCCTTAAGCTGATAAGAAACTTCAGCAAAGTCTCAGGATACAAAATCAATGAGCAAAAATCACAAGCATTCTTATATACCAGTAACAAACAGAGAGCCAAATCATGAGTGAACTCACATTCACAAGTGCTTCAAAGAGAATAAAATACCTAGGAATCCAACTGACAAGGGATGTAAAGGACTTCTTCAAGTACAACTACAAACCACTGCTCAATGAAATAAAAGAGAACACAAACAAATGGAAGAACATTCCATGCTCACAGATAGGAAGAATCAATATTGTGAAAATGGCCATACTGCCCAAGGTAATTTATAGATTCAATGCCATCCCCATTAAGCTACCAATGAGTTTCTTCACAGAATTGGAAAAAAATACTTTAAAGTTCATATGGAACCAAAAAAGAGCCTGCATTGCCAAGACAATCCTAAGCCAAAAGAACAAAGCTGGAGGCATCATGCTACCTGACTTCAAACTACACTATAAGGCTACAGTAACCAAAACAGCATGGTACTGGTACCAAAACAGAGATATAGACCAATAGAACAGAACAGAGCCCTCAGAAATAATACCACACATCTACAACCATATGTTCTTTGACAAACCTGACAAAAACTAGAAATGGGGAAAGGACTCCCTATTTAATAAATGGTGCCAGGAAAACTGACTAGCCATAAGTAGAAAGCTGAAACTGGATCCCTCCCTTACACTTTATATAAAAATTAATTCAAGATGGAATAGAGATTTAAATGTTAGACCTAAAACTATAAAAATCCTAGAAGAAAACCTAGGCAATGCCATTCAGGACATAGGCATGGGCAAGGACTTCATGACTAAAACACCAAAATAAATGGCAACAAAAGCCAAAATTGACAAATGGGATCTAATTAAACTAAAGAGCTCCTGCACAGTGAAAGAAACTACCATCAGAGTGAACAGGCAACCTACAGAATGGGAGAAAACTTTTGCAATCTACCCATCTGACAAAGGGCTAATATCCTGAACCTACAAAGAACTCAAACAAATTTACAAGAAAAAAACAACCCCATCAAAAAGTGGGCAAAGGATATGAACAGACACTTCTCAAAAGAAGACATTTATGCAGCCAACAGACACATGAAAAAATGCTCATCATCACTGGCCATCAGAGAAATGCAAATCAAAACCACAATGAGATACCATCTCACACCAGTTAGAATGGCGATCATTAAAAAGTCAGGAAACAACAGGTGCTGGAGAGGATGTGGAGCAATAGGAACACTTTCACACTGTTGGTGGGAATGTAAACTAGTTCAACCATTGTGGAAGACGGTGTGGCGATTCCTCAAGGATCCAGAACTAGAAATACCATTTGACCCAGCAATCCCATTACTGGGCATATACTCAAAGGATTATAAATCATGCTGCTATAAAGACACACGCATACATATGTTTATTGCGGCACTATTCACAATAGCAAAGACTGGGAACCAACCCAAATGTCCATCAATGACAGACTGGATTAAGAAAATGTGGCACATATACACCATGGAATACTATGCAGCCATAAAAAAGGATGAGTTTGTGTCCTTTGTAGGGACATGGATGCAGCTGGAAACCATCATTCTCAGCAAACTATCACAAGAACAGAAAACCAAACACTGCATGTTCTCACTCATAGATGGGAACTGAACAATGAGAACACTTGGAGACAGGAAGGGGAACATCACACACTGGGGCCTGCTGTGGGGTGGGGGGAGGGGGTAGGGGGTAGGGACAGCATTAGGAGATATACCTAGTGTAAATGATGAGTTAATGGGTGCAGCACACCAACATGGCACATGTATACATATGTAACAAATCTGCACCTTGTGCACATGTACCCTAGAACATAAAGTATAATAAAAAAAAATTAAAATTTGCAAAAAATTAAAAAAAAAACAGCATGATACTGGTACCAAAACATATATAGACCAATGGAAAAGAACAGAGGCCTCAGAAATAATACCACACATCTACAACCATCTGATCTTTGACAAACCTGACACATACAAGCAATGGGGAAAAGATTCCCTATTTGATAAATGATGTTGGGAAAACTGGCTAGCCATATGCAGAAAACTGAAACTGGACCCCTTCCTTACACCGTATACAAAAATCAACTCAAGATAGATCAAAGACTTAAACGTAAGACCTAGGACCATAAAACTCTTAGAAGAAAACATGGGCAGTACCATTCAGGACATAGGCATTGACAAAGACTTCATGTCTAAAACACCAAAAGCAATGGCAAAAAAAGCCAAAATTGACAAATGGGATCTAATTAAACTAAAGAGCTTCTGCACAGCAAAAGAAACTATCATCAGAGTGAACAGGCAACCTACAGAATGGGAGAAAATTTTTGCAATCTACCCATCTGACAAAGGGCTAATACCAGAATCTACAAAGAACTTACACAAATTTACAAGAAAAAAACAAACAACCCCATTAAAAAGTGGGCAAAGGATATGAACAGACACTTCCCAAAAGAAGACATTTATGCAGCCAACAGACATATAAAAAAATGCTCATCACTGGTCATTAGAGAAATGCAAATCAAAACGTCAGTGAGATACCATCTCACTCCAGTTAGAATGGCAATTATTACAAAATCAGGAAACAACAGATGCTGGAGAGGATGTGGAGCAATAGGAACGCTTTTACACTGTTGGTGGGAGTGTTACTTAGTTCAACCACTGTGGAAGACAGTGTGGCAATTCCTCAAGGATCTAGAATGAGCAATACCATTTGACCCAGCAATCCCATTACTGGGCATATACCCAAAGGATTATAAATGATTCTGCAATGAAGACACATGCACACGTAGATTCATTGCGGCACTATTCAAAATAGCAAAGACTTGGAACTAACCCAAATGTCCATCAATGATAGACTGGATTAAGAAAACGTGGCACATATATACCATGGAATACTATGCAGCCATAAAAAAGGATGAGTTCATGTCCTTTGCAGGGACATGGATGAAACTGGAAACCATAATTCTCAACAAACTATCACAAGATCAGAAAACCAAACACTGCATGTTCTCACTCATAAGTGGGAGTTGAACAATGAGAACACATGGACACAGGGAGGGAAACATCACACACTGGGGCCTGTAGGGGGTGGGGGGCTAGGGGAGGGATAACATTAGGAGAAGTACCTAATGTAGGTGACAGGTTGATGGGTGCAGCAAACCACCATGGCACCTGTCTACCTATGTAACAAAACTGCACGTTCTGCACATGTATCCCAGAACTTAAAGTATAATAATAAAAAAAACAACAACAACAAAAAATAAAGTACTGAGTTGATTTATATAAAGATAATACAACTGTTGTTATTCTGAACAATAACTAAATCCAAACTATATTCTTGGACCAGAAATATTTTATTGGTTCTATTTTTTTGATAGCAGAGATTAGTGGGTCAATTGGTAAACTTTGTTTAAATGGGATCTGTGGATTAGATGGTAATATTAATAATTTATTGTATCAATGTTTTACTGTATTTAATCAGTATACTAAGGTTATATAGGCGTGTTCTTGCGTTTAGGAAATATACACCAGGTGCCCAGGGATAATAGTGCATCATGTCTGTCACCTACTGTCAAAGGATTCAGAAAAAATATTAGCATAAGAAATAAAGACCAAAGGAGACAGAAAGAGAAAAAGAGAGAGAGGGAGGGAGGCAGAGGGCAATGTGGTAAACTATTAACACCTGGGGAATCTGGATGAAGGTTATATGAGTTTTTTATTCTATTCTGGTAACTTTTCTGTAAATGTGAAATTATTTCAAAATAAGTTTTTGTTTTTGTTTTTTGTATTTTTAGTAGAGACAGGGTTTCAAAATAAGAAGTTTTTAAAAATAAGGTTTAAGAATCCTGGCTAAAACAGTGAAACCCTGTCTCTACTAAAAATACAAAAAATTAGCCAGGCGTGCTGGCAGGCACCTGTAGTCCCAGCTACTCGGGAGGCTGAGGCAGGAGAATGGCGTGAAGCCGGGAGGCGGAGCTTGCAGTGAGCCGAGACTGCGCCACTGTACTCCAGTCTGGGTGACAGAGCTAGACTCCATCTCAAAATAATAATAATAATAATAAATAAGGTTTAAGAAAAGATGTGATCCATTTGGAAATTCATGTCTTTGAAAAACCAAAAGTTATAAATCAAACAGATCTTCACAACATATAAATTACAAAGGCGACACAGAAAAATGACCAAAGCAAAAATTGACCTGGGTTCCAGTATATGTTTTCACACTAGTCACTTTAATAAGTCATCTAAGCTCTCTGGGCATCAATTACCTTACCACTGAAATGAGGGCATTTAATAAAATGGTCTTTAAAGTTCTATAATTTTCAGTTACTTCTAATGCTCACCTCCTTACTTCTCATACATTTTTATAGAGATACGTTTCAGAAAATTAAGTTTTGTTAAATTCTAAAATTTACATGTTTTTTTCAATAAACTGAATAATCAGTCTTACTGAAGTCATTAATAAGATGACTCAAAATCTTGTCAATTTAGCAGTAGCCACTATACTCACATAATATCCACACCTCCTGGAATAGCAGATGATGATGTGTGCTCTTTGCTGGATGAAGAATCAGTAGTACATTCTGGCTCGGATACAGAATCACTGCTGCAGGGCTCACTATTTGGAGATGCATTTCTTTGAGAGGTAGTGTCAACTGCTATAGGTGTTAGCTCACCCTCACCGAATGCATCACTTATAAACATGCCTTCATGGATTAAATAAGCCACCTCTGTGTCCAGTGAATTATCTTTTGCAGCATTCTTCTGTTGTGAAATCTCTTCCAATTCTCTAGTCCTTTGGTTTTTGTCAAGAACTGAGAGAACAACACTGTGAATGATATTTAATGTTGCCTACAAGAAAATAGGACACACTTTTAAGGGACATAAAATATCTCTTACCCGAAGTTCCCAAAAGAGAATTCTGTGCATGTAATTTTGGACATCTATAATCATAAATGAGTCAAAGTCATGTATATCAGAATTTCTACCATCTTTTATTACATAGGAAAAGTGATGTGAAAAAGAACTGCCCAGGAGAAATGGGTTCACTAAAGCTTAGAAATAAAGTTCCTATATTTTAACTAATTTTTAAAATGGAAATCTCCCTAAAATATGTTGCATATTTCTCTGACCTCTTAAAAAGGTTACACTACGATCTCTTAAAAAGGTTACACTAAACATAACTTGCCCATCAGAGAATCATATACATTGATATGCCTGCCTAAAAGAAAAGGAATCTGTGTTACTTACCATGCTTAGCCCCCACCTCTCTCTCTCCTTTTCTCATATCTTCTCTCACTTACTCACTACTCTCCAGACATTCCAGTTCTCTTTCTACTGTTCCCTCATTCCAGGATTGTTCCCACCTCAGTGCCTCTGCGGTTTCCGCTATCCGGAATGCTTTTCACTTTGATCTTTGCACATATTTCCTTCTCATCACTGAGGTTCTGGCACCAGTGGTCACTTCCTCAAAGAGGCCTTCCCTGACTCTCCACCCAGCAACTTTATCTCATTATCCAGTTTTTGTTTAAAAAAAAAAATCATTATCTACAATTATCTTTGTTTATTCTAGGTCTCCTTCTACTAGAATGTTAGCTCCATTCCATAACACTATAATCCTAATGCCTAGAATAGTGCCTGGCAAATAGGAGGTGCTCAGTAAATATTGAAAGCTAGGCAAATGAAGAGTAAATTTATGTAAACTAATGTCTTCATGGACAATTAGGAAATAAAGGACTGCTTGCCTATTTTAACATTCACAGTTGCAGTCTTAAAATTTGTTTCTCCCTTTCTCAAAACGCTTACTTTTTTTGGAATCTCCACAGTTCTAGTGAAGCACACTCCAACTTTGGGTCTCCAAAAATCAAGAAAAGGATCTAAGCTAGTTCAGTTAGTACATGGAACCACCACAATCTGAGCTTAATGATTAGGAAGGTACATAAAAGAGAGAATTGCAAAGAAATAAAGCCAATGCTTGATGACATCAACAACCTCTCTATGAAGCACCTAAAGGCTGACCTACCTCTGTGTATTGTTTTAGTTGCATGAGTTAATAAATATCCTTAACTGTTTGAGACACTCTGAGTTGTGTTTCCTGTTATTTGGAACTGAAAGCATTTTAAACGAGCCAATAGCCCATACAGTATACCGAAAATAGAGCCTTCAAGAGCTTTAGGACCAAAGTGTCTACTATGGATACTGCATTTTTTTTTCTCTCTTCATTGCTCACCAACTTCTTCTGTATTGTCACAAACTAGCTGCTCCACTACTGCTGCTTTAATCCTCACTGCTGTCCAATCTTTGATATACTTAGTTCCCCCATCTTGTTTTGCCTCTTTTTCCTTACCTCTTCTGTCTTGCTAATTTTCTTTCTTAACTTTTTAAAATAAAAAGACATGATAGACCTATCCAACATCTATTCTACATCACTTTTCCCACGGTACAACAGCCATGTAATTTGGGTAGAAATAAGCCCACCTTCCAGCTTCAAGTATCAGTTCTAAATAGTCCACTCAGTGTACTCCCAACCTCCTTGCCTCATGATTAGCTTAGAGATGAGAAGAAAATCCAGATTTAAACTAATAATCAGTGCACAGCATTTTCCTGATCACAGTGACTGGACATGTGACCT